>NW_015090847.1:477772-489761 GCF_001431845.1 Calidris pugnax
GCCCCCTCTGCCAAGTCCATATATATAGCATCTCAGTACAGATTTCATACAGAGCTTGAACATGTTGGAAATGCTACTCAGGGCTTCTGTTTTCCCTAGGATTTCTCTAAAACCTGTCACATAGGTCCAGGAACAGAATTAGAGAGACTTTCCAGTGTTTGAGTTGCGTGTGTAGATACCCCCAGTGCTCCATTTTCTCTGGGTAGTACTGATTTCCCCGTGCAAGCTGTGTTTGCACAAGGAGGGCACACCTTTAAGGGCCACCCCTCGTGTCCTACACAGAGAAAGGAGAACCGTCTCCCCGAGATTGTTGCTGAATTGAGGGGAAAAGCTGCACTTCCAACATATGTCAGAATTTATCAGGTTTTTCCCCCAGTTTTACCTTGCGTGGCTCAGCATGAGTGGAACATGTTTGATTTCATCCTAATTATTTTTTTTTTTTAATTTTAAATCTCAGATGTTGAGACAATTTACATTAATTAAACTTCAGTTGGCTTTAAAATTGTCATGTATCAATTTCAGCAGCGTTTATGGAGAACGAGATAGATGATTTAAATTACACGCCATATGGGGCAATGCTGGGGACATTTGCTATTGTGTTAATTGCTTAAAGCTACGTTTTCTATCCCCCTTCTGAGTGAAAGACATTTGCTCTCGTGCTTACTGAATGAGGTGAAGAGTTTTCCTGCTCAAATGGAGCGTGTACAGATTTCTCCCCCTCCTGCCAGCTTTTGCTCTGCTGCAAGGACCAGCTTTTCAAAGAGGGGCTCTGCTGCCACCAGTGTCACCGCTGCCTTTGGTGGGAGGCAAAGGTGTCTGAGGAGTCCCCCACCAAAGCCTCTTGGGGATTAAACCTGGGCAAGGCAAGAGCCTGCAGTCTAGGAAAATAAGCAGCCAAGGTGGAAAGAGAGGAGTGTTTTTGCTGGGTCCCAAAATGAGTGCCAATTTTCCAGCCTCAGCCCTGAGAGCTCTCACTGTCATGACACTTGTGTCCCGAGTTTGTTGATGCAACAGGGAGTGATCCCCCAACCTGCTTCTGCTGCAGATGGATTAACATCTGGAAGCTGAAGGTACTGATTTACAGGTCTGTGTCCAGAGTGGGGAAACTGGTGCCAGATGTGCTGCTGGGGAAGGGGCTCGAGTGGAAACCAGTGGGCTGCTATGAAGGAATCTGTACAAATAGGGGATATGGGTGCCATAGCTGGCCTGGGAGGAGAGGACTTTCCAGGGTGGGCTGCACAGCAGACTAACATCACCTTCTTCCCTAAAGTTTGTGAGTGATGTTTTTGAGCAAACCTGCTGAATCAGGGTATTTTGATCTGGGGGGAAATCAGATTTAAATGCCTTAGCGGCTCAAAGAATATAGACTGGTGAGCAGCATCCTCTTGAGAAATTTGGGATTAGGGATCCTCTCCGGGGCAAAACGTCTCACTATTTAAAAAATAGACATCCTTTTTGAAATAAGAGACCGAGAAGGGGTCAGACGGTTAGAGGGCAAATATTTGGTGTGCTCAGCAAAGCTTTCCTCCATGGAGACCTCTCCAGGTGAGCACTCAAACCTAGAAGAGGCAGAAACCAGAGGTCTTGGTGCCATTCTGAATCCCTGCCAGGCAGAAACCTTTGCAAAAAAAAACCCCTCCAGATATCAGCACAAATCAATTTGCCTTGCAAGACCAGAAAGCACTTGAAGGTTTCCCCACAGCTGGCTTCAAAGAAGTGGGCAAATAAAAGCCAGGAAGATGTCGGGGAGGTGTTATGTAGGGTCACATCTGCAGGTTTGCTGCACATTTCTGCTTCTGCCTGGTGCTTCCCACTTGGCAATATCGGAACGGGATTCTCCCATATTAATATTTTAAATGAATAAATAAATATCTGATGAGCTACTGTGGAGCTCGGCAATCTTTTCCTAAATTCTGCAGAAGGGAAAAAAGGGAATTAAAGATGAGATTAAAGCAGCCTAGGTGATGTATTTCTCTGGCATGCGGGAGAGTCTCTAGGTATTTATGCTGTGCCGTCTACGTTACAAGTTACATCTATATTAAAAACCATGTGTGTGTCTGTATAGATATACGTGTCTCTATAAAGGCCGTGCAAGCTGTCTGTCATCAAGGAGGGTCCTGATTTCTGATAGAAATGTTATAATAATAGTGATGGGCTATGGCAGGATACTCTTTTTAAAGTATCCGTCTTTCATGCAAGAATGTTTTCACTTCGTTTGGGTCTGAATCTGCTTTAGGAAATAAGCCAGCTGTATGGGGACTGGATGTCTTTTTTTTTTTTCCTTACATTTGGGGGAAATGTAATGCATTTTTTCCTCGCTGGTTCTGCATTGCAGAGTCCAGTTCTGGCACAAAAGGATTCTCAGCCCTTATTCATGGTTGGCGAGAAGCGCCGGGCGAGGAAAGATGATGGAAAGAAACCGCCCAATCTCCATTAATAGAAGTGGGATCCCCAGAGCCTGTCAGAAATGCTGCTGTGCACCAGGACAAATATTAATATAATTCCCAGCTTTATAACTACATCATTCTGCTGTGAACATAGATCACACCTGCTACACTGAGTTTATTCATAGAATAAAGTCCCTGGTTTCTGCAGGACTGGGCAGGAGCCGTAGGAGTACCCGGCATTGGCACGACTCCTCCTCAATCAGGAATGAAACTTGCAGGGACCTTGCAGGGCCATGCACTCAACCCCTTCCCCTCCCATTTGGGCATGCTGGAGATGAAGGGTTTGGGGTTAAATTCTGCTCTGTCCCCGCTGTGAACATCTCTGGAGGTCCACGGCTCTTTTTCCAGTTCACCTCAGTGTCAGTGTGTAGAGGATTAGGCCTTTTGGGGACAACCTCTGCATCTTGAGAGTTTCGCCAAGTGCAGTCAGGTGCAACCTATAAAACCTTGTTTCATCTGGGAATAAAATGCACATTTTTTCTGTTTTCTCTGCAGAAGAGAATATATCCATCTTTCCCCGTTGTAGAGCACCCCATGAGTTTGTAGAGGACTAGTGGAGAAGGATGGGTAACGTCCCTAAACTTGGATGTTTATAGGTGTTTCTGTCATGTCAGCTGTGAACACAACACGACTGAAATGTCTTTGAGTAAATTCCATATTTACGTGTGTTATTTGTTACCTGTATCTAGCACGGAGCTTTCTGCAGTAGGTCTGAACAGCAAAGCATTTTTCTTGATGGGCAACGTGCAATTGACAAACTGCTGTTGGGAAGAGCAGCGTTACTTTCACCAGGAAATCTCTTAATAGGAATAAACGATGACATTTACACATCTTTCAAAGGGTTTCTCTCTGAAACTTTAATAATTTCCTGCTACATGTCCTAAGTCATTCTTCAGTGGGAGCTGTGCAGCTCCCTAGCACTCAGCTGCGTTTTGCAGGCAGGTGGAAAAGTCTTGCCATATTTTGGCCAAGTTTTCTGCCTTTGACCTTCAGCTGTGTGCAAGCTGAAAGCTCCCAGAGAAGTCCTGGAGCCCCACAGCCCCCCCGGAGCTGGCAGCCCCCCCCCCCAGCTGGAGTGAGGAGCCAGGGGAGGAGATAATTGCTGTGCAGCTTCCAAAACATTTTTCTGCTCTCTGCTTTCCGTGTTTGTGCGCCGCATTTTCTGGCTACCTGTATTCATCAACTTCACGCCTGGAATAGGCTATTGGCTGCACACTAATAACCCCCTGTTCTTTAATGTTCTCTTTCTAGTTAATTAATCTATTTATGATAATAGTATGTCTCATTTTGTGCTTTCACTCTAGAGGGTGTGTTTGTATTATCCTGCTGTATGGCATTGACTGGCCCTATTATCATTTATCATTAAAGGCAGCGGCAACACTCTGGCCTGGCCTGCCAATAATTTTTCAATTAATTGCTTAGTGGTTGCTTTTTCTTTGCTGTTGGTCTTTGCCAGCGAATATGAGGTCTTTCTCCTTTTTTTAAACTTGTCAACTGTGCTGCTGTTTGTTTTTTTGGTTTTAAGCTGAGGGATCTGAAGCCTGTGGTGTTGGGCTTTGGGAAGGGCATCCAGGAGGGCAAGCGGGCAGGGCTGAGAACCAGCAGGGCTTTGGGGTTCACTCCCAGCTTCACCCCTGAAGGGAACCCGAGCCTGCAAGGGGCAATGCAGCACGGTGAGGCCATCTAGAAAGCACCGAGTCTGCATCTGGCAGGTGGCACGCTCAGGCCTAGGGGCTGGGAGAAATTAGAAAGGCTTTGGGGATGGTGGCACCCTTGGATGTTATCGTGCAGTGTCTGAGAACAAGGCTGCTAAATGCAGGTCCCCGCAATTGCAGTGGGGAGGCAGAATGCCAGGCACCAATATAGGTTAGGGGTTGGTGGAAAGCACTTCTGAGGAGAAGGATCTGGGGGTCCTGGTGGATAGTAAACTCTCCATGAACCAGCAATGTGCCCTTGTGGCCAAGAGGCCAATGGGATCCTGGGCTGCGTAGGGAAGAGCGTGGCCAGTGGGTGGAGGGAGGTCATTCTCCCCCTCTGCTCTGCACTGGGGAGGCCACAACTGGAATCCTGCCTCCAGTTCTGGGCTTCCCAGTTCAAGAGACTGATGAGGAAAAGCTGAGGGAGCTGGGGCTCTTGAGCCTGGAGAAGAGAAGGCTGAGGGGAGACCTTATTCATGCTGACAAGGATCTAAAGGGTGGGTTGAAGGAGGATGGAGCCGGACTCTTTTCAGTGGTTCCCAGTGACAGGACGAGGGGCAACGGGCACAAGCTGGACCATGGGAAGTTCCACTCCAATGAGAGGAAGAACTTCTTTACTTTGAGGATGGCAGAGCCCTGGCAGAGGCTGCCCAGGGAGGGTATGGAGTCCCCTTCTCTGGAGATCTTCAAGCCCCACCTGGATGCCATCCTGAGTGATGTGCTCTGGGCAACCCTGCTTTGGCAGGGGAGTTGGGCTGGATGGTCTCTAGAAGGTCCCTTCCAACTCTGACAATTCTGTGACTTCCTTTATAGGCAATCTCCCCCGTGAAACAGGATGGCAGCAATGAGCTGCAGCACTGCATCTCCCCCATGAAACAGGATGGCAGCAATGAGCTGCAGCAATAGGTTTGTTTTTCCAAAGCTTTGCTTTAGCTTAACCATTGGTCCCCCTTGCCATGGGGCAGCTGTTTGCACGTTGGGTTCCCATTTAGTTTTGGTGGCCACAGAGATCATTTCAAGTGTCTGCACCCGCCTTGGCTTATTGCAGGTGTTAAATAAGGGCATGCACTTGGTAACGGCAGCGTATTGCCCCCCAAATTCCCCACTGCCACGGGGACACACACCCTGCCAAGGACACCAGCTCTCACCCAACACCCCTGGGCCTTGGCTGGTTGGGCTGCTGAAGGAATGCTTGCATTTCTCTACATTTCAGCCCTATGGAGCCACGTGCTTTCTTAAAATAGATGGTAAGACATGAATTCAGAAAGCAGAATAGCCACTAACCATTAAGTATATCTATTGAAGAGGCACTTCTGAACCAGCCAGAGCTAATGATTAGTAGAAATGTTTGGATTTTCTTTGTTTACAAGAGCTTCATTATAGGCTTGACCTGCTCACCTTAAATTTATTTTTGTTTCCAGCCACGTGGCTACTCGTTTCCTTCCACATTCTCCCAAGTGTTTTATTTTTAAGCAGATGCTCCTCTGGACCGCGTTCGTGCCAAGTTTTGTCTTATGTTTTTTATCAGTACAACATCATGAAATATTTAATAAGAAGTTATCACTGTGGCCAATATAAAAGATTAAATAGGTCTGTCGGCCTCGGTTCCTGAAGAGGAAACCTGGTACGCAGGAAAAGGCAGAAGAAACAGCATCAAATATAGGGATGCGGAGGCGGATCAAAACATGGGAAGCTCTGCTTCCTTCTCGGCAGCGTCTCCCTTTGTCACACCAAAGGCAGGGGAGGAGGAACAGAGCTGTATTTGAATCTAAATTTGCTGTATTTGCAACCAAGTCAGCCTTCCCCTGCAGAAGAGGGGGCAGGATAGCAAGCCCTGAGAAGGAGTTGGCACTTGGTTGGCATTTCTGTGCATTTACCCTGCCTCCTGCGCGTCCTGAGCTTTTATTTCTGCTTGGGAAATCAGCTGGCTTTTACCCCACGCTCCCCCGGAACCCTGAACAAGGGATTTAAGTTTGGTTTGGGTTTTTTTTGTGGTTTTTTTTTTCTCTTATGCAGGGAGTTGCCAGAACTCCCTCCTGGGAAGGGTGGTGTCAGAAGCAGCGCGTGTGCGTACGGCAGCTTCCCGGCACGGCTGGGGGAGGCCTCTCGGGGGATTGATGGGCAGGAGGAGACGGCTTGGCAAAAATGATGGGATGTCTAGACAGGAGAAATGTCTTATGCAGGGAGTTGCCAGAACTCCCTCCTGGGAAGGGTGGTGTCAGAAGCAGCGCGTGTGCGTACGGCAGCTTCCCGGCACGGCTGGGGGAGGCCTCTCGGGGGATTGATGGGCAGGAGGAGACGGCTTGGCAAAAATGATGGGATGTCTAGACAGGAGAAATGCTGAAGCACCATTCCTGGCATCAGCAGGGACTCCAGATAGCGGGGTGTGCACAACGTTCCCCCCCTCCCTTCCCCAGGTATGGAAGCCCCTTTCCGCGCGTCGCTCCCTCTGCTGCAGGCATCTGCCCTTCCCAGCAGTTTGTTGGAAAGGAGCTTCTGCACTGACTGCCCCACTGGGGAAAGCTCTTCATTCCCCACATGGCCAATGCTGAAGCATTTGGTGCCTGCTGGCAGCAGTACTCCTTCCCAGCCTGTGACATAGGAAGGGGGTAGCTGTTAAGACCAACTGCAAAACAGTATCAGTGCAATGTGGCTATAATAATGTTTTAATTCTCGTAGAGTAGTGTAGGTGATGGGCAGAGGTGGCTACAGAGAGGACTGATAATTCTTGCAGTGTCACAAGGCGTATGTATTTTTTTACCTCATTTTGCTATCCATATGATTCATAGAAAAACCATAAAAAGCATTTCATTTGTCACACACTTCAGTGTACAGCTTTTACCGTCAGAACCCTTTGATCACCCACTTAACTTCTACGTACTCGTTACCATCTTTGATGTTTTCCTCTCTGTACTAACAAACAAAAGCTGAAGTTTACCGATTGCATCAGTACATTTTAAAAAGCATTAAACAAGCAAACACTATAGAGCTGTGATGATTTAAAATTGCTGTCATGTGCGTTGATCTTGTAAGTGCATTAAAGTAGTGTAACGGGCATCTATTGTATTTAGGTCAGCTGTGTCATTGTTGGAGTGCATCCGTGTCAGGGTGCTGAGGGGTGTCCCAGTATATAGAGTGCCCTGTATATACTGTGTGGACAGAACATATGGCATGGTTTAACCCCAGCTGGGGCAGCTGATTCTCCCCCTTCTCCCCTAGAAGGGCAGGGGGAAGAGGGAGAAAAGAAGGGGAAAGGGAAAGAAAAAAAAACAACTTGTGGGTTGAGATAAAGACAGTTTAATAGAACAATAACAGAAAAGGGGAATAACAATAACAACAATAATAGCACAAGTCACTCCCCAGCCAGGGAATTGGTGCCTTCCCAAGCAGTGATTGTGGATTACCCCCACCCTGGCCAACCCCCATGTGTGCAGTGAATGAGGGCTGTGCTACAGAATGTTACATTTTTCTCTCTATGCTCCCTCTCAGCTTCTGTGGGAAGCTGAAAAGAGTCCTTGAAAAGTATAAACATCACTTAGCAAGGGCTAAACCAAAACGCATTATTGACAGTCCTTTCCCAGCAATCACTAGAGAGAAAATTAACTTCCCCAGCTGAAAAAAGGACATTATATAAAAGGTGTATGCAGATTATGTGAAGAGCCTAACTACTCAGTGTCAGGCAGGTTTAACTCCCACCTTCTCTAAGCCAAGCCAGTCAGTATTTGGAAAAAAACCCAAAGGCTTTTGGGCACAAACACCTGCCTTTTGGTAGGGTAGATTCCAAAACTAAACGTGAGGTGAGTGGGAGCACCCCGTGGGTGAGCTCTGCAAGCAATTAAACACCTCTGCACCAACAGGTCGCTGGTACCAGCAGCACAGAGGGGACACTGGCCAAGGAAAGCCATGAAAAAGTCATTGTCTCCACAGGAGACAGGTAGTTTATGGTCTGGAAACGCAGTAAACAAGCAGCCTTCTACATTTGACAGCGGTGAAAAGCGGATGGCTAAAGACATAGGCACACAGCTTTCACCTGGTTTGGAGGAGAGGGATATCCCTCCCCAGAAATTCAAGGCTTGAGCGGTTGGCCCTTAGAAATATGAGCAGGGCAGCAGCTGTGTCGTGTTCAACCAAGGACAGACGAGCAGCAAAATTGTTTGTAAATGGGAGGGGAATGGAAATTGCTGCGTATTCTTTCTGGTTTTACCGCCTTCTGTTGGTGTCTGGACTGACGTCTGTCTTTCTATCACCCCATCTGCCCGGAGGGATGGAGCAGGGGAAGATGAGCGCTGTGTGCATTAGCTAGTCAGAGGCTTACAAAGTGAGGGGTGGGGAGGAAGCATGGCTGGTGACAGAGTTTTCTGTACTGAGCAACTGAGGCTAGAGCCACGGAATAGAAGTCATGCCAAAGAGAATGTCATTTCAAAGAGATTTATTTATATTTTGCCTAAAGATGTTCACCTTTTTGTAAAAAACACCACCCTCCTTACCACTCCCTTTTTGAAATCACAACAATATTCCGCTGCTTCTAGACGAAGTTTGCAGTTTAAAAAATTCAGTGCTTTGAAATTAAATTTATATTCATATAACCCCTTCCTCATTCAGAAACTCTTGAATTTTTGAAAACTAAAGAGATCTCAAGGGTGTTGGGAAGTGTATTTCTCCAAAATGGTCCCATGGTGCAGATTTGGAAGCATTTGTGAGCTGTTTTGGTAATCCCTCTACTGAGCTTCCTTATAACTCCGGGTTCCAAAACACACCCCTGACTCTGGCCCGAGTCACTTCAAAAACAGAATGTAGGCATTTAATCATAAATCATTAGGAGATAAAATTCCTCAAGTTGGACTTTTAACCAGGTTTTTATGAAATGCAGGAGGGGAAGTTGAACCACACTGACCCTATTCCTAAAGCCATCCGTGAGGCAATCCTGAGGTCCCCAAAATGCAGTGCCCACAAAGATCAGGAGCTGCTCGTTTCCTCTTGTTACAATGATCTCACAACTGTGACCTGCCCATGAAGAACTAAATCCCTGCAAAACTTGATGTATTTGTGTACCCCACTTGACCAGTATTTGTTGTGACTGATACACACTTAGAGTTTTTCAAAGTCTTACTTGTTCATCTGCCAAATTATTCACTTGTTACAATGATCTCACAACTGTGACTTGCCCATGGAGAACTACATCCCTGCAAAACTTGATGTATTTGTGTACCCCACTTGACCAGTATTTGTTGTGACTGATACACACTTAGAGTTTTTCAAAGTCTTACTTGTTCATCTGCCAAATTATTCACTTCTCTCAGTGCTTTTTGCGTGTCATGGATTTTACTGATCAAAACCACTGGTAATGCTTTATGTCAGGAAAATTTGTAGCACTCACATCACCTCATCTCCAGTGTTCTGCTTGTTCCTGGTGCACAGTATCAGATTTTTAATAATCATAGAATAGTTTGGGTTGGAAAGGAGCTTTAAAGGTCATCTAGTCCTGCCTCCCTGGCAATGAGGAGGGGCATCTTCAACTAGACCAGGTAGCTCAGAGCCCCAGGGATGGGGCATCTACCACTTCTCTCAGCAACCTGTTCCAGTGCTTCACTACCCTCATTGTAAAAAATTGTTATTACCTGTTTGCCAGTCTTGCACATTTTGGGGGGTCTTGCAGTTTCTTTGACCTTGCTTTTCTGGCTGACATACCTGTAGAAGCCCTTCTTACTATTTGTACTATTTTTTGTATCCCTTGCCAAGTTCAGCTCCAGTCCTGCCTTGGCCATCCCTACCCAACCAGGTGGTGTCCCTACACTCTTCCCAGGACACCTGTCCCTGTTTGCCAGTCTTGCACATTTTGGGGGGTCTTGCAGTTTCTTTGACCTTGCTTTTCTGGCTGACATACCTGTAGAAGCCCTTCTTACTATTTGTACTATTTTTTGTATCCCTTGCCAAGTTCAGCTCCAGTCCTGCCTTGGCCATCCCTACCCAACCAGGTGGTGTCCCTATACTCTTCCCAGGACACCTGTCCCTGCTTCCACTGCCTGTGTGTTGCCTTCTTGCCCTTCAGTTCGACCGGCAGGTCTCGACTCAGCCATGCTGGTCTCTTGCCTTCCTTTCCTGATTGCTTACACCTGGGGATGGAGAACTCTTACACTCTATGGAAAGCATCCATGAAGATCTGCCAGCTCTGTTCTGCTCCCTTTTCCCTCAGGGCAGTTTCCCAGGGGGAAGGGGGTCCTATTGACAAACTCCTTGAAGATCTGCAAGTTTCCTTTCCTCAAATTCAGGGTTCTGACTTGACTCTTCACCTGACCCGTATTCCTCATATCCCTGCAACCTCCACCAGTGCCTGATTACCAAATTCAGGGTTCTGACTTTACTCTTCACCTGACCCATATTCCTCATATCCCTCAGGACTGCAACCTCCACTAGTGCCTTTCCTCAAATTCAGGGTTCTGACTTGACTCTTCACCTGACCCGTATTCCTCATATCCCTGCAACCTCCACCAGTGCCTGATTACTGCAGCCCAGTCTACCTCCAATCTTGACGTCACCAATTAGCTCACTTGTGTTGGTGACCATCAGGTCCAGTATCGCACCCTCTCTGGTAGGGCTGTCTATTATCTGGCTTAAGAAGTTCTCCTCAATGCATTCCAGGAGTCTCCTGGGCTGACTACAGCTCACCGTGCTACATTTCCAGCAGATGTGGCGGTGGTTGAAGTCCCCCAGCAGGACAAGAGCCTGCGAGCGCGATTCCTCCTGTAGCTGGAGTAAGAAGGCTTTGTCAATAGGCTCCCCTTGGTTGGGTGGCCTGTAGTAGACACCAACCACAAGGCTCCCTTTGTTGCTGCAGTCTCTAATTCTTACCCATAAGCTTTCAACCTCTCATGGCTGTCCTTCAGAGACAGCTCTTCACAATCTATCCATCTCATGGCTGTCCTTCAGAGACTGCTCTTCACAATCTATCTATTTCTTGACAGAGAGGACAACCCCTCTGCCCCTCCTTCCTCACCTGTACCTTCTGAACAGCTTGTGTAGGCATCAGTGACCATGTTGCAGTCATGGGATTCGTCCCACCAAGTTTCAGTACTGGTGACTAGGTGGTAGCTTTCTAGCAGCACGATGGCTTCCAGCTCCTCCTGTTAGTTTCCCACGCTGCGTGCGTTGGTGTAGAGGCACTTCAGGTGGGCTGTTGGCCATGTCAACTTCTCAGAGGAACACCCTTAATTCCTTTATGCCAGTACTTCACTGGTGTTTCCCTCTTGGCTCCTAGTGCCTCAGGAGCCCCTGGATCATCTTTGTGATTATCTGCAGGGTGTAGGGGGCACATCTCGGAGCAACAGGCTGTGGGCCCTTGCTAGCATCCCATCCCCATAACCTTGGCACGTCATCCCACAGCTTGTCACAGGCAAGCCTGATATTATCCTTCTCCCCCTTCAAGGCTACTTTAAAGCTCAGTCAATGAGCTACCTTGTGAGCAAAGACCCTCTTCTCCCTTTGAGAAAGGTGAATCTCACCTGACATCAGCAAGCCTGGTGCTTGTAGGCCATCCCATTATCAAAAGACCTGCAATGGCGGTGACACCAGCCATGGAGCTATGTATTAATAGACCGGGTCCTTCTGGTTCTTCCACTTTCGCTGCCCACAACTGGGAGGGAAAAAATATCCTGTGCTTCAGATTCCCTTACCAACCCTCCTGAAGCCCTGAAGTCTCTTCCGATTGCCCTTGGACTATGTGTTGCATGGCACGTCATCCCACAGCTTGTCACAGGCAAGCCTGATATTATCCTTCTCCCCCTTCAAGGCTACTTTAAAGCTCAGTCAATGAGCTACCTTGTGAGCAAAGCCCCTCTTCTCCCTTTG
>NW_015090847.1:489793-555390 GCF_001431845.1 Calidris pugnax
CGGGTTGATGTAGTGCTGGGAGGTCTGGTTTAGTGATGATGCTCCTTGTTTGTTGTGTGGGTGTCTATTTTTGTCAAAGTTCGGTTTTGTCAAAGCCGGGGGGGCTCTTGACAGGGCTGTAAATCACAATCGCTGCCATCGCTTGATTATAAGTATCATAGTTTAATATTGAGTATGTGCTGAATAATCATTTTACAAGTACTTAAATAATAATGAATTATTAGTTTACAAATATTGTCTGATTATTAAACACTTAGCAATTAGTTGATAAATACTGAAAGTAGTGTGACGTGCGAAATCAAAGATGCAGTTTGGCTGTTTTCTCACTGGAAAGCTCCTTTCTCCCCGGGGATGGAAGAGCTGCTTCTGTCCTGGGTTTGTCTGCAGTGAGGGTGACCAGGTCATGGTGCTGTCCCCACAAATTCCTGCTGGGCAGGAACCACGTGTGTCCTGGGACACACCATTTGTGCCCTTGAAAGGAGGCAGGGAAAAATTTTTTCACTGAAAGGGTTCTCAGGCATTGGAATGGGCTGCCCAGGGAGGTGGTTGAGGCCCCATCCCTGGAGGTGTTCAAAAGCCGGGTTGATGTAGTGCTGGGAGGTCTGGTTTAGTGATGATGCTCCTTGTTTGTTGTGTGGGTGTCTATTTTTGTCAAAGTTCGGTTTTGTCAAAGCCGGGGGGGCTCTTGACAGGGCTGTAAATCACAATCGCTGCCATCGCTTGATTATAAGTATCATAGTTTAATATTGAGTATGTGCTGAATAATCATTTTACAAGTACTTAAATAATAATGAATTATTAGTTTACAAATATTGTCTGATTATTAAACACTTAGCAATTAGTTGATAAATACTGAAAGTAGTGTGACGTGCGAAATCAAAGATGCAGTTTGGCTGTTTTCTCACTGGAAAGCTCCTTTCTCCCCGGGGATGGAAGAGCTGCTTCTGTCCTGGGTTTGTCTGCAGTGAGGGTGACCAGGTCATGGTGCTGTCCCCACAAATTCCTGCTGGGCAGGAACCACGTGTGTCCTGGGACACACCATTTGTGCCCTTGAAAGGAGGCAGGGAGAGACCTGCCCAGGGTTTACCGAATCCCTGAGGGAAACGACCCACTCAGTCTGTGCTGCTGAGCCCCACAACCAGGGCTGGAGACCCCACAACCAGGGCTGGAGACCAGGAGCCAAGTTTCCAGCCCCATAGGCCCTGGCCGAGCCCCTGGGGCTGAGACCCAATGCCCCCCAACCCCCGTGGGGTGTCGGGGATGGACCCAGCACCCCTGGGCGGTGCTGGGGAACTGGCCAGGGGGACAGGACCAGCCCTGGGAGGCTTGGGCCAGGACTGGGGGAGGGGTTGAGGCACCATCCCTGGAGGTGTTCAAAAGATGGGTTGACATGGTGCTCAGGAATATGGTTTAGTGTTGGTTGGTTGGTTTTGGGGTTTTTTTGGTCAGAGTTAGGTTGATGGTTGGACTAGATGATCTTAAAGGCCAGACCCAGTGCCCCCCAACCCCCATGGGGTGTCAGGGATGGACCCAGGACCCCCGGGCAGTGCTGGGGAACTGGCCAGGGGGACAGGACCAGCCCCAGGAGGCTCGGGCCAGGACTGGGGGAGGGGTTGAGGCACCATCCCTGGAGATGTTCAAAAGATGGGTTGACATGGTGCTCAGGAATATGGTTTAGTGTTGGTTGGTTGGTTTTGGGGTTTTTTTGGTCAGAGTTAGGTTGATGGTTGGACTAGATGATCTTAAAGGCCCCTCCAACCTAGATGATTCTGTGATCTGCCTCATTCTGCAGAGAGCCTTGAGGTCTCTCAATAAAAGGTCCCAGTCCCCTCATGGTAATGGTAATGGGGTCCTCTCAGGCTAAAACTCAAGAAAACTGGAAGGTCTTTTGGAGTCAGTCCCAACTTCACCACCACCCCCCCACCTTGCAAACCCCCCCAGTTCATCTTTGGGGGGTGGGATGAGCCAAACACCACTGCTGCTACTACAGTTTCAAAAGCAATGCTGGATGCCACTTACTAAAGCTTTTCATCTGCTGGTTGTGAGCATGCAGCAGCCGAAGTACCATGAATAACCTCAGGAACTCAAAAGCTCATGACTTGCAGACAGAGAAACATTTTTTATTTCCAGCACTTACTTTTTTTTTTTCCCCCGGGACTACTGCTGTGGTAAAACGGACCAGCCTGGGGTTTGGTTTCTGGTGGTCTCATGTCAGAGCCCGTTGGCACAGGGAGAGTAAGTCTGAGGGGTCTGGAGCACAAGTCTTATGAGGAGAGGCTGAGGGAGCTGGGTTTGTTTAGTCTGAAGAAGAGGAGGCTGAGGGGATACCTTCTTGCACTCTATAACTACCTACAGGGGGTTGTAGAGAGATGGAGGTCGGTCTCGTCTCCCAAGTCACAGGAGACAGGACAAGAGGAAATGGCCTCAAGTTGCCCCAGGGGAGGTTCAGGTTGGATATTAGGAAAAATTTCTTCACAGAAAGGGTTATCCAGCCTTGGAATGGGCTGCCCAGGGAAGTGGTTGAGGCACCATCCCTGGAGGTGTTCAAAAGACGGGTTGACATGGTCCTCAGGAATATGGTTTAGTGGTATGTTTTTGTGTCTTGTTTTGTGTTGTGGGTTTTTTTGTGGTTGTGGTGGTTTTTTGGTTGGTTTTTTTTGGGGGGGGGTCTGCAGGGGCTGGGCAGGCTGTAGCCACGCCGTGACGTCCCACTCCAGACCCAGACTGAGCAGCCACTAATCCTCTTACCAAAGTTAATATCCCCTGTGCCTCCGTGATAAGCAAGAGTGAATAGAAATTCTCAGGCTGCTCTATATCTTAAAGTTCAGGAGAGGAATTAACATACATGTATAATGAGCTCTATTTAAATAATAACAACATTGTTTTTAACTAGAAAAACGTTCATACGATTTTCCTGCTATAATGGTATTTCCGTCTACCTCTGCTTTTCAAACTTTCCGTGGAGTCAGATATTCTTTAATGCTAATTCCCAAATGCTCAGTGCATTCCCAGCCCTGCTAATCCCTCGGCCTCCCATTCTTTAGAAAATGTTTAAGTACCTTCCTCGAGCCCTTTTTAGCACTGGAAACATGGGTCTCCTTGGGCCCTGGCTCTATTCAGAGGAAGCCAAAGCGAGGGCTTATTTCTAGGATAATCTCACCCGCCATCTCACCCTTATTCATTTGGGGTTATTGTTGGTTTTACCTCTTAAATCAGGGCATTCTGGCACCAGCCCTCCAGAGGACGTTTCTCTGGCTTGGCCTGACACCTGTAACGCTGCCCCCCAGGCTTTTGGATCCAGTGGGGATCCACGAGGGGAGGGAAAGCCGCTCACCGACACAAACCTGCCCTTTCTGTCCCTTTCTTCCTGACCTTTCTGATCAATTTGGGCTCCTACAAGGGATTTGTGATTGTTAAGGCTTCACGTTATGTACAGTGTATAAGCAGCTCCTGTGTTACAAGTGGGAATCAAATGATGCAGTGTTGAAGTTTTCCATTTGGACAAATCAAAAATCAGCTTTGACACCAATTCAGCACTTGAAAACGAGTGGTTTCAAATTAACTTTAAAACTCAGAGCCGGCGTGTAAAACTCAGCCTTCCCTTCCAGCTGTAAAGCAACCAAAGCCCAGCCAGACCATCACCCTATATACTAAGCACATAGTTTTTATTTTGTAAAACATCATTACACTCATCAAGACAGCCATTCCTAAGTGCTTACAGGCTGCAGTTGTGGACCCTCTCAGATATCTAGTCTGATGCTGATTAGTCAACGCTGATTATTTTAACTTGTAAGGAAAAATCCTGTCTCTCCTACCTACTGAGAGTTTGGATAACTCATTGATTTCAGGGGCAGAAGGGACAATTGCTTTTTCTATTGCATTAATCATGGACCATTGTATTTTTCTAATTTGCTACTTCTCTTCATGGTTTTGTCAAGTAGTTAATTATCCTTAGTTTCAAAAACCTCCAACCTGTTTTCTAAATATTCTCTGGCTTCGTCATCCAGATGTTTTTTCCATATCCCATCTTCCTGTACTGGTTCCCAGTCCTCTTGGTGGAGATTCTTATGAAATAGAGACACGAGCCCATTGCTGTTCTGTGTCAGGAGACTCCCTCCGTACCGTAACGTGGCACTCATTAGACAGCTGGGATAATGTCATTTTGATTGGGTTTCTCCTTTATTAGAAAATCTTTGCTTTAGCACAGGATGGTCAGATATAGATTCTTCGTGCTGCGAGACACAAGGAGGTGCCTCCAAAGTGGATTATTGAGCACTGGAGAGTCACCCTGCTGAGGCAGTGCTCTCCTCTGTGCCCTTCATCACAAACCTTGGCCTCCAGACATGGTGGAGGAAATCCTGGCTTTTGGCAGAGGGATCCAACTGAATCACCATGCACCATGTTATGGGGTTTTCAGTTGCTCACACAGTCTGAAGGTTGCCAGGTTTGCTGAAGCAGCTGTAATGCTGGGTTGTGATGTGTTTGCATGGAATGCAGAGAGGTTTGGGCTTGAAATCCTTTCTAAGTTTCAATGGGTTTCTGTATTGAATTCTCTGTGGGTCATTTGGAACCTTACAGCTTCTTGCAAGGGAATGTATGTGCTTGGTGTCCATGTTTCAGTGAGGGAATTAGCAATTGCTGTGATGGGAGCCTTTAAACATCTGATAAATCAGGCGAGTTTCAAACTTCAAAACAGCACTTTTCTAGATTGACATTCATTAGCAAATGCACATTGCCACTGGTTAGCTCTTAATCACTATCAATCATTAACACTACTTATTCAAACAATTAGTCCTTAACAATCTTATTCTAAATTAGCCGTGAATGTGAGTGAGGCGGAGGCTGTGCAGCTAACCCCCATGGCAGCAGAGCTTGATGGTGGCTGAGGTCGTGGTGATCAAGAGCTCTTCCAGGAGGGAAGCTGGAACAGAATTGCATGTTTTTCTTCCCTGTTTTGTCTTGTTAATAATCACAAAGAGAATGAGTAGGAATATCATCTCCTAGCATCGTTTGTCTTACATTTAGGGTCCAAGTCTCCTTTAGATGCATCAGCTTGGCCGCGTTACTAAGACTCTTAAGATTTACAAAGTCTTACTGTGTTGCTGGTTCTCAGCAGTGTTTCTGTGGTACCAAACACCTGCACACAGCACGGGCCACACTGGTTTAGTGTGTTTAGGTTTGGGTTGAATCATGGAATTGTCAGAGTTGGAAGGGACCTTCTAGAGACCATCCAGTCTGACTCCCCTGCCAAAACAGGGTTGCCCAGAGCACATCACTCAGGATGGCATCCAGGTGGGGCTTGAAGATCTCCAGAGAAGACAAAGAAATACTCATTATGCTCTGCTTTGTGTACTCTTACTCAAATGGGTCCTGTCTTTGCTACAAGCTCTTTTGGTGGAATTTGGATGACTGAGTTTTAATTATGTAAAATGTCCAAGTGCATGCTGGAATAGGTGTCTGTTCTCCCTCAATAGCCAAGGTGGGGGAGGTTGATGCCTCCAGAGGGGCAATTTAGCCCATGGGTGTAAGAAAGACAGAGGGATTAGAAGAGATGTGTCACACACTGACATCCTTTGACAACCCAGAGCCCCCGTGGAGAGCAGCAGGTTCCAGACGTGAGTCCAGCTCAGCAGGATTGGGATTCTGCACCATGGTTTCCACAGCTCACGCTGCCTGAAGGCTGAAATGAAGCTGTCACTGGAGGAGCCCACCAGGTTAGGCGACTGCCTGTCCTCCCTCCTGAAGCATGACACAATTTAAAATCAAAGCTGAGTCTTTTGAAGGGCCCGGGATGTTGTCAGGCTGCAAACAGCCGACATTTTCACCTTTGTCAAACTCCATTTAATGTATCTGGGAAAAGAGGCAATCTGATAATGTATTGCTACTATTGACTTAAAGGAAAGAGCGAGAGGCGTGCTCTCCTCACATACATCTCCCGGGGAACTCGATATTTGACTACAAAAGCTGTGAGCTCTTTTATCCAGGCACAGTTGATTTTGGAGGTGATGTGCAGAGCACCAGCCTTGCTGCACAGCTCCACTTCAGTGGCTGTTCCATGCTTTGCTCGGCCAAACGAGACTGCGTGCTGCCTGAAGTAAGGCAGCAGTAGCTGTTGACTGAATTGCTTGAACACCAAATATCTGCTGCCTCCACAAAAGTGTCCCCTCTGCAGCATCACAAAGGTGCAGGCCTTTGGTAGGGCTTTAGAGAGCAGCTCTCAGGCTCCTGGGAGTTCCTTGGTGGTTACGGTAGATGGCAACGTCTCTTGCCTCCTCTGTAGCTCAGATTTCACTCGAAAGATTCAGAAAACAAATAATGTCCCAACATGAAATTTAATGACAAGAAGTATTAATGTAAAACTGAAGTGATGTGAGCCTGCCAGCACTCTCTGGGTAGATATTTTAAACGGAACACAATGCTGCTGCTCCCAGACGCGAGGCGACAAGAAGTATTAATGTAAAAGTGAAGTGATGTGAGCCTGCCAGCGCTCTCTGGGTAGGTGTTTTTAAACAGAACACAATGCTGCTGCTCCCAGACGCGAGGCAGGAACACGCGACGAGGGCTCTGTCAGAATGGAAGCCTTTGTCAGCGCCTCCCCGAGAGCTGTTATCTGAGGAGAAACTCTGACCAGCATGAATAAATAATGCGCTGAGAAGTTTATCCAGCAATACCTGCTCTGCAGGAAAGCAACCTCAGGTGACGAGCAGCTCCTCAAGAGCGTGGTGACGCCCGGAGCCCAGTCGTAATTGTTTCTTCTGTTGGAGTGCACAGTGCTAAAAGCAACAGCAAGAAATGAGGATGAACCTGAATGGGTTTTTTTTTCCTAAAAACTGCTGTGAGCTTCGCAAACAGCCTTTTGTGGCACGTGGACATCTTTAGACACCCACCGTGAGGTGCGGATCCCCTCCCTGTCTTCTTCTTGCTTCTCCAGCTTTTTATCCATCGCATCCTTCCAGAGCTCCTCGGTGCCGCGTCCCAGGAGCCGGCAGTCGCTCGCTCTGTGTTTGTGTCTAGAGGGACCAGAGGATGTAGTTGCTTGGACCTTAAGGCTCGTAGCAAAGTTGTTAATAAAACCTGAGTTCATCAGAGTGCTTTGGCCACCAGCTTTGTCACTATCATTTCTGAACGAGCAGTTCAGGGGATCCCATTGGCTGGTTCTTCCCAATGACTTGCTAATGCAACGCGGTAGTTGAGCACATTTCCAATTAAACGCAGCTACTTTATAAAACAATGTTTAAGTTGCTGGCCTAAATTACTCCTTAATTAGGTCATTTTTTTCCTAATTGATTAAAAATAGGATTTCAAATTAAAACAGAGAGATTGAGTAACATCACAGAGATGATATTATTCAAATCTGAAAGGAAAAAAAATCATCAAAAAGGAAAGAACCATTATATTGAATTGCAGATCAGCCATAGATATGACATTTGGGATTGTTCTCTAGAAAAATCTATTATTTTCCATCTTTGAAATTAGGGCAAGGATGCAATCAAATAAAAAAGTTTAAAGCCCAGAAGAAAAAAAAAAGCCATTACAAGACAGCAGATCAAATAAAAAATTATTATTACATATAGTTTGTAGTGTGGTAGTACCTAGAGACCCAGGCTGAGACTGCGGGCACCGTAGAGAGACAAACCAGCCCTGCCCCAGAGAACGTGCAGTTGAAGTCAACAAGCCAGATGATGAGACAAAAACCAAAGAGCAAGAATTCAGCTTCCAAACCCTGTTAGAAATGTTGAAGGTAGGTGAGGAAACAGGGCCAAATGGCCATCGGCCTCTTCTGTCTCTGAAAGGGCCCAGCTTCACGCTGTTGCAGCTGCCAAAGAGAGGTCCAGCACCGAAATTTGGGGATGGAAACACCCTAAGATAGTCACTGAAAACTATACTCTAAAATAAACCACTAGAGCCCGATCTTCAGTAACTTTAGTTCCTGTCATAAACAACTAGAGCAACAAAGCAAGCCTAAATTTCTGATGAGGATATTTAGAGACAATTTGCAGGGTGGTTGGTTGGGTTTTGTGGTGAAAGAAAACAAAGGCAGGCGGATTGATGGGAGAGGTAAAACCTGAGACAGCTACGCTGATTTCTGTAACACTGGGCAATTTAGATATATCAGTGCTAAAGGGTATTGACTCTGGTGAGGATCTGTCAGATAGCTCATTCTCTGGCTTCTCTCCTGCCACCCTGATGTATCTGAGATGAGAAACTAGTCCCCGATTTAAGTCGGGTTCAATCAGTTTAGACAGCATTTCACTGCATCATTTCCTTGGCAAAGCAGAACCTCAGGCTGTGTGCTCCCCGAGGTCTTCTCCTCCAAACAGCTCCCCCTCTCCTGGCTCTCTCTCCAGTTCGTGTCCAGCACAGGCTGGTTGCTTTCCTGTACCGGTGACTTGGCTACGGTCTCCAACTGCGTGTTAAAAAATGGATGTCCTGTTCCCTTAAATGTACTCTCTGCTGTTAGATCTGGCTTCTTAATCTCCTTTTTCAACCTAAATGGTTTATGGCGTCGCTCTTGATGCCGAATTTGCCCCAAAAGGCGAAATAGAAACTGCTCAGAGACTAAGTTTTCAAGTCCATAAGCAGGAGGTATTTATTAGCAACGCGTTGGGGAACTCTCCAGGCTGCCCTGGACAAAGAGTTCCCTCGGTTAGCAATCAGTGCAGCTTTTTTATACAAGTTTGAGTGTAGGTTACATCATCTTTACATGCATATTCATATCTTTACATGCATATTCATATACAGGCGGAGTCTTCCATTTTGGGGAGTCGTCTGGTGGGAGTTCTGGTGCCTTCATCAGGGCGGGGGATCATCGTGTGAGTCTTTCTCGGGTTAAACTTCTGAACTCTTCCTAATTTGGGTAGCTTCTTGGTGTACTTGGCAAGGTCCGAGTGACCTTGGTTCATCCTAAAATTGCTGAAGCCACTACTTCATGTTCTGGTGTTCTTTCCTATCAACTTGTTCTGTTCTCTCAAACAATTTATCACCTTCGTGATTTGGTAAGATCTAGCAAATGTAGCCTGACTGACCACAAACGGGGCCTGCAACTCCTCAGAGCTATGACAAGTGACAAGAGAGGAAGGCAGGAATGTAGGGAGTAGGCCTGAGACCAGCACCATGATGTCTTGAAGCAGCAAAACAGTGTTGTCGACCTTGCTGGGAGATAGGGGATTCAAAGAAGGAACCCAGCTTACATTTTAACTCCTTATTTCTCGAAGACTGCTTCCTTTTGAGCGGTTTCACTCTGGATAACCTTCTGCCATCGTTTTTAGCAGGTCGTGCTGTGACCATGACTGCAGACAATAATGCTTCAAGAGCTGTAGTATGAAGCCCGTGCTGCTTCACCTCTGCTTACCTTGGGTGAACGTACCCCAGCACCTCATCATCTGCCAAGACACCAGCTGTAGTGGGTCACACCAGGGCTTCTTCGCACACAAGGAGTCAACACCCAGGCAAAGAAAAAGGTAAGGGCAGGGCAAGGGTACAGCAATATCCCTGCAGCTTCCAGTCATCCACATCTAGGAGGTTTCCTGAGCTAGTGGTGGCATCTTTTGTTCATATCTTGATCTATTGTCCTGTATGAGTTTGTACAATTACACTTTGCACCCACGTGAATTGTTGGTGTGCTGGTGGTTTTGAACATCCTGTGGCAAGTAGTTCTTTTTGTTTAATGACCCAGCATGTGTAGAATCATGGAATTGTCTAGGTTGGAAGGGACCTTGAAGATCATAGAGTCAAATCATTAACCTAACACTGCCAAGTCCACCACTAACCCATGCAGGGACACCACATCTGCAAGTCTTTTAAATACATCCAGGGATGGTGACTCAACCACTTCCCTGGGGAGCCCGTTCCAACCTCCTTTCAGGTAGCTGTGGAGCATGATAAGGTCTCCCCTCAGCCTCTTTTTCTCCAGACTAGAAGTACTGGTCTATTTGTTCCAAATTTGGGTGCTGAACGTTCAATTGTTCTTGTATTCTGAGAGACACCAAACAGTAACCATTTTATTCCCCTACTCTGCCAGCTGAGACCTTTTTCCTCCTAACACCCTCACGCATCTCTTTAACACAGCACCAAAGCCTAACCTATCATCTCTCCTGGACATGAAGCTGCCTAATTCCTTTAATTGTTGTCATAATCCATCTCCAAACCCTTTCCAGTTACTCTTGGCATATTGCTGAGACCAAGGCCAGAACTGCAGATGGTATTTAGGGTTCAGGCACATGTTAGAATTACGCAACAGCACAGTGATGTCTCCTGTTCTGTTCTTTTTTTCCTTTCTTTAATTTATTTACTTCTTAGACCAGCACTGACGTGTCTCTCTCTTAGGGAAGTTTTACTGATTTAGAGCTTACACCACTGAGCATGGATGGTCACTACTATTTTTGCTGTATCTTTTACTTTGCATTTATTGACCCTGACCTTCATCTGTGATTTTATCTGGCAGTTTCTGACAGATTTTTCTGCAACTATTTACAGTCAATCTTTTGTTTAAAAACCCTGAGTAATTTAAGAACATGAGCAGACTCTGTTGAGCACAACCTCTTACCAGTAAGCTGAACCAGTTCACCCCAAACCAGCTCTGGAGGAACTCTGGCACTAACCTACCTCTAGTCACTCCTATTATTGTCTTTCTGTAATTAGTGATCTGTGAGAGGACCTTTTGTTTATTACAAGCAAACATGGATCAGAAAGAGGGAGTTGGTTTCTGCTACCTTGCCCCACCTGGCTTAATCCCACAACAGGCTGAAAAATCTCAGCACGTTTGTTGGAATGGATCTTGTCTGCTTTTTTTTTTTTTTTTTTTTCTCCAGAGATAAAATTAATTCCACAGAACATTTTGAATGGCCAAAAATCCTGCACTTTAGAAAAGCGCTTGAATAAGTCTGTCTGTCATGATTTAATTTTTCAAGCCACTCCAAAAATAGATTTATATTTATATAATTCTTTTCATCGCAAAGGATTTCATGTGCTTGCCAGAAAGATATTTCCATTCAAGCCATTGCTGAAATGCAACCTGTGCTTAATAGCAATATTAGTTTACAGGATGAGGCAGGGGGAAAAAGACAAGCTTCCCTAAAATACAGTCATTTTCATTTAAATTATCCTTTTTAGGCGTCAGAAACCCCATAAAAATCTGCATTATTTTGTGCATGAAATTGGGCCAATTACCTATTTAAGAGGAATATTAACGTTTCTCATCCTGAGAGCTATAGGTCGTTTTCAGATGTTTCCTGTGGCATCTTCAATTCATCCTGAGATTTCTGTCACCCAAAATGTACTGTATTTGCTGTTTTACAGGAAGTTTTACAGCGACTTAAAAGGACTCTTGCTGGTTTATAGCATCAGAAGACTGGGCTGTGGGGAAGTGTGAACTTGGTGGTACACATCAGGCTTTTTTTTTTTTTTTTTAGGTGTGGGTTAGGAATATAATCATTAGGAATTGTTAGAATCTCTTCATTGTTCTCATTATTTATAGCTTTTATGTCCACCTATGCCTAAAGTAAACTCAGCATATGCACAAGTGTTGCTGCCAGTGGGAAATGTTGTCATGAGCTGGTTTCTGCCAGTGGCTCTGAGGGTGCTGGCACACACCATGTCCTCATTTCTACTTTAACTACCTGATGGGACAGCAAATGAGGGGAGAATCTGCCCTCCTGAATCACGCACGTTTGCTTTTATTTAGCTCTGGCTATCCCTCCAAATCTTTTCCTACCTGCTCGATAATTGGATTTAAATTATCCTTAATTACGTTGTCTGGGGCTTTGTTAATATCAGCCCCTAAGTATTTGTACTGTATTTTTGGGTGCCCACTTAAGATTCCAGGAGGTGAGCGGGGCTGAAGGGCAAACTCCAGAAAGCTGTATCGCTGCAGTCTCAGAGTCATTAATTTCGTGCAATGATAACTTTGTACTCAGAGAGCAATATTCATTATAAGCAGGAGGGGAAGCATGCGAGTCCTTAATTAACAGTAGGATATCATCAGCATAAAGTAATAGTTTAATGTCCTACAGAATCAGTGTTATAGCCTTTTAGACTGTTGGTTTTTCCATTTTAGACAATGTCAACGCAGGCCTGTAATTGTCTGGATGCCATTACCCCGCTCTCGTTACTCTCCAGGCACGACCCACAGCACCCCCATTTTCTGTGGGTGACCCACAGCTTCCATCTAATGACCCACTTTGGTCTCCCAGAGACCTCCATTCCCATTGTGCACGTGAGCAGCAGCTGACTGGTGGACACCAGGGTGACCATGAGCCAGCAATGGGCCCTTGTGGCCAAGAAGGCCAATGGCATCCTGGGGGGCATCAGGAAGAGGGTGACAGCAGGTGGAGGGAGGTCATCCTGCCCCTCTGCTCTGCCCTGGGGAGACCCCATCTGGAGCACTGGGACCAGTTCTGGGCTCCCCAGTTCCAGAAGGACAGGGAACTGCTGGAGAGGGGACAGCAGAGGCTACAGAGATGATGAGGGGAGAAGAGAAGGCTGAGGGGGGATCTGATCAATGCTTAGAAATCCTTAAAGGGAGGGTGTCAAGAGGATGGGGCCGGTCTTTTTTCAGTGGTGCCCAGGGACAGGACAAGAGGAAATGGGCACACACTTGAACATAGGAAGTTCCACCTAAACATGAGGAGGAACTTCTTTGGGGTGAGGGTGGCAGAGCCCTGGCAGAGGCTGCCCAGGGAGGTGGTGGAGTCTCCTTCTCTGGAGACATTCAAACCCACCTGGACACGTTCCTGTGGGACCTGCTCTGGGTGGCCCTGCTTTGGCAGGGGGTTGGACTAGATGATCTCCAGAGGTCCCTTCCAACCCCATGTGATTCTGTGGTTCTGTGACTTGTTCCTCAGATCCAATCCAACCTGCTGCCTGGCTTCTGTATGGGCACACGGTGGGGGCAGATTTCCATGCCAATGGACAGGTTTGCAAATTGAGCTTGTGTGCTGTTTTATCTGTAGGACGTGCTGCAGAAACAGGAGCAGAAAGTCATTGAGAGGGCCTGGACTTGCACCCAACACCAACCTCATCCTCAGGGACCTGGGCACTCAGCAGCTGGAGAAGAGCCATCTTCTCCCCACTGCCTGGGGTGAGGTGCTGAACGTTTGTTGCCTTGCCAGCACCACCCTGAAAATGGCTAAAAGAGTTATTTTTGGGGGTTGCTCATAAACTCAGCTCCAGCACCAAGGTACTTGTAGGAACAGGAAGGCTTAAGGGGAGCCGTCTGTAAGACATGGCCTTCCAGAGCAGCAGTGGGCATCAGGGGCAGGGCCAGCTGATCAGAGCAGCCCAGACCTGCTCGCCCCATAGGCTGTGAGTTCTGTGGGGACAAAAAAGCCCTCTGGATTTTTTTGCCCCCACACAATTCGCTCAGTCTATGGATTGAGCAGGTCTGGGCTGCTGTGATGGGGGGAGTTGGGCAGGTTTCCCCCCGACACCCACGGCTGCCCCTAAAGGCAATGTCCTAGAGACTCTCAGGGTCTTCAAGAAGCTGTGCCTTCCCTGGGAGTGCTGGGTACCTGCTCTGTCATAACCTACCTCTGCTGGGTCACCACGTACCTGCCTTCATCCATCCTCTCTTCCATCCTTTCCCTCTTGTGTTCGTTCTCCACAGACCAGAGCTGAGGCATCTGGAGACATGAAGAGGGCTGGTTCCAGTGGCACGTGCCTGTGAAGAGAGACAAGAGCTAATAAACTTCTACTGTTTTTAAAAAAAAATAATTTAATTAATACCTTACACCAGAGGGACAGTTTGAATCTGTATCACTTCTCAGGGGGGACTGACCACTCTGCTCTTGCACATCCAGGGCTTGGTGGAATCACTGTGGAAGCAGACTATATAACCAGATATATATATATATAACTCTATATAACCATATATATATTTAACTCTCTATAAGCACATACATATTTAAATCTCTATAAGCACATATATATATATATTCTGCAGCCCAGAAGGCCAATCGCATCCTGGGCTGCATCAAAAGAAGCGTTGCCAGCAGGTCCAGAGAGGGGATTCTGCCACTTTTAGAAAGCCCAGGGTGAAGGACATGGACCTGATGGAGAGGGTCCAGAGGAGGGCCACAAGGATGGATCAGGGGGATGGAGCACCTCTGCTATGAGGACAGGCTGAGGGAGCTGGGGTTGTTCAGCCTGGAGAAGAGGAGGCTCCGGGGAGACCTAATAGCAGCCTTCCAGTACCTGAGGGGGGCCTACAGGAAGGCTGGGGAGAACCTGTTTAGAAAGGCCTGCAGTGACAGGACGAGGGGAAATGGCTTCAAGCTGGAGGGGAACAGATTTAGACTGGAGATTAGAAGGGGGTTCTTCACTGTGAGGGTGGTGGAGCACTGGAACAGGTTGCCCAGGGAGGTGGTTGAGGCCCCTTCCCTGGAGATATTCAAGGAGAGGCTCAACGAGGCCCTGGGCAACCTGGTCTAGTTGGGGGTGTCCCTGCTGACTGCGGGGGGGTCGGACTAGATGACCTTTGGAGGTCCCTTCTGGCCTGGGCAATTCTATGATTCTATGATTCTATGATATAACTCCCCAGCCTAACAGAAGAGGGACAGGGCCCCCAGGCTTCTTTTCAGTGAGGCTTAGGAAAGACAGCAAATCGTTTCAAGGTTAAAATATTTGTTGCACGTGCCAGGGAGCAAGGGAAGAGATTACCCTTGGACTTGGAGCAGCTGGAGTGACTCTGTCTCAGACAGGGCCAGACGTGCCTCTTCTGATTCTACCCATGCCTCCTCATGGTAAACTGAGTCATTTATTTTCCACATTGAGAGGTCTCTTAAGAAATCCTCTGTGTGTTTGGCCAAGATGTAGCATTTAGCAGTTCTCTGAAGCACCCTTAAGACATGACTTGCTCTGTAAATGTATCCTCTTGGATAACAAAGGCCAGCCCCTAATGCGAATAGAGTAGGTAGGTTCTCTGTGTCATTTAGTAGACTATGCCATAGAGAGCTGCTTAAAATAGAGCTTTTATTCCTCTTTAAAATCGTCTATTACCAGTTCATTGTAGTTCATACACACATTTGTGAATCACTTGCTTCAACTATTTTTATTTTTTTTTCTGAGACTACTCTGTCTTAAGTAAATCCTGTTTGGTTTTTTTCCTGAAATAAACCAGTAAAGCATATTGGAATCATGCAGTACTGTACCTGTAGAGAAGACATATTATTATAAGGAGCTCCTGGATAATCTCAAAGAGAAAAAGGAAGCCTACAGAGGCTACAGAGCAGCCAGGGATCATGTTAGGAAAGCTAAAGCCCTGATAGAATTAAATCCAGGTGTGTCAAGGGCAACAAGAAAAGTTTCTATAAGCACGTCAGTGACAAAAGGAAGGCGAAGGAAAATGTGGGCCCTCTCTGAAAAGAAACAGGAGGCCTGGTCACCTGGGACATGGAGAAGGCCCCACTGTAGAAGAAGATCAGGTTCAACCCCATCTGAGGAATGTGAAGTTGCACAAGTCCATGGGACCTGATGAGATTCATCTACAAGTCCTGAGGGAGCTGGCAGATGAAGGTGTCAAGCCACTATCCATCATATTTGAGAAGCTGTGGCAGTCTTTTGAAGTTCCCACTGTCTGGAAAAGGGGAAACACAACCCCCATTTTTAAAAAGAGAAAAAAGGAAGACCCAGGGAATGACAGACTGGTCAGTCCCACCCCCTGTGCCTGGCAAGATCATGGAGCAGATCCTGGAAAATCTGCTAAGGCACTTGGAAAATAAGGAATTGATTGGTGACAGCCAACGTGGCTTCACTAAGGGAAAATCATGCCTGGCAAATTTGGTGGCCTTCTACGATGGTGCTACAGTGTTGGTGGAGCAAGTTTCATCATCTACCTGGACTCGTGCAAAGCATTTTAACACTGTCTGGCATGACATCCTTGGCTCTAAAGTGGAGTGACATGGATTTGATGGATGGACCACTCAGCAGATAAGGAACTGGTGGGATGGTCACACTCCAACAGTTGTGGTCAACAGCTCTGGGGCCCCCAATGTAAGAAGGGCATGGACCTGCTGAACAGAGTCCAGAGGAGGGCCACAAAGGTGCTTAGAGGGGTAGATCACCTCTGCTATGAGGACAGGCTGAGAGAGCTGGGGTTGTTCAGCCTGGAGAAGAGAAGGCTTTGGGGAGACCTTAGAGCAACCTCCCAATATCTGAAGGGAGCTCCAGGAGAGCTGGGGAGGGACTCTTTGTCAGGGAGTGCAGTGACAGGACAAGGGGAATGGTTTTAAACTGGAAGAGGGGAGATTTAGATGAGATACCAGAAAGAAATGCTTTGCTGTGAGGGTGGTGAGACACTGGAACAGGTTGCCCAGAGAAGCTGTGGCTGCCCCATCCCTGGAGGGGTTCAAGGCCAGGCTGGATGGGGCTTGGAGCAACCTGGTCTGGTGGGAGGTGTCCCTGCCCAGGGCAGGGGGGTTGGAACTGGATGATCTTTAAGGTCCCTTCCAACTCTAACCATTCTGTGATTATTATTAGAATGCATATTTATACTTAACTCTGCCCAAACAGTTTCCTCACACACTGTGTAATGACAAGAGGACAGAAAAACTAACCATCTGAGCTAGAATTAAAATTCTATGGAGTATTTCTCTCAGCTCTTACAAAGGCCTGAACAACTTCAAACACACTGACACACAAACAAACAAACGCAGGGGTCAGCTCTAGTGACTTACAATTAATATCCCCGGCTGAGCAGAGGTTTACCCTTGTGGGGATGGCTCTTTGGAAAATTTAGCTACCTCAGTACAGAACCAAATATGAGCAAAAAGGAGAAACACATCATTTACCTGTGTCAGGTGTCCTGGAGATCCGTGAGGATCCCTGGATGCAGTCCCAGTGACAACCATTCCACACCCAGCAGACAACACTCATTCGTTTTCAGTTCAGTGATGTGCTCCGGTCAGTGGCTTTGTCCTGCAAGGAAAAGGTAAAGCTTAATTTATGCAGAAAAGGCATAAGCCAAAAACTGACTGAGATGGGTAAATAACTTTTAATTTTTTTCCAGCAGGGTCTGGCTGAGTCTGGGATGAGCTCCTGTCTCACACAGAGCTCACGCTGCAGGGCAGCTGGCTTCGTCCAAGACCTCACTGGACTTCTCCTGCCAGCTTGCCTTGCCTCTTTTTCCCTTTTTAGAACAAAAAAAAACAGACTAGAATTTTTATGATGCATTGACTGCAGTACTACTTCCTCATTTCTTCCACCAATCCTTTCTGGTTTTTTGTTTTGCCTTTTTTTTTTTTTTTTAATGTTTCATCTGCTTAACCTAACATAGCTAGTCAGCACTTTGCCTGCCTTAAGTTGGTTAAACCTGAGGGGTTTAGGACAATCAATAGACTTGGCATTTAAACTGTGCCTACTGGAGTTGTGTGCTGACACTGAAAACAGTGAAAATATCCCTACATTGTGGCTTGATATTAATATATTTTTTTAATTTCTATTTAAACCTACCTTACATCAGTCTGAATTGCAGGCCAGCTTCATCACCAAAAAGGCTGTGGGTTGGTTTTTTTTTTCATAGGCTGGACACTTAACAAACACACCTGGTTTTGGGCATTCAAATGCTGGCAGGGAGGGGAGGTGGATTTACCTCTACAAAAGAGAACCAGTGTTAGAAAAGAGTGAAACTGCCTCGTGTGGTCCTTGCAGTTTGTGTGCACCCAAACACTCACCGCTCCCTCGAACAACGGCAATATCCAAATGCAAATGGAATGAATTACACTCCCTCCCTTTATGAAAAAAGAACGTGTCGTGCAGGCCAGCTTCATCACCAAAAAGGCTGTGGTTTTTTTTTTTCATAGGCCGGACACTTAACAAACACACCTGTTTTTGGGCATTCAAATGCTGGCAGGGAGGGGAGGTGGATTTACCTCTACAAAAGAGAACCAGTGTTAGAAAAGAGTGAAACTGCCTCGTGTGGTCCTTGCAGTTTGTGTGCACCCAAACACTCACTGCTCCCTCGAACAACGGCAATATCCAAATGCAAATGGAACGAATTACACTCCCTCCCTTTATGAAAAAAGAACGTGTCGTTATTCTCTACCTGAAATGGAGTTTTCTGTTTGTCTATTCATGAAACATCAATTTATACTAGCAGAATACATTCTGACATTCAAATATTTGCATACACAGCTTGACAGGTCTTTCAGATTTCCCTATCGTTTGAATAAATGCGTCCCCTCGCAGACAGGGCTTTTGTGGGCTCCAGTGTGGGCCAGAAGGTCCGGGTTGAAAACGCTGCTGAAGTGAAAAAAGCAGCAGAAGGCAACCCTAGTCCCAAGCTGAGAATCTGACAACGCTTATAAACGGAGTCCCTGCAGTCCCCAAAAGGTGGGTTTTGCAGTGGGTAGAAACTGAAGAAGTTATTCTGCAATGGACTGCACCCCCAGCTCACAGCTCCTGTGAAACACCAGCACAGTGCCTCTCAATCAAGGGGGAGATACTTTCTTTATGAAAGTCTCAGTTTTTTAACGAAGCAACAGTATCTCAGACATTTTGGTGAATATTCTTACAACCATGATTAGCAGGTGCTGCTGGATGCTGGCGGGGCAGTCGGCTGGGAAGTGGAGAAGTGGGCTCTCACCTGGGTTCCTCTGACAAGGGCTGGAGACACATCCAGGATCTTCCAGAGCAACTCACTCTAAGCTTGTACAATAGTCCCTGTTCTTGAGTCCTGAAAGGAGCAGAGAACAGCTCTGTGTAAAACGAGACACCAAACCCCACGTAACCCCCCCCCAAGTCAGGTTTTGTGTGCTTTCTCTTCACCAGCTTACATCCTTCTTTCTTAAATTCCAACAAAGATAAAATGGGTACAGCACTCCAGGACTGAAAGGCGGAAATAGTTATTAAAGAGAGCATTATTACTATTTTTTGGCTCCTGGTGCCGTTCCCCAGGCGAGGAGATGATGTGCCCGTTTATGGCCCATCTGTCGGGCAGCGCCAGGGCACCCGAGATTGATGCCACCTTCCTAGCTATCTCTTACGTGAAACAAAGTTCAGTTCAAAGCACTTCCAAGCACAGAAAGGGGAGAAAAAAAGATGTTAATGTGTTTAGATTACATTAAAGTTTTAAGATTAACTAAAAGAAAGGGAGGAAAAAGTCTGCTAATGGGCAGAGCTCAGTGGAGAGGCATTATTATATTACTTCTAATGCACGTAAAGCATCTCCTATTAAAAAGGGCTGGCAGTTTTACATCCTATTAAATATATCAAAGCTGTACTTCAATTACAAATCCTTTCATATGCATGTTTTAACAAATATGTCTTTGATAATAGAGCGCAGCAGTAGCTTTTTAAATGCTAAAACAGATCCTACAATACAGCACAAAAATTGAAAGGGAAAAGTACCAGAAGAAGGTAGGTCTGTTTGGCAGGGGAGGGAGGGGTTTATTTCAGTATTTCCATTCCCTTTGTCCTCACAAGAGAGAGTTTACAAACCATTCCAGTGTGCATCGTAGGACACTGATGGAACAGCACAACCTGCAAATAGTGTACCCGAGGAGTTTGGCAGGATGCTATTGTTTTTCCCTCTCGTTATCTTTGTAAACAAGCTGTGTGCTATTAATTCTAGGAACAACAAAAATAAAACCTACCCGTCCTTGGCTGAGATCTGCTTCGGAAAACAAAAAAATCTCAGCCAGGCCAGAAAAAAAGCATCTTTCCCCAAAGAAAGGAGAACCTTCCTGCCCGGAGGAGGCGATGAGGTGACAACACACACGGTCTTGGCCCTGTGGACTTATCCAACAAACATCACTCCCACGGCCACCAAGGTCCTGATGCTGCCCTAGGAAGCCCAGCAGATGGAACAGAGCTCCATGGTGGGCAGCCTGGACCTGTCTGACCCGGGGGGAACAACAGCATTAAGAGGACTAAAGAAAACCAAAGAGACACCCAATACCACAGAATCTTCATGGTTGGAAGGGATCTTTGAGATCATCAAGTCCAACCATACGCATACAGAGAGACACCCAATACCACAGAATCATGGTTGGAAGGGACCTTTGAGATCATCAAGTCCAAACATACACACACAAAAAACCTCAACCCAACAATCTCAGGCACTAGAGCATGCCCTGACGTGCCACCTCTACCCACTTCTTCAATCCCTCCAGGGATGGTGACCCCACCACCTCCCTGGGCAGGCCCTTCCAGGGCCTGACCACCCTCTCAGCAAAGTCATTCTTCCTCACATCTCATCTAAACCTCCCCTGCCCCAACTTCAGACCATTCCCTCTGCTCCTGTCATGATTCCCTTGGGAGAAGAGGCCAACCCCACCTCTCTGCACCCTCCTCTCAGGGAGTTGTAGAGGGCAATGAGGTCTCCCCTCAGCCTCCTCTTCTCCAAACTCAACATGCCCAGGTCCCTCAGCCTCTCCTCGTAGGACTTGTTCTCCAGACCCCTCACCAGCTTGGTGGCTCTCCTCTGGACACGCTCCAGCACCTCAATGTCCTAACTTCACGTTATTAAGCCCCTCCTGCCCCTGCAAAGGGTTGCTGGGGCCGGGCCGGGCGCTGCAGATCCCCCTGGGAACTCCTGGGTGCAGATCCAGCTTCTTGGCTTCTTCTCCTCTCTCTGAGGCCCTGGGAATGGAGGGTTGGCATTTCAGATCTCAACCTTCAAGACAGTGGGGTTCAGCCCCCTGTTTCTAGTTGTCCCCACCCCTAGCCTTACCATTATGCAAAAAACAAACTCCATTCCTACTCAAGGTGGACGGGAGTCACATGGTTAATTAGCTGGGGCAGCAGGCTCCAGAGACCCGGCTCCATTTGCACAGATCAGGTATTATTGACATCTGGTATAGGAATGAGCCCAGGCCTATGGAAATATATGAACCCACAATTAGCTTTTTCGGGCTTGTGATGAATTAATTGAATAGAGGTTCATAAATCTTAAAAAGGCGGCAAAAGATGTGATAATAATAAAGAGCAATAATAAATTCTACTTAGCCTTTTGTCCCTCTGGTTTCTTGGTTATGGAGATACAGAAAGCTGTAGAGATTTAGTGAAATGAAGTCACTTAGCTAGAAAATAATGATGAGCAACAGCACGGTAGTATCATAACTCTGCCGTCCCCAGCACGGAGCCGCGGGGCTGTCACAGCTCTCTCAGCCCCAGGTCTTGCAGAGCTGGGGGGGCGTTATAGAATCATAGAATCATCTAGGTTGGAAGGGACCTTAAAGATCATCTAGTCCAACCATCAACCTAACTCTGATAAAAAATAAATAAGAAACAAGCAAAAAAAAAAAATATCACTAAACCATATTCCTGAGGACCACGTCAACTCGTCTTTTGAACACCTCCAGGGATGGTGCCTCAACCCCTTCCCTGGGCAGCCCATTCCAATGGCTGATGACCCTTTCTGTGATGAAATGTTTCCTAATATCCAATCTAAACCTCCCCTGGCACAACTTGAGGCCATTTCCCCTTTTCCTATCTCCTGTGACTTGGGAGATGAGACCAACCCCCGCTTCTCTACACCCTCCCTTCAGGTAGTAATAGAGCGCGAGGTCTCCCCTCAGCCTCCTCTTCTTCAGACTAAACACCCCCAGCTCCCTCAGCCTCTCCTCACAAGACTTGTTCTCCAGACCCCTCACCAGCTCCATTGCCCTTCTCTGGACCCGCTCCAGCACCTCAATGTCTTTTTTGTGGGAAGGGGCCCAAAACTGGACATAGCCCTCGAGGTGGGGCCTCACCAGTGCCCAGTCCAGGGGGACAATCACCTCTCGGGCCCTACTCCCCACGCTGTTCCTGACACAGGCCAGGATGCTGGTGGCCTTCTTGGCCACCTGGGCACACTGCTGGCTCCTGTTCAGCCCACAGGCCACCAACACCCCCAGGTCCTTTTCTGCCAGGCAGCTCCAGCCACTCTGCCCCCGGCCTGGAGCGCTGCAGGGGGTTGGTGGGACCCAAGGGCAGGACCGGGCACTTGGCCTTGTTGAACCTCATCCCATTGGCCTTGGCCCATCCATCCAACCTGTCCAGATCCCTCTGTAGAGCCTTTCTACCTTCCAACAGGTCCACACTCCCACCCAACTTGGTGTCATTTGCGAACTGACTGAGGGTGCACTCGATCCCCTCGTCCAGATCATTGATAAAGATGTTAAAGAGAACAGGTCCCAGTACTGAGCCCTGTGGGACACCACTCGTGACCGGCCGCCAACTGGATTTAACTCCATTCACCACCACTCTCTGAGCCCAATCTCCAGCCCACCAGACCCACCTCAGACCCACCAGAACTGTGGTGAGATGATACCGGCTGCCAAGCGGAGGGACAGAGCCAGGAGAAAGGGGCCGTTGTCCCCCATTGCCACCCCCGGGTCTGAAAGGTCCACGCTATGGCACAAAAGTTTGTGGTACCACACGAGCACCACACACCTCTTTGAGGGACAACCAGGCGGCGCGGGGCAGATGCTGCCCGCCTTGGCTGGCAGGGAAGATGCCACCCAAAGGCAACGCTGCCTCCCTTTGTCTCTGGGCCAAATCCTCCGGGTGATATAGATCAGGATGGCACCACTGGAGTCAATATTACAGATTCCAGCTGGTGAAATTGGCTTCAATCCACCCAGCCAATGAATCAAGACGCTCAGCAGGTGACACACAGTGTTTGACTTGCCTGAGCAATCATCACGTCCAGAGACTCGGAGATCTATTCCTGAGTCTGAGCAAACAAGACAAACTGTGTTCCTCTTTTGGCCTCATCTATTATCATTTCACATTAAAAAGATGTCTCGGGTTGGAAGCAGCAGCATTACTTCCAGCAGGTCCTGGTGCTGAAAACTGACAGTACTTGTGGCTGTGTTTATTTGTGCTGATTTTTTTTTTTTTTCCCTCCTCCTTTTTCCAGCTGCCTCTATTAGCACAATGGCTAAATGCAAATTCAAATCACTGTGGTGATTAGCTGCAAATATTGCTTTTTGCAATGGGTTTGGTGTCCCAAACAAACAAAGGCCCATTCGCTGCAGACGGCGCGATTGTGTACCTCACAGATGTCTTTGTGCAATCAGCTTCTCATTACTGGCCCAAACAGGACTCGTGGTGGAGCTGAGAGAAAAGCGTGGCCTGTGGTGGGGAGCAGAAGTTCCCCTCCCCACCACGGAGTAATTCCTGCCCTGCAGAGACAGCGACTCCTGGGGGGCTGCTGACTGAATGGGGTGCTACTGGGCACGAGCCTGGCTGGGACAAGGTCCGTAGAGAATCACAGAATCTGCATGGTTGGAAGGGACCTTTGAGATCATCGAGTCCAACCACAAAGAAAAACAAAACAAAAAAACCAATACACCACACACACCCACCAACAGACACAACCTGCCCTGAAGTGCCACCTCTACACGTTTCTTCAATCCCTCCAGGGATGGTGTCTCCACCACCTCCCTGGACAGGCCCTTCCAGGGCCTCACCACCCTCTCAGCAAAGTCATTCTTCCTCACATCTCATCTAAACCTCCCCTGCCCCAACTTCAGACCATTTCCTCTGCTCCTGGCATGATTCCCTTGGGAGAAGAGGCCAACCCCCACCTCTCTACATCCTCCTCTCAGGGAGCTGTAGAGGGCAATGAGGTCTCTCCTCAGCCTCCTCTTCTCCAAACTCAACATGCCCAGTTCCCTCAGCCTCTCCTCGTGGGACTTGTTCTCCAGACCCCTCCCCAGCTTGGTGGCTCTCCTCTGGACACGCTCCAGCACCTCAATGTCCTTCTTGTAGTGAGGGGCCCAGAGCTGAACCCAGCCCTGGAGGTGAGGCCTCACCAGTGCCCAGTCCAGGGGGACCATCACCTCCCAAGTCCGACTCCCCACACTGTTCCTGACACAGGCCAGGATGCTGGTGGCCTTCTTGGCCACCTGGGCACACTGCTGGCTCCTGTTCAGCCAGCTGTCCACCAACCCCCCCAGGTCCTTTTCTACCAGACAGCTTATAATTAGAGACAGGAACAAATGACCTGTCCAAAAACTTACGGTGACTGTCCCACTGCACTGTAATTCATTGCCAGGTGCTCTTGCTTCAGCTGTTCTCTGCTGCAGGAAGAAACCCACAGCTGAAAGCTAACAAATTATATACACAAAAGGAAGGAGTTTTTTCTAGATACTATTTCCCTGGTATCTCCTTCTATCTAAGGAGATACTGGGGGGGAAAAACTGCCGTGTCCTGAAGCTGAGGCATCTTTCATCAAAGCTGTGGAACCTGCCTCCGAGAGCGTTACAGTTGGGCTGAGCACAAACTCGTCAGGAACTGAAACAAATCTGCAGAAGAGAAGGCAGAGAGCCAGCCAAATAACAATCTGCAAGTCTGCAGCAGGCAGAAACGAAAGGCAGAGCCTGTTCCCTGGATGCACAGTGAGCAGATCAAGCAGTCGTGGCTGAGGAAGACTGAGATGAGACACGTTTTGAATGTCGGAGAATAATCGCTGCCCTTCTACTGTGGTTCGTTTTTCAAGGCTGGACAAACACATCGGTCAAGAAAAAGGCAGAGCTGACCCTGCCTTGAGGAACAAGAAGACTGTAGATGATCCCTTGAAGGACCTTCCCACCCTTTTCTGTGTGGTTATCATCTAGTATCGTGTCTGCAAAGCCTCGGCCCCAGGAAATGACAAACCTTCAGAGAGAAGGGGAATTGCCGGGTTGAGAGAGCAGCAGTGGGTGTGCACCTGCACCACTGCTCCTTCTCACAAAGAAAGGTGTTTGCTCAAAATAGGAAGAAAGGGGCGAAGAGCAAGCACTTGAAAGTGTGCTTAATCACACCCTTATCTGCTTTGCTGGGCTGTAGATGCGATTTCCAAGGCATGGAGGTGGGATACTGGAAGAGGACAGGCAGCCCTGTGCAGAGGAGGGGAACGCTGCAGGCTGCCAAGACAACCCAGAGCGAATGACTGAGCAAATTAAAAGCAAGGAATTATTTTTAAAAGCCAGTGCAATAGCAAGGAGATTTTTTAAATGCCTAGCCCCGGACTGCAACACTAGAGGAGAGGTAACGAGGCTGAAGACACATTTCTGCTCTCACTGCCACAGCCTTACCTGCCCTGGAGCTGGTCTCTGTCGCAACGGTGGACAGAGAAGGAGAGGAGAGGAGAAGGAGAGAAGAATGCAGCCTCACCTGCCCTGGAGCTGGTCTCTGTCGCAATGGTGGACAGAGAAGAAGGAGAGGAGAGAAGAAGGAGAGAAGAAGGAGAAGGAGAAGGAGTAGGAGAAGGAGAAGGAGAAGGAGGTGTGGGAGGACAAACACAGCCAGACACACAACAGCACCTGGTAGTTACACGCTGCGCCACTAAAAGTGTAACCAAAACACACGAAAGCAGGAAAGACAAAAAACTTCTCAAAGGGTTTTTCCCAAGCGCTCCCAAGGAAAGGACCTGGAGGACGTCTCTGCTCCCAGGGAAATAATCAAGAAAGACACAGTCTATTCCCAATTTTGTCAGTAGATTTCTGTGTGGCTGTGCAAAGCACTGCCTCTCTGGTGCCTCAGTTTCCCCACTGCCTGTCTATATTCACCGTGTAAAGAACTTCATGAGCAAACCAAAAAATGAAGCACCTGAACTACCCAAGAGGCCAGTCTCTGCCTGAGGCTTGCTCCAGAGAAGTGCTATCAGGGTCCCACCCTTAATATTAATAACATTTCTTATATTGATAAAATTCTGGCAACAAAATTGATGCTTCATTATCAGAGAGAAAACTGTGGCTACAGCAGAGACCTTCTCAACACTTCAAGGTCTAAGCAGTCTCCTAAACCCCTCTTTTAGCTCCCCCCCTTGCCTTACAGCCCGTAACAGTAAGAAAGAGAAAAGGAAAAGACGTGATCAATAATTAAAGGGCTGGAAATGAACAAATGGAATTAATTGTTCCAAGAAGGGTGAGGAAAGGAACCTGCGAAATATAATCTATCTTTATCTCTCAATCTGGCAGAAAATTTACAAAGCATCTTTAAAACCAGAGACTCTGAGGTTATATATTCACTGGGTCAGGTTTCTGAGCGATGCAAATTTAGAGGGTGGGGGGTGTCAGGGTTGTGTTTTTTTTTTCTTTTTACATTATGCTTTCTCATTTTATGACACTTCTCAGACTTGAATCATTCACAGCAGATGGCTCCATGAATACTGGATATTTCCATAAATAATGACAGATTTCCCTCCAGTCTCCCCACCCTCCTCCACTCCACATGCCCAAGTCTTTTGTGTGCTATCTGCAGATACACATTCAAATTCTGGTCAGCAAACAAGCCCATCTAGTACCATTGTCATTCCTGCAAGCCCAGTAGAATCGGTAAAACAATGAACTCATCATCCCCATCTGATTCAAGAGCGGTTTTTTCCAAGCAATTCTGAGATAGAAGGGGAAAACTGCAAGGCCTCCATGGGTGACAGTAGAGAAGGACCCCAAAAAGGACCCCAATGCTCTGGCTGGACAGATTTCCTGAGCTTTGATTTTTAGTTCAGTGGTGGCAAAGCAACCTGCTCAGGTCCCCTCTGAACAGCTTGGCCACCAAAGAAGCTCCAAGCCTTGCAGCAGGTGAGGAATTGGCCCTGAGTTTAGCTATGGAGACTCTTGTTTGCACAGGAGGAATTCCTAACAAAACAAGGAACCTCCAGAAGGTTTGTTAGGAACCTTCCAACAAACCAAGGAAGCTCCAAAAGGAGCTCAAAACTCCTTGATGTTGGGGCACAGTATTTCTGTTTGATCTACCTGCGATAAACGATGTGTGATGCTACTGTCTTGCAGAGATAAAAGCAAGGTGGCTTTTAATTCAGGACATTAAGAGGAAAATATTAAAAGATTCTTATCAGAGCAATAATTTATGGTTAACTTATTGCTTCAAGTGCTCATAATCTGCCATCTATATACATTTCTATCAAATGACCCTGTAAATAATTAATAGATCTAATTCTGTCAGTGTTGCCGGGGCAGGTTTCCCCGTAGAAGGTTAATGCTATGATTTAATTCTTTATTTATGTGATTAGCAGCCCCAATCAGGCTGTTTTAATGAGGTCGCAGGCAGCGGATTATCACAACGGGCAGGAACCCTTCAGCACTTGGGGTGGAAATGACACTCAGCTTCCTTCTCCTCCTTTCCCTCTTCCTCTGTCCACAAAGGTGTCTTTCTACCTCTTTACTGACCACCTTTTTTGTTGTTTGTTTTCTGTCAGGTTGTGGGTGAGGTTTTTTTGGTTTTTTTTTTTTATTGAATCTTGTTTCCCCCACCAAACTGCCTTCAGCTCCTGTTAGGTTTATTATACTTGGCAATCTTGTTTCCCCCACCAAACTGCATTCAGCTCCTGTTAGGTTTATTATACTTGGCAGAGAGAGGGATGGAAAGGAAGGGATGTTGGAAGAGAAACAAAAGCCTGCAATAAGCTGTATTCTCAATTACCCCACAGCAGACTTGTGATGCTGACATACACAGCCGAAAATTGGGTTTGCTCTGTGCAGGGGTGTTACAGAAAGCCTTTCACTGCATCCCTGTGCCCTTCGTGAGCACTCCATCACTTATTGGCACAGGTATATATAAAAAAAGCATCCTTTGGACACCAGGCAGCTCAGGTAAGCTCTAGCTTTGCAGGAAAGTAGATAAAAAGGTAGCAATATTTCTATCACTAACTCACAGACAGGTTTGTTTTCTCTCTAACAATTTCTACCTCGGCAAGTTCCGGGTCACTGAAACAACATCCAGAACAATGAATGAAAGATATTGAAAAAGATCACACAAAATACAGCCTTGTCACAGAAATGCAGAAACTCCTTCCACCTCCACGTGTTGGTTCACCCCAGGCCTCCACCAGGCAGAGCACTCTTCTGCCTCGCTCACACCCTTGCTCTGTTTCCTGTGCTAAATGCCACTGAAAATAAAAGAAACTAAACTCCATGTATAAGATAAAGCGCATGAATTTTATCACCTGGATCTGTGCTCAGGTAACCTGAGGAGAGGGGTAGGAGACCTGCCCCATCCACACGGGGACCTCTTCACTGCCACCCAACAGATCAGTAAATCATGACTTCCATCACAAACCCCTGGCTGGCTCTTTGTCACCACGATATTTACTGATGTTCCCACTCATTCTGTTATTATTCTGTTATTATTATAGCTTCTATTCAGGTATTTATTGTAGATGATCAGGTTTACTACTGTGGATTCTCTCAGGAAACAGTTTAAAAGCCAGTCCTTGTCCTTTGGCACCAAAACACAAACTGGGGGATGCACTTCACCCATTTCATCCCTACCCTGACAGGACAGACATTCCACGGCGGGAACCTCCCCACGTTCCTCCACAGCAAAATCATGAATCATTTGATTTTTCTGAACAGTCCTTCTGCTTTTTTTATTGTTTACTGCTCCTCCAGACTCCAGCAAGCTTTCTGCTTCGCGTGTTTGACACAGGATTTATTGGGGATTTTTTTGTGCTTTCTCTAAATTTCTCCCAGCTCTTCTGGCCTTCCTCATCACAGTTTTCCCCGTAACGTGCCTGTGTTTATGAGCCTTTCTGCTTTTCTCACTTGTCAACCCCGAGCTATTTGAAGGATGCCTTCTTGCTTTTAGTAATATCCTTTACCTGCTGTTTAGCCATCTCAGCTTCCTTCTGGTGCTTTTTTTCAAGGTGATTTTTTTTTTGATAAATGGGATACATTCGCTCTGGGATTCCATCACAGGGTCTTTAAACAGTCTTGATATAACTTGCTGGGATTTGACTCTTTCAGGCTCTTCTAGCTTCTCCTTTTTGAAATTAAGTATGATGGTGGTGGGTGTTTTAGCTTCTGTAGCTTCTGCAAGAATGTAAATGTGTTGTGCCCCCCGTGGCAGAGCTGGCCTTTGGCAATAACTGGGCTGGCTTTCAGGAGTTGCTTCTCCTCTTGTGGTTTCCTTGACTGGCCACTCCATGAAGTGGTCACCAAGGGGGTCTCAAAGAGCAGACTCCACACTATACCCTGCCGTGACATTTAGCTGAGCTACAACAGGGTCACAGAAATGGTTCATCTTCATTGCATTTGCTGCCCTCAAAAGCAGTCCGTGCTCTTGCAGAACGTCACGGTCACCATCACCGCCCTGGTCAGTCAATGGATAACTAAGTTCTAATGTAGCATTTTTCCTATTGAGGCCTAAAATTTATACCTGAGTTGCTAACATGACTACTCTACTGATCTGATTTGATTCCAAGCCTTCACCAACACAAAGCACCGCTCCTCCACCGGTGCCTGACTCTATCTTTCATGTGACACTGTGCTCCTCGCTCTTATGGAGCTCCTTGACCCTCTTTCCCTCCCTGAAGCTTGCAGTCAGCCTGGCACATCAATACAGAATCACACAGAATCTTCTAGGTTGGAAGGGACCTTAAAGATCATCTTGTCCAACCGACAACTGACAAAAATAGACACCCACACAACAAACAAGGAGCATCATCACTAAACCAGACCTCCCAGCACTACATCAACCCGTCTTTTGAACACCTCCAGGGATGGTGCCTCAACCACCTCCCTGGGCAGCCCATTCCAATGCCTGAGAACCCTTTCAGTGAAAAAATTTTTCCTAATATCCAGCCTGAACCTCCCCTGGCGCAACTTGAGGCCATTTCCTACTGCTCTTGTTTCCCACTTCTCAGCCTGCTTAAATGACACTCTCGTAGCATCAACTGCTGATTAACTTTCCTTATCGATTGCTGACAATTCCCGCCCTGACCTTTAATTTGAGGACACGCAATTGTTATGATTTCACCTCCCAGAGGGTGTACCATCTCAGAGCACACCTCTGGTTTCTAGAAGGAAAGAGTTTTGATCTGTTGCACTTTGGGCTGGGCTGGTCGCTAAAACCAACAACAGATGCTCTAACTTCTCTCCCAAACGAGACAAGAAAGAGAGAGAGACTTAAGAGTTGAAAAGAAACAGAACTACATTAATGAAATATTAATAATGAAATATTCAAAAGAAAATAATGAAATATATACAATATCTACAGCACTGTATTGAGCTCCCCAGGTGACGATCACGTCACCAGCAGGCACCGGGGAAGTCCCAGACTGGACTCGAAGAAAGAGACAGAGACTTAGGAGCTGAAAAGAAACAGAACTACATTGATGAAATATTCAAAAGAAAAGATAATAACATTAGTAAGAAAATAATGAGATATATACAATATCTACAGAACCATATTGAGCTCCCCGGGTGACGATCACGTCACCAGCAGGCACCAGGGAAGTCCCAAACTGGACTCGGTGATGGACGGGACCTGAACTGGGAATTGGATCCAGGAACACACAGATTGGGAGACAAAAAAATAGAGTCCTTCTTGGATGTTGGCCATTGAAGAGAGAGAGCTGACCCTTTGATCCCTCAGCTCTTCTACTGGGCATGGGGCAGATGGGTCCCTGTTGGTCACTTTTGGGTCACCTCTCCTGTCCGTTCCTGCCCACACGTGCGACACCTCCACGCTTTTCCGCTTCCGACCTTCCAAGGGGGCCCATGGCAAAGTTAACTGGCCTTGGTTGTTAAAATTGGTTAAAATTGGTTCTGTTTCACCTCAAACCAGGCTATTGACTGATCCTTAGGCTACCGAGATGTCTTTTGGTGGCTCAGTCTGGTTTTGACAACGTTTGCATCGTAACTCCTGAAGACATCAGGGGAAACTGCATCTCGTCCTGAGGGCTTTGCTTGGACAGATCAGCTTTTAAAAATCCTCCTCTTTCAACGGGGAAGGGGCAAAGAGCAGAGCTCTTACCAAACTGCTTTGTTCTTATCAAAGACCTCTACACATGCTTATATTCTCCTGCGCCCACTGATAATAAACTTGTATCGCACAGCCAGATCTAAAAGAGCACTACGAAGTGACATTTAGGCTGTAAAGCCTTAATTTAGGCACCACAATGATTAGAGTGTTTTAATATCGTACTAACTGATAAATAGACTATGTGTCAGACATTTCATTCCCTTTTAATCAAAACTCCTAGTCTGCTAAATTAATCACCCCCTTGGGGTACAGTAGCAGATTTCCAATTTAGTCATAGAGCATCATTAATAATGAAAAGTTCTGGAGGCAAATTCTTCTATTCATGCTCCTTTGTACGATCCAGCAGGTTTAAAGAGACAAGACAGAGGAGGTAGGAGACATCAACACCTTCCAGCAATGCAGATAAACAAACATCGGGTTTGATGTCAATCTTCTAACGACTCTTGTCCTTGAATATTAAGAATATCACAAAACACAGAAAACCACCCAGAAGAGTTTTGATTTTACCCAAAAGGTATTAACAAAATCAAAGCTGAAATGTATGAGAAACGGAGAGCAACGCTGCATTTTGAACAGCTCCTCTATTGTGGCACCATAAATTTGGTCTCTTTAAATTGGGTAATTTCAGAAAAGCTGTTTCTGAGCAAGCATTTTTTATCTGGTATGACTTGATTTTTCTCACTAAAAAAAAAAATAAAAAAAATCACTAAAAACATTTTTCCGCTCTTCTGCCAAACCTGAAAAAATTACTAAAAACATTTTTCCGCTCTTCTGCCAAACCTGAAGCAAATTTCTGCACAGAGAAGAAATTTATGCCCCACCCACTAATGGATGTGCTTCATTTTCTGTTCAAGTGTTGCCTAACTACATCTATAGATTTTTTGGACATATTTGATGATAATGGTGCACTGGCAGAGGCTGCCCAGGGAGGTGGTGGAGTCTCCTTCTCTGGAGACATTCCAAACCCACCTGGACACGTTCCTGTGGGACCTGCTCTGGGTGGCCCTGCTTTGGCCACCAGCCACCCTGGATTTACAAGTTGAGAGTCTCCAAACACTTTGTTGTTTGCAGCGTAGGCTGAGCTCTCACATCCAGTAGCTAAAAGGTAATGCACGTTCACCTTGCTGGTGCTTGGATGTCAACCAAAGTCAATATATTGCTGATTCAAACAGCCCCAGCTACGCTTGTTAACACAGCAAGTATCTCCATCTATCTGTGTCGGGGCTGAGAGATCATCTAATCCTGATGGCACTGCTTAACTTTATGCTCTGTGAGTAACAGGCAGGCCTGTGCTATGCAAACGGGAGAACTCTTAACTATAGGGAAAAAAAAGAGCTGATTAGAAGATTTCTTTCTCTTCCTGGGGCTTGGAGGAGTTCCTTTAGGTTGCACAAAGCTCTCAAATCAAACCCTTCTGCAAATCACTCCTGTCCCTCCTCCACTGGGAGAGCCATAAAAGTCCAAGGCCAGAGACTGCTGCTGAACCAACAAGCAGGAAGGATTTACGGCTGACAGGAACACCTGACCTCATCAAACTCCACTCTGGGCCATTTATCACTCCTCTGGAGGAAAGCAAAAGCATTAGGATTGGGGAGGGATGAGGGGAGAAGGAAGGAAGGGAGAGGGAGTCACTTTAGCTCCACTAAAAGGCACAGAAAAAACCACCAGCAATACAAACAAGTGCCTAAATGCCCTTGAAAGCCAGCGTCTCAGGGAAAAACCCCAGGCATTAAGTGAAATGGATTTAAAACAAATGCGGAAATTTATCAAATAGCTGAGTAACCCCTTGTCTCTGAAGCTATACAGCAAAGAAGGAGGATCTGCCTAGGATAAAAAGGGAGGACATCTGCTGTAGCAGGGAAGAGCATGCAAAAGAGGGGGTCAAACAGTCTTTCTGTTGAGTGGCAGTCATAAAATGGTTTGGGTTGGAAGGGACCTTCAAGATCATCCAGTTCCAACCCCCTGCCCTGGGCAGGGACACCTCCCACCAGACCAGGTTGCTCCAAGCCCCATCCAGCCTGGCCTTGAACCCCTCCAGGGATGGGGCAGCCACAGCTTCTCTGGGCAACCTGGGCCAGGCTCTCAGTAAGAATTACTGAGGTGGTGGAGTCTCCTTCTCTGGAGACATTCCAAACCCACCTGGACACGTTCCTGTGGGACCTGCTCTGGGTGGCCCTGCTTTGGCAGGGGGTTGGACTAGATGATCTCCAGAGGTCCCTTCCAACCCCACAGCATTCTGTGATTCTGTAATTTCTGGTGAACCAATGTCTAATGCCAAGGTGTGACATTAACAGTGAAACCACAAGTTCTCAAAGAATCCCAAAGGGCCAAGGAAGGACAACACAATCCCTATTTCACAACTGATTCCCTCAGGGCTGGAAGTAAATTAAGACCAATGCAATGCTGATGTAAGAGAACAAGTTTGTGTGTGGCAGTAATAGGCAGGCAATATGTGAAGGTTATGATTTAAGAGATACAGTCTGGAAATAAAAACAATGTAAAAGAAAGGCAAATATAAGCAATCAGAGCAAGGACAATCCCCCACCCCCAAAAAAAAAACCTACCAAAAAACAGAGAAAGTTACTAATTAGGGGAGAAACATATATAAGCACAATAATTAAATGTCAAAGAGAATTTCAACGTCTGCAGGTGAAAATCTCTACTAAACACAATCTCAAGTCTGAAGGATTGCATTCAAGCTACCAGACACCTCTGTTAGTGTCTTAAATTTTACATTGTTAGCAGATGTTCTTATAAAAAAGCAATCTTATCTTATAAGGTATAATATAGACGGGACACCAAGGCACTGAAGCTATTTCTTCTGCCTTTCTGCCCACAGAAAAGCTAACCTGTTTCTTGCACCCCTCTTACTTCTGTGTAATCTAAAAAACTCAGTTGACTCAAGCGTTGGCTACTCATGTTCACTAAACTACTACTTATGATTTTCACCTAATCTGCCACCAGCCTACAACAACCAATGCTTTTCATCAGGTTCTTTAAAGCCAAAGAGCAATTATGAGTGAAAAAGGATTTGATTTTTCTTTGAGAAAATTTTATGTGGAGTATGAAAAGCAAATATGAAAAAAAAAATTAATAATAAATCATCCCTAAAACTGAAAGCTGCCCAATTGGAAATGGAGAAGAATAAGACTGAGGCTTCAGAGCTGCAGCTTCCAGAAAGCACCATCATTAAAAAAGGAAAAAAAAAAATATCTGAAAAAGTACTCTTTCCCCGAAATATGTTATTTATTTGAAAAAAAAAAAAAGATATTTTCCATCAAAAGTCAGCATTGGATCACTTTTCAGTAATCCTAGCACCAGACAAATTACAACATTCCTCACTTCAGCTTTCCAACCCAGTAATCCTACAAAGAACTGTGCAATCAGAATTTTAAATGCCCTGGGAACTGAGTTAATACCAGATGGTATCCAGCTATATTCATCATTATAATTTCCTAATATTATATTAACATTTACTAGTTTAGCACTTGAATCATCTAGCACGACACCGCTAAAATGTATGTCCTGAACCCAGTACCGTGCAGAACAGTTTTACTTCCCTCTCCTTGGCTGTCATTTCTTCAAGTTTTTAATAATCTTGATCTTTTAACATTTTATGGCCTTATGAGAAGTGCAGGCTTCCACATATAATATTATTTTGCCTTTTCAGTTACAATCACAGAATTAGATCAATCCATAGGGGCTTCTGCCTTTTCGATAGTTTCCGTGTTTTTCACAGAATCAAGAAGAAAGTGTTACTTTCTTTCCTATTAAGTAAAATACGCTGCATGAATGGAGTGTAAATTCTCTGCGTGGGGGAACCATCAGAGCTGCCAATTTGCTTATGTTGTTCTCTTTCCCCAGTATTGCATCAGAAAACATGCTGGAAATCTCCAGTTGTACCATTCTCTCTCTCCTTCCCGTGCAAGTTCATGGCATTTAAGGTAACTACTTCTTATTGAGCTTCACATGAAGGGTAATCCGTTAAATTATACTTGATTGCAAAGAGTTACAATGTTAAATTCTTTTTTTCCTCATAAAATTAGGTATTTATGTGCATACAAAGACTATCTAAATCTAACATCAACAACAGAAAACACTTTGAAACAACTATTAAACTTTGTGCTTCAGGGCATAAGTTGTTCCAATTACAGCTCAGCAGAAGACTTAGGTGGGAGTAGATGATCATCGTTAACATCTGTTTACAGCACAGGTCATTAAAACCTTCTACTGGTATTGCTGGTTCTGCTGGAAACCAGCTGGGCTTTGGGTTTGATCTAGTCTGGCATTTTCTGGGAGTCTGTGGATAAGCCAAGAGCCAGCCCAGTTAGAGCGTTCCTGGGAGTCTGTGTATTGGATAAGCCAAGAGCCAGCCCAGTTAGAGCATAATGGGATTTATATGAGAAGGCTCCAGGGAGACCTTGTAGACCCTTCCAGTAGCTAAAGGAGCCTACAGAAAAGATGGAGAAGGACTCTTTATCAGGGAGTGTAATGATATGACAAGGGGTGATGGTTTTTAACTGAAAGAGGATAGATTTAGGTTAGATGTTAGGAATAAATTCTTTGCTGTGAGGGTGGTGAGACACTGGAAGAGGTTGCCCAGAGAAGCTGTGGCTGCCCCATCCCTGGAGGGGTTCAAGGCCAGGCTGGATGGGGCTTGGAGCAACCTGGTGTGGTGGGAGGTGTCCCTGCCCAGGGCAGGGGGGTTGGAACTGGATGATCTTTAAGGTCCCTTCCAACCCAAACCATTCTATGATTCTATGATTGGAAACACCATTGTTCCTCCTTCAATTATCCTTCTACCCTTCTTTGCCTTTCTTGAAATCAAGAGGTGCAGAAGTGGTAGCACTGTGCACAACACTGGCACATGAAGAAACTGTGGTCTCTACCAGGCTGATAACCTGGTCAGATCCTTTGCTGGGCTACATTGCTGTCCAGCTCAAAATGTCAATTTACTTAGTCAATGACATGTTCCATAATCTCTAAAAGAAGATGCATAATTTAGCCCCCAAAAGATGACAACAAGGCTGGAAGATACTTCTGTGATCACCCAATTTGATGTTTTACTGTTAATTTCACTCGGTGACTCTTCAATCATGGAGAAGCAGCGTACAGAAGATGGCTTTGAAAGCATGCAGCAGTTTCTAAACTACTATTCTCAAAAACACCATTAATTAAAAAGAAAATTGACAAAAGAGCACGACATCAATTTTTTCTCTGAAATGGGGTTATCAATAATGCATCGTTTGTTTTAAGGGAATGGATGCAAAAGTACACAGGTAAATGGCTACAGTAATTTACTGTGGTTCCTTATTGCAAGGCAGGCTAAATATACTTTTTGAAATTTCATTTTTTTCCCTGCAAGTAAGCATCTTTGCTATTGTGCCTACCATGCATTAACTTGAGGAGTTGGGCTCAATCTCCCATGACACAAGGAAGCAACCAGCCTGCAGTCTGCACCCCTACATATTTAGGAGAACGTTTGCCAGTTCTGTGTTGCCATCATGCCAGATGAATGGCAGCATTTTCAGCACGTCCATGCAACTTAGAAGCCTAAATACCATTTTCAAAAGGAAAGGTAGGTAGATAGGTCAAAGGTAGGTAGATAGGTCAAAAGAATTAAATTGCAAGAGCACCATCTCTCTCAGCTCTCACTGAAAAGAGCAATGAAACCTGGACATTCAATAAATTCCACAGGAACCTATAGCCTCAGTCTGCCCTCAGATCCATGCAAACGAGATGTCTACGAGGATCTAAACCTATGGTGGCTCTAGAAATGGCACACTTAGGGTCCAAAATTTCTTAGTAATTGCAGAAAAAATGTTCCAGAAACCACTGGAATACAGGTCTTAAGACATTTCAGCCTGTAGCCTCCTTGCCATGGATAGCAGTGGCAACAGCTGGTGCCCAATGTCATGTCAGTATTTGCATAGACCCATGGAATGGTTTGGGTTGGAAGGGACCTTAAAGATCATCAAGTTCCAACCCCCCTGCCCTGGGCAGGGACACCTCCCACCAGACCAGGTTGCTCCAAACCCTCAATCCATTCTCCGCCCAGCCCATACTCATTCCAAGGGTTGCCCTGACCCAGGTGCAAGACCTTGCACTTGGCCTTGTTGAACTTTATGAGGTTCACACAGGGCCACCTCTCAAGGCTGTCCAGGTCCCTCTGGATGGCATCCCTTCCCTCCAGCGTGTTGGCCACACCACACAGCTTGGTGTCACCAGCAAACTTACTGAAGGTGCTCTCAATCCCACTGTCCATGTCGCCGACTGCTGACTGACATTCTACTGTGCTTTTGTATGCAATACATTTGCATACATTTGCATACATCTGCATATATCTGGTAAAACGAACAAAGCCTTTATCAGAGCAAAAAGGCAGCATTGTGAAGACAGAGCTTTTATATTAACAGTGTTCCAAGTTTGACAAGTTAATGTCTTCTGCACCCTCCATTTCACCTCCAAATGACTCCTGAGATTCTCTCCCTCTGTATCAGGCACCTTGTGTTTCGTGGTGAAAGGTGACCACCTCTTCTCATTCAAACCCCCCCAAACCCTCTCTTAGACAGCACTTAGCCCTGCTAACCATAGAATAACCATTATTCTAGGTCCCCAAATTCTAAATGGTCCAACATAAAATGGTACAAATCAGAAGGAGGAAAGAAAACTTGGTGAAAGCTGGTGGCTACGACAGGGTAACAAATCTCAAATCACATCCCCGTGCTGTGAGTCTGTCTTGGGCTTCCCCTGGGTGGCAGGTACCTGCTTCTACAGGGCAGGTTTCTTTCTATTTCTCTTGCAATCTTCCCGTAGCGTAAAAAAAACCCCAACCAACCCAAGCACCAATTTGGCTGGAGGGCAACAGAAAAACCAGCTCAATAACCCACTCCTGATGACATTCAGTGACACACAAGACCAAGGTTTCAGTCCCTATTCTCCTGCACACCTGGTGAGTAACTTGAAGAGATCAGATAAAAGTAAAAGGGTTAATTAAGAAGCAGCAATTTGTATTATATGCCACCGTGATCCACAGTCCACTGAAATCAATGGAAAGGATCCCTGTAGTTAATTCAAATTAATTAACCCAACCATGATTGACGCTTGAGGACAGTATGTGGCAAGCTGGAAATCAGGAAACAGAGTGATATTTTATATAACTTTATGTAAGAGATGAAAAGCCAATACGGTCAGGACATATGAAATAGTATTTCTATGTGTTTCTATGTGTCCCTTTGCGTGCTGAATTTCAGCTGAAATACCCCAAGCAGTTAATAATCATAGAATCACAGAATGGTTTGGGTTGGAAGGGCCCTTAAAGATCATCGAGTTCCAACCCCCCTGCCCTGGGCAGGGACACCTCCCACCAGACCAGGTTGCTCCAAGCCCCATCCAGCCTGGCCTTGAACCCCTCCAGGGATGGGGCAGCCACAACTTCTCTGGGCAACCTCTTCCAGTGTCTCACCACCCTCATAGTAAAAAATTTCTTCCTGAGATCTAATCTGAGTCTTTTTTCTTCCAATTTAAAACCGTTTCCCCTTGTCCTATCATTACTCTTCCTGGCAAAGAGTCCTTCTCCAGCTCTTCTATAGGCACCCTTCAGGTATTGAAAGGCTGCTATAAGGTCTCATATATACGAGCCACTGTGTTTTGCAAATCAATTAAAAAATAAACATGCCTCCTTTCTTTTAGACATAAAGAAAAGCCCAGATCACTGGAAAGAAAAATTCTCATCAAAGAAAAGAAAACTTTTTTCTCCACCAAAAAAAGGGCTACTGAAGAGAACACAAACTCTACTGTCGCATCCTATGAGACTGCATCCCCCTTTTAACTCTCTGCTAGTATTTGTAAATTGGTAAGGAGATTTTCCACAGTGTCCAAACAGCCAACAACTTCAAGATGCTTATCTTTAACCACCCAGAGCTTGAAGTTAAGTCTCAAGAAGAGGACAGATGCAACCCCAAGGATCTGGATACTTGCTAAAACGAAAATGTGTTGTTGAAAAGACATGATTTTCATGAACTTGCCCTAGTAAACAGTATTTCATTGAAATTGGCTCAGTATGCTGCACTTTGTCAGGCTGCCTACTACAGAAACCAGGATTTTCTGGGTACGTAGCCCTTGAGCGATCCTCTGCCATGGAGGTCCCAGGACCAGGGAATTCAGACTCTCTGGGAGTTTCCAGAGGGCTGTGCAGCTTAATAAACATTCTGCATTTCTATAAAATCCCCGTCTATGGTTTTTAAAGGAGATTGTGGCAACAAGCTTCACTTTTGTGGGTTTTGTTGGGTTTTTTTTTTTTCTTTTAACAAGTATCGCGCAGTAGGAAAAACACGCTGGAAGCTTTAAATCCAAATCAATGAGCAGTTATTACCTCCCCAAGGTCACTCCGACAGTTTTATTATCAGTGACACAGGAGCAAATGTTGCAAAAGCAGCGTGGCAAAAGCACCTCTGTATTATGCTTCCGTGCAGGGTCTGAAGCTAAATTACTTGGGATATTGTGCCAGTGATAGTTCTGATAATACGTTTTAAGACCAGACTTGGGTCATGTCACATCCATGGATTATGTAGGGAACTGTCAAAACTTCCAGAAAACCTTCTGCTGCTTTGTGCACGCATCTGTGTGCTGGTAGCCAAGTCTGAGCTATTATTTATAATTATAAAGCGCCAACAAATATAAACAGGGGAAAGCATTTAGGATTTAGTCTTGCACGTATCAAATAACAACATACATTGACTTCTAGCTGCTCGTGACAGACCTTAAAAATATATACCCTTTATATCTTGAAAAGCATGAAAAAGGGGAGGCAAAAATAGAAGACAGTGAGTATATTCCAATACATGGAGAAATGATGCAAGGTTCCTCCTATCCAATCACAGAATCTTCTAGGTTGGAAGGGACCCTAAAGATCATCTTGTCCAACCGTCAACCTAACTTTGACAAAACTAAACACCCAAACAACAAACAAAAAGCATCACCATCACTAAACCATACCTCCCAGCACTACATCAACCCGTCTTTTGAACACCTCCAGGGATGGTGCCTCAACCACCTCCCTGGGCAGCCCATTCCAATGGCTGAGAACCCTTTTGGTGAAAAATTTTTTCCTAATATCCAGCCTGAACCTCCCCTGGCACAACTTCCTCTCGTCCTGTCGCCTGTGACTTGGGAGAAGAGACCGACCCCCACATCTCCACAACCTCCTGTCAGGGAGTTGCAGAGAGCAATAAGGTCTCCCCTCAGCCTCCTCTTCTCCAGGCTGAATAACCCCAGCTCCCTCCGTTGATCCAAGGCTGCATCATGAGGGATTGAGAAAATTTTCTGGCCGCAGATCACAAAATCCCCTTTTCAGCCCCAGCCTGGTACTCCACTGTTTCACTTGTACCTGTACGTACACATATACACACCAAACCCAAGCAAAAAAAGCTTTACACAGGTTTCTAGTGAGAGGCACAGCCAAACCAGATGGACATAGAGCCAACGGCACCAAAAGCAGCTTTATGGAAACGTGCTGCTGGAGTTGAGCTGGGTTTATCCACCCAGCAAGTAACCCGGGGAGCCCTGAGTCACCGAGGGAAAATACTTCAGTTCTTCTCTGAGAAGAACTGAAAAACACTGAGACTTTCCCCGAGCTCTTGCCTGAGTAAAACTTTCTCTGGTCACCACTTTCTCCAAAGGACTCCATTATCTTCCCTGTTGGAACGGGTCCAGTGGAGGGGCCACGAAGATGCTCAGAGGGCTGGAGCACCTCTGCTATGAGAACAGGCTGAGAGAGCTGGGGTTGTTCAGCCTGGAGAAGAGAAGGCTCTGGGGAGACCTTAGAGCCCCTTCCAATATCTGAAGGGAGCTCCAGGAGAGCTGGGGAGGGACTCTTTGTCAGGGAGTGCAGGGACAGGACAAGGGGGAACGGTTTTAAGTTGGAAGAGGGGAGATTTAGATTAGATACTAGAAAGAAATTCTTTACTGTGAGGGTGGTGAGGCACTGGAACAGGTTGCCCAGGGAAGTCATGGAGTTTTGCATGAACACACACAATTAAATTAATATGCAAATGTTCCCATTCCTCTGAGAATACTAAGAGGCATTCTTTACAGCCTGTGAGACAAGGAGGAAGAAAAGAGAAAAACCAGCAGCTCTCAGAAGAGCCTTGTTTAGGAGGGTGGGACGTCTTTTCTTCAGCTGAGCCACTGAAAGGGGATTCAGGCCCGGCTGAAACAATGCCTGTTGATGAAGCAGAAATAAAGGAGGAAGAGGAGCCTTTGGAGATAAAGGAAAGAGGAAAAGGCTGGAACATCCCAAGTTGTTAAAAACCGACCTCAGCGAGCCTAAATCTTCCCAGAGGTGGCATTGACTGCGTCAGGCCTCACAAAGGTCCCCATTCTTCTCCTCGCCTGCGGGGACCCCCCCTCTTTCTCCAGCCACGTTTGAGTGAGGGCCTCAGACAATTAGCACAGACTCTGGCCCTTCACCCTTGGGCTGTCAATCACTTTCCCAAGCAGATGGGCAGCAGAACAAGAAAAGGTGGTTTCCAAGGAGGTTTTGCCCTTCGGCTCATCTCTATGCGCCCCAGGGGGGGGTGTGCTGGGAATGGGGGGCCGGCTGGGAGGGTGCCGGGCTCCCCGACGGCAGACCCCTCCGCTGCCCGGGGCATGGTGGTGTGCAGGCTTTGTATGGCTGGAGCATGAGAGCAGGAGCAGGGACGGGCTTCCCAGGAGCCTCCGTCCCTCAGCCACAAAAGACCCACTGGAAGCCGAGAGGCCAGAAGGACTCGCCAGTCACACCAGAAGTTATTATGGAGAAAGCTGTCCTTTCCCCGGGGCCCTCGCTCGCTGGCTTTGTATGGAGGCTTGGACAATAACCAACGGCTACCCAGGCAGCAGATACATCACAGGACAGAGCGTGTGTGTGACAGAAAGACAGATGAGAAAAGACTGGGAACATAGAATCACAGAATCCTCATGGTTGGAAGGAACCTTTGAGATCATCGCATCCAACCAAAAAGAAGAAGAAAAAAAAAAAACACCACAAAAAAACCCGAAAACCACACACCAAAAAAACCCAACCACAAACAGACACAACCCAACAACCTCAGGCACTAGAGCATGCCCTGAAGTGCCACCTCTACACGGTTCTTCAATCCCTCCAGGGATGGTGACTCCACCACCTCCCTGGGCAGGCCCTTCCAGGGCCTGACCATCCAACCAAAAAGAAGAAGAAAAAAAAAAAAACACCACAAAAAAACCCGAAAACCACACACCAAAAAAACCCAACCACAAAAAGACACAACCCAACAACCTAAGGTCTCCCCTCAGCCTCCTCTTCTCCAAACTCAACATGCCCAGTTCCCTCAGCCTCTCCTCGTGGGACTTGTTCTCCAGACCCCTCACCAGCTTTGTCCCTCTTCTCTGGACCCGCTCCAGCCCCTCAATGTCTTTTTTGTGGTGAGGGGCCCAAAACCGGACACAGCCCTCGAGGTGAGGCCTCACCAGGGCCCAGTCCAGGGGGACCATCACCTCCCGAGTCCTACTCCCCACGCTGTTCCTGACACAGGCCAGGATGCTGGTGGCCTTCTTGGCCACCTGGGCACACTGCTGGCTCCTGTTCAGCCCACAGGCCACCAACACCCCCAGGGCCTTTTCTGCCAGGCAGCTCCAGCCACTCTGCCCCCAGCCTGGAGCGCTGCAGGGGGTTGGTGGGACCCAAGGGCAGGACCCGGCACTTGGCCTTATTGAAACTCATCCCATTGGTCTTGGCCCATTGATCCAACCTGTCCAGGTCTCTCTCTAGAGCCTTCCAACCCCCAAGCAGATCAACACTCCCACCTTGTTTGGTGTCATCTGCAAACTTACTGAGGGTGCACTCAATCCCCTCATCCAGAGCATCAATAAAGATATTAAACAAGACTGGCCCCAAAACTGAGTCCTGAGGGACACCACTGGTGACCGGCCACCAACAAGATTTCACCCCATTAATCACAACTCTCTGGGCACGGCCTTCCAGCCAGTTTTTTACCCAGTTGTCTATGCCACGATTTGCCAGCTTCTCCAGAGAACACTGGGGGTACGGAAAAGCCCCAAAAAGAGATTTCTGTCATCCCTTTTTGCTGCAGATCCTTTCCCCAGCACAGTCTTACCTGCCCTGAAGCTGCTCTCTGTGGCAATGGCCACACGGAGGCAAATAGATATAGCTGTGGATCTCCAGGGAGGGGAAGGAAGGAGATGGGACACAAAGGCACTCCTGTGGTGCTGCTGTTCCCAGCACGGTGCCTTTCTCTGGCCTCCTGAGCAGACCTGAGGGAGCTGAGACCACTGGTGACACTGTGGTGGGGTGTGAAGGGAGGCCAGGGACCAGGAGGGAGGACACAAATCCTGGTTTCTCTCCCACCAGCCTGCCCCAGCCTGGGAGCAAAGGAGAGGGGTGGATGGTGGGATGAGTGAAAATGCTCAGGCAGCAGCACAAATAGGCAGGAAAGCACTCACCCTTCCTCCCAACAGCCATGGAAAAGCAAGTGGAGAAGGAAGAAAAGCCTGTTTGAGCTAGGACAAGCTCAATAAACAGCTTCCCTCTCCTCCTAAAATCCTACGACTGCTTAAAACCTACAGGAGATTTTAATAAAAAGGGATCCAATTTGGTTTTTTATTTACCTTCTGGTTTTAAGTCTTTAAGAGACAAATTGCTATGCAGATTTGCCGGCTAAAATAAATAAATCATTACGTAAATCAGTCAACAAATAAAGTGAACAAAAATAAACAAATACATCGTTTAAAATAAAATGAAAAAAAAAAAAAAAAAGCCTTACACTTCCACAGTCCCCAGCTCCCAGAAGCCAGCATAGTAAGGGGCGCACCAGATTGTGCCATGCTCTGAGAAACAATAGCAAAATTTATTAAGACTTTATGCATTATTGTTGCCTTTCTGCTGTTATTACTGAGCCTGCTCTGCCTTTCTCTCCCCCCTTGCCCTGTGCACACCATCTGCCAGCACGCACCAGCAAAATAGGAAAAGGATATTATTATTTGTAGCCGCAGACTGAGGCCGCAGCGTGTGAGCCACTGTACAAATGGAAAAGGTAAACACAATCTCTGCACTGGAAGGATCAGACATCAAAGAAGAGGTGGGTGAGAGCGCATGTAGAAGCAGCAAAAACCACCTCTTGGCCTCGGGGGTCTGGGCCTCGATGGCAGAGGTGATGCCCTTCATTTTAATCTCCTCGAGGAGCACAAAGGGAAGAAGGATTTATGACACAAATAAAGAAATTACTATGAATAAAACGTCCGTCTGAGCTACAGTGAAAAATGCCTGGCCCAGAGTTTTATTGTGTTTTTGTTTAACCTCCTCGCACAAGGCAAAGGGAAGGAAGGGGGGGAGCCTCAGCCAACACCTCCGTACAGACAGCAGCAGGCAAACACCGGCCACAAACAGGAGCTCAGGTCTCATTTGGAGCTCTGGAGTCTCAGAGGGACCTGCAGACACAGCCACGAGTTTTTTAATATGAATGTGCAGGTACTAACAATATTACTTCATGGGCACCGAGCTCCCTTCTGCCCAAGACTAAATTTTCCACCAAACCGCTGAGACTAAAGTAAATTGCTAGGAAACACGCTATTTTCTTCCCGTTCTCAAAGTCTACTTTCTGGGGAGCTTTCAGCCAAGAGCTGAAAACCAGGAATCTAATTGAAGTCTAACTCCTTTTTCCTGAAGAGGAACTGCCTGGAGATGCAACAGAGGTGCAACTCTCAGAGGTGCTCTGTCTTCTCATACAAAGAGGTAAAACCCAGGCTGTGGTGAGGGCTCTGCTCCCCAGTGGTGCACCAGCCATGGTATTGCTCTACTTCATGTTTTTACAGTTAGCCACAAGCTTAAAGTGCTCAATGAATCAAGGCAGGAGCTCCTGCTATTCTTTAAATATGTTTTAAATGCATTTCAGCCCCTCTGCTCCCGTTTATGATCATTGCCTGTTTTTCACTGGGTAACCTCTAATTTTAGATGGCTGCGTCTACACATCCATCACCTGCTGAGAAACTTTAGACCTGTGTAGTTCAGCCTGTTACTGAGCAGCCTCTTTTTTTTTTTCTCTGAAAAGGCAGATATCTTAGACATTAAAAAGCTGTGACCTCAGCCAGGTGAACTGACAGAGAAATAAAACTGTAGTAACAGACAAACCGAGACATCCCTAGAATGGCTTTCTGAAAGCAAATGCTTCCTGTGAGGGCATAGGTAACAGTTTGTAGTGGATAAAAGCACATTATTATTATTATTATTACACAAAGCTGAGGCTACTTATGATAAATCACAAAGAGCAGATGAGGATGAAGTCAATTTAAGAGTGGTTTCGATGTGGTATTGGGGGATATGGTGTAGGGGAGAACTTTGTAGAGTAGGGTTAATGGTTGGACTCAATGATCCCAAGGGTTTTTTCCAACCTGAAGGATTCTGTGATTCTATGATAATTGATTCAGAACTGTTTGCATCAGTACAACCTCCAGAATCTGAAATCTTGACTTCACATTGGTCTGGGGAGGCTGCTCATTCACCTTTATGGATGAAATGAAGAGTTAGACAGGGAAACAATGAGAATGGACAGATGGGTAAAGCGTTCTCGTGGCTGTGTGACATAGCAAAGAAAGTAACAGAATTACTAGAAAGGGAATAATCAAGGTAAGTTAATTCAGCAACGTGGGGGAATTAGACTTGAATTCTCATCAGCTTGGGGGATTTAAACACAAAGCTTCCACCGTGCTGAAGAGGGAGCGGGATCTGCTTGATCGCAGAATCATAGAATAGTCTGGGTTAGAAGGGACCTTCAAGATCATCTAGTCCAACCATCAACCCAACTCTGATAAAAGAAAACCATACAACCCCCTCCATATCTGATTTGTTTTGAACAACTGCTTCTTTCAAGAAACTCTACCCCTCAGCACCTCACAAAATCACATGGTTCCAAACCTACTATCATAGAATCATAGAATCATCTAGGTTGGAAGGGACCTTAAAGATCATCTAGTCCAACCATCAACCAAACTCTGACCAAAAAAATAAATAAGAAATAAGCAATAAAAAAATCACTAAACCATATTCCTGAGGACCATGTCAACCCATCTTTTGAACACCTCCAGGGATGGTGCCTCAACCACTTCCCTGGGCAGCCCATTCCAAGGCTGGATAACCCTTTCCATGTAAAATTTTTTCCTAATCTCCAACCTGAACCTCCCCTGGTGCAACTTGAGGCCGTTTCCTCTTGTCCCATCGCCTGGGACTTGGGAGAAGAGACCGACCCCCCCTGGCTACACCCTCCTTTCAGGGAGTTGGAGAGAGTTGTTGATATCTCAGCCTTCTAGGATTCTTACAATATCATGTCCTTTTGCAACAGGTAGAGGTACCAAAAAAGACAGCTACATTCCAGATCTGAGAGGAGCTCTGTCTTCTCATGGCCTGACACTGAGAAAGTGGAAATTGCCAAAAACCTCCTAACGCTTGAACCAGCAACCTCTGTGAGGAGAGATGGAGTCACTGTGCTTAGGAGCTTGCCAAAGGGTACAAATTCTAGAGGGTGCAGGAACGTGGTATATGTTACTGTCTGTAAACACCACTGAAGTTTCAAGGTTGAGGCAGTACTGGCCGCATTAGCTCTCCTGCCATATGTGCATCTTTGTTTTGTCTTTTCCCCAGCTCTCTATAACCATCTCCAACAATCATTCCTAAATTAAACTGTACCTAGAGCCTTCCTTGAGATAAGGACACGCCGTGTGGGTCCAGAACAAACAGTCCTGAGCAACCTGATTTCACGGCAGGAGGTAAGACAAAAGGCAGCCTCGGTCTGCGCTCACAGCGACCGAGGAGGAACAGCGCGTCTGTGGAGAAGGATCTCAACCCTGTTTGAAGAACAATGGTCTTTTAATGCATGAAAGGAAAGCTGGGTTGGCCCCAAGGTCAGCACAGGGAAGACGAGAGCAGTTACATCACCGTGACTCAGCCAGGAAAGGCATATTTGGATTTTTAGAACAAGAGAATCTTGTTCTTGTCTTAACCAGTGATCAAGGACCACCAACACAAACAGGTTGGTTTTTTCCCTGTAATATACAAAGTTAAAAACAGTTGTTGGAATTAAAAACATTCTGTGGCGACCGTGTAGAAATCATGCAAATCCTTAGCAAGCAGCAGGGAGCAGAAACATGATAAATCATGGAAAGTCCTCTTTGAACAGGTGTTGTGGCCGTTTTTTTATGAAACAAAGACATGTTCTTCATGTCTGTTGTTCTACAGAACAGACTACGGCTTGTAAGGACACGCCGTGTGGGTCCAGAACAAACAGTCCTGAGCAACCTGATTTCACGGCAGGAGGTAAGACAAAAGGCAGCCTCGGTCTGTGCTCACAGCGACCGAGGAGGAACAGCGCGTCTGTGGAGAAGGATCTCAACCCTGTTTGAAGAACAATGGTCTTTTAATGCATGAAAGGAAAGCTGGGTTGGCCCCAAGGTCAGCACAGGGAAGACGAGAGCAGTTACATCACCGTGACTCAGCCAGGAAAGGCATATTTGGATTTTTAGAACAAGAGAATCTTGTTCTTGTCTTAACCAGTGATCAAGGACCACCAACACAAACAGGCTGGTTTTTTCCCTGTAATATACAAAGTTAAAAACAGTTGTTGGAATTAAAAACATTCTGTGGCGACCGTGTAGAAATCATGCAAATCCTTAGCAAGCAGCAGGGAGCAGAAACATGATAAATCATGGAAAGTCCTCTTTGAACAGGTGTTGTGGCCGTTTTTTTATGAAACAAAGACAGCTCTGTTGTTCTACAGAACAGACTACGGCTTGTTACAGAAAGACTGCATTTTTTTCAAGGCAATTTTGAACTTCCCATCTCAGACGTGAAAAGCAAGCCAACTGGAGATGTACCTTAAAAACATACACATGACTGCAACTCAGCCAGTGCTGTCTATAGCAATAAAATCATGGTCTTCAGAAAACACTTTTCTAACGTGCTCAAAGATATCCAGACCAGGCTCTCCTTTCCAGCCCCTCCTGAGGGATGCACTGGTGTCTGGCTGTGTTACCACATACCTCCAGAGCTGCCCTTCTAAGGTCTAACCAAGGGTCTAACCCTAACCAAGATCTTGTCATTTCTACCCTTCCATCCATTCCAGCACCATCCATGAGGAGGAGACAGTGGGGACCACCCTGCTGCCTCGGCACTCACAGTACCTGACACTTCCAAGCAAGGAAGAGTGCCTCATCATCTTTGTAGCCCTCTGCTGTCCCCTCTCCAGCAGTTCCCTGTCCTTCTGGAACTGGGGAGCCCAGAACTGGTCCCAGTGCTCCAGATGGGGCCTCCCCAGGGCAGAGCAGAGGGGCAGGATGACCTCCCTCCACCTGCTGCTCACCCTCTTCCTGATGCCCCCCAGGATGCCATTGGCCTTCTTGGCCACAAGGGCCCATTGCTGGCTCATGGGCATCCTGTTGTCCACCAGGACTCCCAGGTCTTTCTCCTCAGAGCTGCTCTCCAGCAGGTCACCCCCAACCTGTCCTGGTGCAGGGGGTTATCCCTCCCCAGGAGCAGCACCCTACACTTGCCTTTGTTGAAGTTCATCAGGTTCTTCTCTGCCCAACCCTCCAGCCTGTCCAGGTCTCACTGGATGGTGGAACAGCCTTCTGGTGTGTCAGCCACCCCTCTCAATTTTGTACCATCAGCAAACTTGCTGAGGGTACGTTCCATCCCTTCATCAAGGTCATTGATGAATATATTGAAGAGAACTGGACCCAGTACTGACCCTGGGGGACCCCACTTGTTACAGACCTCCATCTAGATTCTGTGCCCCTAATCATGACCCTCCCCAAGCAGAGAACCATAGCATCATCTGGAGGGAACACCCTCACTCCTGCTGGGTGAATGCCATGCCCAATACAACCTGGAGCTCACTCTGTGGGTTCCATTTCAACACAAGAACAGTTCTTCTGGAAATGACAGATTGCCTTGATTTAAAGCACTGCTGCATGCATGCATGCTTTCCTTCAAACTCTTTAAAAAAGTTTAAGATTTTACCTGCTTAAAATACTACATATATAATCTATGTGCATACATCTAAACCTTACCTTTCTATATATGGTCACATACATATGTATAGATACAAACTGCACGTGCATAAAGACATACGGGGCTACATATTCACCTATTTAATGCATCAGATGTGGCATATATATCTGGATGGAATTTCTACCTATAATTGAGCTAAATTCACACACCTAAACATCTTGCTGCCTTGTTTCCCCGAAGCAAATGGAAACAAGAGGCAGAAATAGTGGCTGTAAATGAAAACTCGTCGTCCGTGTGGTAAAGGGCTAACACTGCTGAAGCAGGAATAGGTACCTTTCAAGCAATATAAACAGGGTAGGTCTAAAAAGAGGTGTTTATGTAACAGCAAAATAACGTTTTTCCAAAGTGAGTTTCAATCCCAAGTGCCCCTTATTAGATTTGATTGGCTGCTACGTTAAAGAAATCACCGTGATCAATCTTTTAGTTAATCTCCATCGTCCTTCAAGCATCACAGTGACATGGCTGGGACATGCCAGCAGTCACAGATGCTTCATTAAGTAGTTAATCGGCAAGAGCTGTAGGGGTAATTCAACATTTTCCAAAGAGTTCAAAATAGCACTTTAGAGTAAAACATGCCCCTCCACAGATATCTTTCTGGGTTGTTGTGATTAAGCATAATTAGGGTTCACCATTTCTCTTCCAAATAATAATAATAATAACACATCAGAGGCTTGTGAATGCCAGAGGGTATCTGGCACATCAAAGCCACATTTTTAGCAGTAGATGTATGGGTTTGATAGCTTGGACCTGTGGAATTTAGAAAGAGTGCTTTGGTCGTGTATTAGAGAGAATTTGCTGTGCTGAAAGCCCCACAGTGAATATGGTCTGTGTAAATAGTTCAGCAGTAGGATGTAAAAGCAAACACTGATTTACTGAGCAAACTAACAGTAGCCATGCTGTAATGTTCTGGGCTCAGATCAAATGCTTGTCTGGGGGAGAATCCCTTTATTAACAGCAGCATAAACTTCTAGCAGCTAGAGAACATCTGGACAGTTATGATGGCAAAAAACATAGCTAAGAGCTACTGGAAGACAGTACAATCTTCCAGCAAACCACATATGTACAATGCTCTGAGCAGTACTAACAGATCCACCAGTTACCCTGTTCTCTCCTCTCACCCAAGCTGTCAGTGAAGCTGGTCAACCATCCATCTATCACACGTTCAGCCGTGAAGCAGCACATATTTTGCAAAACAACCTTGATTCCTTGGAACATACTCATCTGGGTACAAGCCTCTTATTTCAGAAAAAATAAATTCAGACCATAACATGTGTATTCCCACTATTTGCTGTTCTCTGGGCACAGCACAGTCTGTCACTGGGGTACTTTAATGATTAATATTAGAGGAACGGTGTCTAAAAGCTCTGTTCTTGGACTGCCCTATGGTCAGTGCACGGAAAGATGACCTGAGCCCCCCAAAAACATTAGCCTCACACCTTGTTTCCAAACCTCACGTGGACTAGATGATCTCTATGGTCCCTTCCAACTCTAAAATTCAGTGAAATTCAGTGAAATTGCTGGAATGACTGAGCGGAGGGAACGCTGAGTTTCTTCAAGTGTCTTAGCGTGAAGGACAGGAGCGACGCTCTGCGCTCGAAATCCAAACAGCTTTTGGCCTTGACAAGTGTTTTGATTAAATTGGTACCCACCTGACTCTCAGAACATTCAAAAACCGAGAGATTTCTGCAGAGACACCCAAGGAAATCCAGTGTTTCTATTTGTCAGAGCTTTCAGTCAAAATTAATTACATGCCAAAGATGTCATGCTGGCCAAGTTGAGTGGCACCCGGGGGCCGCTGGAGATGCCAGCTCTGGTGTGTGCATTAGCAGCCATGCAGAAAGAGGATGGTGTTCAGCCCTTTTGGAACACACACCTAGTGGAAAATACAGTGCTGTTCAGTCATTCCTGCACCTTCCTGCTAAACCAACCTGCTGCCCTCACTGCCACTGCTCCCTTTGCCCCTTTCCCTCCACAGAAAGGACAGCCCGGTTCACAGATTCATTAAATAAATAAATAACAACTGCTGGCCAAGGCACCGGGGCACATGGGTGAGAAGAAGAGGAGGAAGAGTTCACCCAAACGTACTGATCAGTGATGCTGGAGGCCAGCAAGAGAAACACACGCACAATAAAATAATCATGACCAAAGCATGAAGGATCTTGAGCTGTAAATCTTCCAAGAAAGTAAACTGTAAATTAAAATTAAAAAAAGCTATAAAGTCAAAACTTCTGGCTTTGACATATTTGTTTGTCTTCCAAGTGATAATACACTTAGTGGTTTTTATAGTCATGTCCACCTTACAAACACACACCTCTTGGAAGAGGATCCCTTATGTCCACGTTACAAACACACACCTCTTGGAAGAGGATCCTCTTTCAAGTGCATGTTGAACAAGTGCAATGCAAAAAAATGCTCAGCTCTGACAATATTCAGACCTATTAGGGCCTCACCTCTGATACAGGACTAAGCCATAGGTAATTGTATATCAGGACCACAGATTTTGTTAATCCATGCTAACAAGAACAGTACAGCACACATAGGGCTACAGAGGGCTGAATGTTTATATACAAGCAGGGTGGTGTCACTTAGAAAAGGTACATTGTATGTACAACTGCCCAGCTATAATTGAATGCTTGTTTGTATATAGACAGTCCCCTCTCTAGAAGGCTTTTTTTCTCATTTCTGCCATCACAGTTTATTTTTCCAAAGGAAGAGGGAGCACCCATGTCTTTTTGTGCTGTAACAACTTGAGTACAAGCACAGATTGACCATCAGCAGCGCAGCTTTGGTGATTTTGTACCAACACCTCCATTTGTAGGCATAAAAGCTGGGGTGCAGACAGGAGGGACTGCAAAAATGAAGGATCAGACCTGCAACATTTTTGGTCCAGAAGCAGCTGCTCACATTGTGCGATGGTATTCTCCTGCAAAATTTCCTCCTGTACTTACAAAGCACCTCTGCAGGGATGAATCTTTCCATGAATCTTTCAGAAAAGCAATCTAGAATGGTTGGCCTGGACTCAGTCTGGTCTCCCATTTTTGCTCCAGAAGCAGCTGCTCACATTGTGCGATGGTATTCTCCTGCAAAATTTCCTCCTGTACTTACAAAGCACCTCTGCAGGGATGAATCTTTCCATGAATCTTTCAGAAAAGCAATCTAGAATGGTTGGCCTGGACTCAGTCTGGTCTCCCAAAGTACCTTCTCATGTAACTAGTCATTTAAAAGTACAACTTCAAACAACAAATGAAACTTAATAAAGGGTTTTTAAAAAAATAATAACACACACCACTCAACAACAAAACCAACCAATCCACCCCCCAGAAAAAAACAACCAACAACCCCCCACTAACCAACAACAGACAATTTCAGTGGGGCTTTTTGGCTGCTTAAAGTTAAGCGTGTGCTTAAGTGTTAGGAGATTCAGATCCTTAGCATACAACTGCCTGCCCTCTGCTTGTAAAAAGAATATAAATCTGTTCCTGGGGGTCTGAAAACACCACTCCTGCTCCCAGACTGAATATGATAAACATCTTGACCATAATAAAGTTTGTTTGTTTGAGCGATCTCTAAACACACACATGACCTGGCTTGCTGATTTAACCAGATCCTTCCAACTTTGCTGTTTTCCTCTAAGATGTTTGACAGGCCTTTAACTTGAGCACTGAACACATCCTTTACATTTAATTAAAGCTTGAAGGATCCTCTATTATCCAAATACTAGATTGTGAAACAGTTTTCATGCTCTCTCTTTGCTTGTAGTTTAAGCAGTCTTTAAAGCTTCTCATATTTTGTTCCAAGTGCAGATGCTTTCCTTTTTGATGGAATTATGGAGAATATATTTTTCCTTATCTTCTTTTACAACTTTTTCCCCTCCCACCATTTTGAGTGCATACGCCAAGCTTGCTGATGTATAACTCTCATTTCACTTCACGTGAACGTTATTTTCTACGTTACAGAAAATACACACAGCTATTCCCAGCGAACTCCTACTGTAATCAAATTAAATGAAGACTAGATGGAAATTGCAGTGAAGTGGTCTTGCCCATTCAAAGTATTGTAGAAGTATCACCTCTGCAAAGATCCTGCTGTCTCCACAAGAAGTCGCATCTTATTCCATAAGCAAATCCACCACTGCCTTCATCTTCACCATTATATTTTGGTCTGACACAAGATGCATTGTATGACAACGCAGAAAAGGCCTTAGAACTTGATTCAAATGTTTTTACTAATGCCTAAATGTTTTGTACCACACAGGGTAATTAGTAAAGAAAGACACTACTCAGAAAAAGGAAGGCTCTCACCCTCTAAAATATGATCACAGCAACATCAGAGTTGATGCGTTCTCCAGATTCGGGCCCTTCCCACTCTCTGCCACTGTGAGACACCCGAAAAGATGAAATAAATCAAATATATCCCAACTGCACGCTAAATACTGCTAGAGATGTGCCTTAAATGATCCCGAGACAGGTAGGATTCAAAGAGATTTATTATGACTAAGAGCTGCGGTGTAATATTCTTCCCCATGGCAAATGGTTTATTGCTCCTTACGCAGCCACAGCCAGAGGGACTGGGCACATCCCTGGAGAGATGCTGGTGGCATCAGAATGACCAAAAAAGGTACAGAGAGTGAGGCTTTCATGGGTTGCCTCTGATTTTGTCCCTAACACTCTGTCTGTCTTTGCCTGCACAAAGCCCACGGAGAGAAAAGCAATAGAAGAGGCAGCTCAAAGGGGACTGGTGAATTGAATATGTTGCCGCTAAAGGGCGGCTTTGAAAACAAGTTTACTCCTGCAGCCAGGAGACAAAAGCATAAAACGTGATGCAATAATCACAGGGTAAAATTCATTAGTCTGTACCACCCGAGAGGTCAGGCCCAATGATCACAGTGCCTTAAAAGTATGAAAATTGAGAGCTGCTTTAAGATGCGTGGACAGGTCAATAAAATTTACACTGCTTATCAAGTGCTCCTGGTCAACGTAATATTAACTCTCCGTAGCTTCTCCTGCATTTCTGCCCTTTCTCATTTCTTTCCCAATCCACTATCCTTCTGCTCGTGGGGTTTTTAACATCTGCTGATCACGCTTCCATCCATGTTCAAGATGTCCTTCACCTTGCTCTGCTCCCTTACCCATTTGTTTACTCCCCCATGACCCTCCGTAAGAGCAGACACGTGTCTTGCTCTGCCATTCAGTTGTTCCATATAGATACACTCTATACTTCATCCCTGCCAGCCTCCTCTTTATTTTCCACCTTGAGGGAGACACATCTGAGCAAAGATCTCCAGAGGACTGGCAGGGAGGGACTGACAGGGTCTCTGGCATACAGCCCCTGGATGCCAACGCGTTCAAAACTTGGGTTAAATACTTTCTGAAACCTTGCTCTCATGATTGACCTCTTGGCTCTTGCTACCTTGGCAAAGATAGGCAAACCTTATCAGATCTTGAAGGTCAAATGACTCAGTTGAATAGTCTTCATTTGAATTGTAGCTTCTGAATTGTATTTGGCAAAAAGAATTTGATATATTGGCAATTTTGGAAGGAAAAGTTTGGGATCACTTAACTGGAGGGGCTTCGAGGGTCATCAAATTGTCATCCCACGGGGGAAAGAAAATATAAGAAGACACTACATCCAAACCACTCCGTGCTACTTTTGCCACCCATACATGCCAGTGGCCACAAAACACCCTGCTAACATACAGCAAACTGAACACGTACACAACAGGAGACCAAAATCCACAATACTATAAACAAAACGAAAGCGAGCGCAGCACTACAGCTTCTTAGGTCAAGAGGTGCTTAATCTCAAGGGGGATCAGATCAGCTCCAGATTTTAGATTTTAGTTGAAAGCCACCCCTTATTTATTTATTTTTTTTTTAACGGCTTGCTTGTGGGCAGATTTTTCAAGGTTACAGACAGACACTGCATCAAATTACTGTATCATTTAGTGTTTCAAATACTTTTTTCCACGGCTACATATGTCTGCTCTACTCCTGCAGGAAGTATTGAAGGCAGAGAATTAGTTCTCTGGCTGACTAAAACAAAACTGTAACATTTGTCTTCAAAAGAAACCAATTCCCCTTTCCTCTGGTTCCCCCCCCCTCATTTTGGGAGAAAATATAATACGTTCTTGATTTGTCAAAATATTTCACTTAGTTGAAAATAGAAACCTCTCCTCTAAGGTAGGAGGTCTTTTTTTTTCCCTTTAAAAGTTAGAAATGAACTTAAGCGAAATGTCATTCAGAGAAGAGAACCTGAAATATTTCAAGGTTTTCCCAAATTCTTATCAACCTTATTCTCCTGCAGCTGAAACTATTTAACCCACATTTATAAATGCATTCAGCTAACGTTAACAAGGTATTACTGTCAGGGAAAGAAAAAGACATAAAGAAAAGGAGTTTTATTTGAATGTTTCCTTATTTCTAGCCAGAGGCAAAACAGCCATCGTATTCACTGGGACAAAAGCTGGGTTCCTGTGTCCTCTACCTCTCCTCCAAGGTTGGTAATTCACATTTATTTTCCCTCTTATGCTGGGAAACAAAGTGCTTAATTTCACTGGGGTTTTTGGTTTTTTATTTGTTTGTTGGTTGGTTGTTTTTTTTTTAATCCACAATACTATATATATAATTTATGTAATAATTTCCAGGCGCCGATATAAATGGGGTAAGAAAGCCCTACCATAAGGGGGTGTAATTGGTCTGATTGGCCTGGGAGGGGTTTGCAATGATTCTGAGGGGGCAATTAAGACACAAACGAGGTCTGTTTGCTGCAGCTTTACTGCTGTTACCTTGAAATACTGCTAAATGGCAATAGAGAAAAGGCAGAGGTATAGGAAAGAAGAAAAAGAGAAGCAGTATTACAGAGCAAAGCAAGAGAGGTCACCACCAGCAGGTCCACATCGCGCAACAACCTGAAGGTCCTCCAGAGTCAACGGGGTCCTGTTGATCTGTGATTCTCAGGTCTCTCGAGTCATAACGATGGTGAGGGTCAATGGTAGTGAGGGTCCCCTTTGCAGCAGGGGGCAACGGTCATTTATAGTCCCTGTCGACTCATGGTTTGACCAATCAACGTGACAGCGACCTCTGCTCCTCCATATTGCCCCACACGGTTGCTGTGTGAGCCCCCTTCACCTTTGTCCCCTGGGCAGCTCTGGGCCTGCACAGCAGACCAGCTGCAGATGAGTTTCTTGGGGCAATTAAGGTACAGTTGTTTTGAGAAACAAGGACGAACCTCCTTAGAATCACAGAATCCTTCAGGTTGGAAAAGACCCTTGGGATCATCGAGTCCAACCATCAACCCTACTCTACAAAGTTCTCCCCTACACCATATCCCCCAACACCACATCTAAACGACTCTTAAACACATCCAGGGATGGTGACTCCACCACCTCCCTGGGCAGCCTATTCCAGTGTCTAACACCCTTTGATGTTCTATCCCATACACAGGTGGTAGATACCTTGCAGCAAGCAAGCTTTGAGGCATCCCATTTTCTGTCAGGTTCTCCTGTCCAGTTTCTCACAGGGGGGCCAACAAACTCCAAATGATAGGAGACCTCCAAATGATAGGAGACCTCCAAATGGTACGAGACCTCCAAAGGAGGTCTTCTGGATAAGAACTCCTGATAGAAATTACTGGTAAGCTTTTGCCAGCTAGTCTCTTTGGGGGATGCTGGAAGGAGGGATCAGTTGCTAAAAACCAATGTATGTCCCAAACATACATGTCCAGGTTCTTTCAAATACCATTTGCCTCGAGTAAGATTGTAAGGATGCAGTTTCCCACCATCAAATCTCGACTGCAGGGAACTCCTACGTGTTCTGTGACTATAAATCCAAAAGTGATTAAAATTTCCTGTGGGAAATTACAAGCGCCTTTCATTTAAGGAAATTCATAACTTTTGTTTAGAAATTATCATTTTGATTTGTACCTTTAATAGAATGGAATACTGTAAATGGATTTACATATTAGATTATAATTATGAAAGTAAAATTAATTACATTTAATACCATCTGTGTAGGCACTTAATGAAGGAAGTAGAAATTCAAATTTGTCAGTTGGAGCTCTGTAATTTTTTTTAAATATGAGCTGTACCTGGAAGCGTAGAGTCGGGTGCAACTGGATTTTGATCATCTGTGTAACTGCCAGATTTTCCTATACCCAAAAAACTAGTCCTAATAACCTCGGATACATAATACTTTATACATTTCTGACAAAAGGAAAGGATCTTCAGAGCACAAAGGACTTTGAAATCTATCTCCAGCTGAAGAAGGAATGGGAGCTCAATTCCATTAACAATCCAACCATATAAATCCTGGCTAGTGCACATACTGGATTTAGCTTTTGTTTTCCTATTGTAACTGAAAAACTGCAATACAATTCCCTGTGGGATGTTAAAAACTGGATAGTATAGGTCCTTCAGACAATTCAAATGCCTAATTCTCACCCAGGAGCAAACTTTTATGACAGTTTTTAAAGCTTCTGAAAAGCAGTTGGTCGCAGTGATTGAAGCTGAAGTGAGATTCGCATCCATTTTCTAATGCCTTAAAAATAACAACAGGAATAATGGCCCTTACACAATAGAGTTGTAAAAAATTAGAGGTTTCACCAAAAGAGTTATTTAGATGAGAAAATTATAGCTGCACGTTTGCACATCTGCACCTTGACAATCATATCCATGAGAATGTTGTAATTGCCATGAATTATGCAAAATGCTAATTAAGAACTCTAATTCACTAATCATCTCACAGGGTCATAACTAGAGCTGCATTTTATTAAGGCCATACAATTCTGTGAAATGAATTTCTGCGCTATACATCTCTTTCCAGAGGAAAGAAGGGAGGGCACGCTGGTCTTTGTGATTTAGTTGGAAGAAAGGGATTCAAGAGGAAGCTGCCTGGGCAACCCAGGCACCAGCACCCTTTATGAATGCTGATGAACCTCTTTGTTCCTCAGTTTCCCTCTGTCTAAGACCCTTCCTACCCTTCCCAGGGATGTTTAAGGCTTAGTGTGCTCACGGTTATAACACGTCACCTATGTAATGCCACACAACTCTTCAAAAAGCTCCCTACAATTTTCTGAGCTTGCTGATATCTCTATTTAAAAAAAATCAATAAAGAGGAATTTGCTGCTAATATGCAACTCTTATGAAAGTTAGAGGCAGAGGGAAAAAACCACAAAGGCAGTGAATACCCTGCAGCCAGGAAAGAAGGAAGAAACACACTGTAGTTCAGGTTACTGGTATCTCTTATGAAAGTTAGAGGGAAAAAACCACAAAGGTAGTGAATACCCTGCAGCCAGGAAAAAAGGAAGAAACACACTGTAGTTCAGGTTACTATTTTCATAAATCATAAATCATAAAATCATATGGGGTTGGAAGGGACCTCTGGAGATCATCTAGTCCAACACCCCTGCCAGAGTGGGTCTGCCTAGAGCAGGTTGCACAGGAACTTGTCCAGGTGGGTTTGGAATGTCTCCAGAGAAGGAGACTCCACCACCTCTCTGGGCAGCCTCTTCCAGTGCTCTACCACTCTCACAGGAAAGAAGTTCTTCCTCATGTTTAGGTGGAACTTCTTATACTCAAGTTTGTGCCCATTTTGCTGATGAATGGGGATCATCACACGGAAAGCCCACTCTAATTTGATCTGGTATACTTGCAAAACCTTACTGACCAAGAGATGACAGAGCTAACCTTCTGAGATTCCCCCGAGGCGATGTTTAACAACATCAAATGACAAGACTGCATCAGCTTAAGGAATTTGCACCCATGTGGATGCACGGAGTCGGGTGAATCCTCAGAGGAAAAGGCAGCAATTCTAAAAAAAGATCTCCACGTCCCACCTCCCATTAAAGTTGCTGGGGGTGGAAGCTTTTTGGATCCATTAACTGGGGCTGAAGATCTCAGTTACAGAGTTTGGACACGGCATCTTGGAAATACAGGCAGGCAGATGATAGATAGAGACACAGACAATAACATCCCCTACTCTCTCTATCTGCTCTCAGGTTTCTCAGCTGTCCTGCAGTTCCACACGTGCCAAGAAGCTGCTAATACCATTATACCCACGTCTGTCTGCACCAATCTTTCCAGCAGAGACAAATCTTTCTCTGCAGGGCTGATCAAGGCCTCCAAACACACGTTTGAACCTAACAAGAAATTCAACCCGAAGTATTTTGGCAGAGTACAGAAAGGCACTTCAGATTAAAGATGGCATGAAGCATTCCCTGCAAAGCCAGCTGCTTTACGTCATCCATCGAGTGGAGAAAGCAGATGTGGAGATCTACATTTGCAGAGAGGACTCATTAGCCCTGTTATACCAATAACAGAAACTGACACCAACTTCACAGCTACCAGGGGAGATTTCCAAATTGGTGACAGTCAAACAGTCATTTCCCTCTTTTCGAGGTCTGTCTGCTTCCATACCTTACGTTCTAAATTATGGCAAATTCACAGCCAGAATACAAGAAGAGGAAGAAGTCTCAGGACCAGTCAGGATTTTATCATCCAAGAGCATGTTGGCACCAAGGGAGACCCAGCTGGATGGAGCACCCCCTCCTTCTGGGATGAGGCAGGGCCCCAGGAGACAAGAAGAAGGTGAGGACTGCACCTAGGGCTGTGTCTCACCTGCTCAGCATCCCCTTCCCACTAACCAGGGGGAAGCAAGAGGAGAAGGGTCTCAAGATGGAAAATCAGGAGGAGATGTTTCCTCACCAGGACGCAGCTAGTTAGAACTCTCCAGCAGTTCCCTGTCCTTCTGGAACTGGGGAGCCCAGAACTGGTCCCAGTGCTCCAGATGGGGCCTCCCCAGGGCAGAGCAGAGGGGCAGGATGACCTCCCTCCACCTGCTGCTCACACTCGTCCTGATGGCCCCCAGGATGCCCTTGGCCTCCTTGGCCACAAGAGCCCATTGCTGGCTCATGGGCATCCAGGTGTCCACCAGGACTCCCAGGTCTTTCTCCTCAGAGCTGCTCTCCAGCAGGTCACCCCCAACCTGTCCTGGTGCAGGGGGTTATTCCTCCCCAGGTGCAGGACCCTACTCTTGCCTTTTGTGAAGTTCATCATGTTCTATTTGCTACCACAAAGCAGGTTATGTGGTTCTAGGATAATTACTGACCTGGTGTAAAGCAAGCTCCACTAATAAGAGAGGATACAGCTTGGTATTTTCTGGGAGGAACACATCTATTTTTCAGCAGTGGGGAAAGAGAAAGGAAATACATGATTAAGCGCAAAAATAAATCCAATTAAAAAAAAATAGCTAATGTTTTATTTTCATCTTTTCTAATTTATATCTCTTCATTAGATAAATTAAATTAAATAAAACTAATTTCAAAATATAATCAAATCCAAATCTTTTCTAATTTATATCTCTTCATTAGATAAATTAAATTAAATAAAACTAATTTCAAAATATAATCAAATTCCAAGAGCAGTCTTGTAGCATCTACCGACAAAAACAGATAGAGGATGCTCCACAAAGAGGGCAGAATGAGTAATTTCTCCTCAAACCCACTGCTCTGGTATTACAGCTAATTAACAGGAAGGCGGCCAGGCAACTCAACACCGGGAACACTGCAAATGCGACCCGTAACAGTTTGTGATTCTTCTGACTTGGCTAAAATTGTTAGTCTTCATTCCTTGGGCTGTGCATCGAGGATATGATCTGGGTTGTTTTTTTTTTCCACCCCTGCTCTCTCGTTTGTGGAGCTGCAAGCAGCGTGACTGACGAGCTCCCACTGTGTGGCTGTGTTTCACCTCACACAAAGAGCCTCCAACCTAGGAAAAAGCCTCCAGGGCAGCAGGAGCCCCTCAAATGATAAAAACTCATTATCCTCTTGGTTTTCCAGCCAAAACACGAGCATTTGGCTTTCTTGGAAAGGTGTTGTGACTGTCAAATTGCTACATACTTCCACTGTGGGTTCAGTTTAGTATTATGATTATTGTCAGCCATAGGAGGAGTGTGGATATATGATAACACGTAACAGAGATAAACCGTGATCACGCAAACTGGAAAATGGGCAGCTTAGGTTAGAGACACGGTATGACCTCTAATTTTCTTCAAGGTATGTTGCCAACATTGGCATTGCAATAGCAGAAAGGGGCTTGCTAGCTGCTGGAAGATGAGGCAAGAGTTCCCCACAAAGTCCTAGCCCAGTATCCTGCACACACCAACAGCTCAGTGATGAGAGGGTCAAACAGAAGATCTGGATGACAGGATGGTCATGAGCCAGCAATGGGTCCTTGTGGCCAAGAAGGCCAATGGCAACCTGGGAGGCATCAGGAAGAGGGTGACCAGAGGGTGACCAGGGTCATCCTGCCCCTCTGCTCTGCCCTGGGGAGGCCCCATCTGGAGCACTGGGACCAGTTCTGGGCTCCCCAGTTCCAGAAGGACAGGGAACTGCTGGAGAGGGGACAGCAGAGGGCTACAAAGATGATGAGGGGCCTGGAGCATCTCCCTTACAAGGAGAGGCTGAGGGACTTTTCAGTGGTGCCCAGGGACAGGACAAGAGGAAATGGGCACACACTTGAAAATAGGAAGTTCCACCTAAAGATGAGGAGGAACTTCTTTGCTGTGAGGGTGGCAGAGCCCTGGCAGAGGCTGCCCAGGGAGGTGGTGGAGTCTCCTTCTCTGGAGACATTCAAACCCACCTGGACACGTTCCTGTGGGACCTGCTCTGGGTGGCCCTGCTTTGGCAGGGGGTTGGACTGGATGATCTCCAGAGGTCCCTTCCAACCCCATAGCATTCTGTGACTCTATGATCTACCAGCTAAAGCACAGGGATTCTCCTCATCCTAATCAGAGCAACAGAGAACAGCTTAATTAGTTAAAAGCAGTGAACAGCACGAGAAAAGGGCTGGCAAAAGGGGCTCTCTCTAGGGAGGGGACATACCTCCTGACCCTTAGGGTGACCACAAATATCTTCAAACACCCGTCCATCAGAGAAGCAGTGCCCTGATCTTGAAAGCATATGGGAAGGGCACTGCTGAGACAAGTCTTCCCCTGGCAGGAAAATGCAATATTAAAAGCACTCCATTTCTGCACCATTTGCAGTGGAGCTGAATGAAGGAAGCAATCAGTTTGTTCTTTAGGAGGAATAATCACAAAGCAGCAAATGGCTAGAAGTCAATATTTATTAAACTGCAAGCCAGTTGCATTTTATGAGCGCCAAAAGTGAGAACATTATTATAAGATCTGATAAATCAAAGCACTGAGAGTAAACACACTGTGTAAGCTACAATTATATGCCTCTGCAAGATCAATAATTCAAGAGGTTTCATCCACATTATGCATGATGGCCTATGGGAAGTTGGCCTCTTGAGACTGCTTGCTCGGCCTGAAAACAGATGCAGGGGCTTTTGAAGAATCCCTGTCTCCCAATTTCGAGCGGTCGCCTATCACACTTTCAGAGATAGGGGAGCAACACAATTATCTGTGGCAGTGGGAGGACAGGTACTTCTCCTGGGCTGATTCCAGGTGCAGAAGGCTCTACGGGGACACGCACACCCCTAAGTTTGGAGGTAGGTCTCACCTCCCCGGGGAATACTGCTCACTTAGGATCTGCTCGGTGCTAATTAAAAGCCAACACGGTGTGTTGACCACCGTGACCACCGTGTTGACCACGGTGACCACCGTTCTGTACTGAAGCACCCACTCCAGCAAAAGGAGCTCAGGAGAAGTCCTCCCTTCGCTCTTCCTATGGACCACGCTCAGCGTAGTGTCTGAGCAATGGAAACTTCAAGCAAACGAGCTGGTTTCTCTGTCACTGAGTCTGTTTTAATTAGATTAATGTGTACTAACGCACAGAGCAGAGGAGGAAGGGGAAGAACCATCCTGCTTTGTCTTCTGGGTGACACCACCCGCACTCCAAGACATCTCCAGCCAGCCCCACAGAGGACCACAGCGAGTTGGAGAGAACCGATACTGCGATGAACCCTCAGACAGATTGCTCTCCCGTTCTCCCACCATCCAATGAAACCACCTCCCTATCACATCAGCAGCAAAACTCCCAGGATTTAGGTTTAAGTAGGTTATTCTGGAGTCCATCTGTTGATGTCAATTCCCCTAAAAAGCCCTACAAACCGCTCTCTGGCGTTGGGCATAGTCACTATCGCTCCTTCTTGCCCTCCCCGGGATTGCACTTGGATTTTTCCAAAGAATGCTTTCAAACACCAAGGCTGCTTGACCTTTACAGCGTATCCAGGGCCTGTTTATGCCTCAGCCTTCTCGTTTAGCAGGGTACCTGTCTTGCTGTGACTCGCTCACAGCCTGCTGGAGTAGCCTCCATGCTGAGTCTACTGATTAGCCAAAGATTCATTTATCAGCAGATGAGGTTATGAGGTTGTCTTAGCTACCCTCCCCAGCAACCTGCTTGATACTGATTTCATTTGCAGTAATAGTGCCATAAAGTAAACAGCCTTGCCTTTGTTATTTGCTTTAAAGTAATCAATGCAGTGTGCAACTCATTCACTCTGAGGCTTAATCAAATTAACTATATTTGTTCCCCACTTCTTGCTAAGGATTTCAGTCCTAATTAAGCTCCTAATCCATGAAGTTGTTTTCTTCCTGGGATACTATGGGAAAGGCTGTTCCCACCTCCTCCCCCCTCCCTCTCACACAGGGTTATGTCAATTGGAAAGCTGTTTCCTTCAAGAAGATGCAGTTACTTTTGCTATCAAGTTGCCAGAACTCAATGCCATCGAGCTTCTAATTAAAAATCTAAATAATTTGAAAAGGGCTAAATAAATAACTCCAGAAGGGTAGTCACTTATCCCAGCTCATCAGAATTACGCTGGCATATGCCAACGCAGAATCTCATTTTCTAAAGATGGCTTAGTTTTTAGGCAAACTTCAGCAATGTGTTTATAAAACCAGATTGCTTTAAGAAGCAGTAATTCACTCTAGTTGGGAACGCCGCGCTTTGCTAAAGAAGCTGGGGGTATGCTCGCTTTGTTTCTGTCTGCTAAGCCTCCATCCAAATTTCTGAACTTTCTGATCCAACTTAATGACATTTGGCAGAAACGTGGTCATCTCAAAGTTGCTATTTTCCTACCGAGGGCTGAAGGCTTTCAGTTCTTGCTTTATTCTTGACGTTTATTCCCCAAAACAGAATTCCAAATTTTAAAAACTCTGTATTTTTTCCTGTGGTCTCACTGGTTCAAATTCTTCGATTCACCATGACTTAATGGATAACTTTGGTCATCTCATACAAGCCTATTTTATGCCAGAAGGGTTTTCTGTGAATGAAACTGTCTGCAGTAGATAAGTTTAAGCTTGTGCTTAAGAGCAGTAATTAATGTTTAAAACAGTGACAGCTAACTCCAATTAATACAGGGGATCAACAACAACTATGATTTGTTGTGAACAACTGCTTCTTTCAAGAAACTCTACCCCTCAGCACCTCACAAAATCACATGGTTCCAAACCTAGAATCATAGAATCTATGTCCAATCTACGTTGGAAGGGACCTTCAAGATCATCTAGTCCAACCATCAACCTAACTCTGAAAAAAAAATAAATAAGAAATAAGCAATAAAAAAAAAAAAAAAATCACTAAACCATATTCCTGAGGACCATGTCAACCCATCTTTTGAACACCTCCAGGGATGGTGCCTCAACCACCTCCCTGGGCAGCCCATTCCAAGGCTTGATAACCCTTTCGGTGAAGAAATTTTTCCTAATATCCAATCTAAACCTCCCCTGCTCAAGTAAAAGAAAATGTCTGTATTTTTCAAGTTAATTTCTCAGGATTGTTCAGTGAAGTGTAACCATTACTAACCATGTCTTGGTATTTAGCCTAAAAAAAAAAGTATATTAAAATGCTTTAAATAAAATCCTGCAAAATTAAGAAGAATACCATCTGGGGATTTTTATTTTATTTTTTTTTTTAATCAGAGATTTTTTTTTTTTTTGCTTAGCCTTGTTTTTGAAAGAGAGGATAACAGCACTACAGGGACATTATTCACTGTCACTTGTGAAAATTCCTCTTGAAAATATTTAGATATTATGCCTCCTACCCAGGAAGTCCCAGTTAACATATATTATGCGTTTCTATGCTCGTCAAAATTTTACATACCGATTCTAGCCAATTGCAAATGCTACAGTAGGAGGTCTGAGCACATCTGCAGTCACTGAAGCATCAAAAGGGCAAGTAAGAACTTGGGTAGCCATGCTGCTTGGAGGCTTTTCTGCTCCCAATTCACTGAATTTCACTGAATTTCTAGAGTTGGAAGGGACCATAGAGATCATCTAGTCCAACTCCCCTGCTGAAGCAGGATTGCCTAGAGCTTGTCAGAGCACATCACTCAGGAGCATCCAGGCGGGTCTTGAAAATCTCCAAAGAAGGGGACTCCACACCCTCCCTGGGCAGCCTGTTCCAGGGCTCTGCCACCCTCACCGTGAAAAAGTTTCTCCTCATATTTGAGTGGAACCTCTTATGTTCCAGCTTGTGCCCGTTGCCCCTTGTCCTCTCACTGGGAACCACTGAAAAGAGTCTGGCTCCCTCCTCCTTCAACCCTCCCTTGAGATACTTGTAGGCGTTGATAAGGTCTCCCCTCAGCCTTCTCTTCTCCAGACTAAAGAGCCCCAGCTCTCTCAGTCTCTCCTCATAAGGGAGATGCTCCAGTCCTTGAATCATCTTTGTTGCCCTTCGCTGGACTCTTTCTAGTAGTTCCCTGTCCCTCTTGAACTGGGGAGCCCAGAACTGGACACAGTACTCCAGTTGTGGCCTCACCAGTGCAGAGTAGAGGGGGAGAATGACCTCCCTTGACCTGCTGGCCACACTCTTCCCTATGCAACCCAAGATACCATTGGCCTTCCTGGCCACAAGAGCA
>NW_015090847.1:555602-610847 GCF_001431845.1 Calidris pugnax
CTCAGTTTCCCAATGAGGATGTTATGGGAGACAGTGTCAAAAGCCTTGCTGAAGTCAAGGTAGATGACATCTGCTGCCCTCCCCTCATCCAACCAACCGGTTATGGCATCATAGAAGGCTATCAGATTGGTCATACATGATTTACCCTTGGTAAACCCGTGTTGCCCACTTCCAATAACCCCCCACTCTTCAACTTGTTTGGAGATGACATCTAGAATGAGTCTCTCCATCACCTTCCCAGGGACAGAGGTGAGACTAACTGGTCTGTAGTTCCCAGGATTCAAGCAGGATTAAAATGGTATGGACTGTTGCTCTCGAAACTCGAGCGTACAAATACATACCCACATGCTTGCACTTCTAGGAGAACTGTGGAGCTGTCTGGTTAAGCAGGTATCTAAAAGCTTTGCTCTAGAGTGATCACAATGCATAAAGCTGGCCAAGAGGAGAAGATGAAGACGAGAATCCTTTGATTCAACAACCTCATTCGCCATAAACGTAACCGCGGTTGTGTTTCCCCAGAGGCAGCGGCGTTTCAGGGAGGCATCCAGGATTTCTAACACAAACATAACTTGTCAAAAGCATCAGGCAGAACTACATCTCTGTCACAGCTCAGCTATCATTATTACTTTCTGTTCTGATTACAGGCCAATCCATATGCAATCCTGGCGGGCGTATGGGCAACGCTCTGTCCCCCTCAGAGCAGAGGGACGGATCCTGATTGATTTTATCCGCTTCTGAGTATTCGTACGCGACATTACTACCCCAAGTCCAACGTTTTAAAACTTGGATGCTTTAAATTAAGCCATTAAATCCATACTTACTCAGTGCATAAGTGTCCTGAATTCCTGAACAGCTCTCTAAATCAAATTTCACCCAGATCAAATCAATCATACGAAGACATTTCTTTAAAGTCTTAGCAGGTGACTTTGCAGGGGAACGTGTGCAGCCAGAGGGTTTGAATGGCCACTGGAAGACCTGATCTGCTCTCAAAGCTGCCAGGCTTAAGGGTAATCCCTCCTCAGGGAGTCCAGGAGGGGAAAACAGTGCTCTTCCATCCCTGCTGCAGAGCCAGTCTGCCCCAGAGAGCAGAGCACTCCTCAGGTACCCCGTACAACCTTTGCTTCGGGGCAGCTAGAGAATCCCTGCTGTTTTGCAATGAACTTCTTAGAGAAAGAGTTATCATATTTTTCCTCTTCTTTGCCCTAATCATCACACGCAGCCTGACAGTATTTCACAGTGGTACAAGAATGAAATGGAGCATATTTCGGCAAAGGGCTCCATTAAGCAACAGCAGAAAATTAACAGGTGCCACGAAGTGATCAGAAGTGACTCGCTGTCTCCCCTTGGCTAGAAAAAATACCCCCAAGGTTTGGAGGGAAAAAAAAAGAAGGAGAGGACTCATAAAGCAGGAATAGTAACTGTTGAAGGCACCAGCCAAAGAAGAGACAAGAAATTCCTCAGACTCCATACAAAACAAGGCAAGGGGATTGCAAATCATGTGAGAAAAGAGAAGAAATTGATTTTGTATGCTGAAGTAAACAATCTGAACCCCTCACTCATTTACTCCAACCTACGTTTATCTCCCCAAAGGCCTGAATTTGGCCTCTCACACCTGCTACCTCTGTTCTCCTCCTCTGCCTTATCAGTAGAGGTGACACTTTGAATTTATCTCCCCCCAAAGGCCTGAATTTGGCCTCTTGCACCTGCTACCTCTGTTCTCCTTCTCTGCCTTATCAGTAGAGGTGACACTTTGAAGTGTCACCCAGTGAAGCCCTTTCCAGTAAACAGAGATCCCCACACTCCCAGTTGCAAACATCCCCAATTCCATTCCCCAGCTCGAGGCATTCAGTTACTGACAGAGTAGGGCTGGCATTAGTGTAGCCAGATTTCCACTTAAAATACCCAAAATGCCCAAAATACTCTGTCTGCTTAAAGATTTGATAGCACCTAGCTGAGAACTATCAATTTCTAACCAGGAAATCTTCTCGGTAATACCAGACCCATGCATTTTTGGGCACTTGCAGACATAAATACCAGAAAGTTGCATTTTTAGGCAATTCCAAGTACTGACAGACGTAATTGTGAAAAGGTAGCACAGTAGCTTTCCTGCAGAGGACTTCGAGCTCCTTTCTGCAGCAAGATAATAGAATCAGAGAATAGTTTGGGTTGGAAGGGGCCTTTAATGGTCATCTACTCCAACCCCCCTGCCCTGGGCAGGGACACCTCCCACCAGACCAGGTTGCTCCAAGCCCCATCCAGCCTGGCCTTGAAGGTTTCCAGAGATGAGGCATCTCCCACCTCTCCGGGCAACCTCTTCCAGCATTTCACCACCTTCATCGTAAAAAAATTCTTCCTTCTATCTTGTCCGAATCCACCTTTTTTTAGCTTAAAACCATTACCCCTTGTCCTATCACAACAGGCCTCACTAAAATGTTTGTTCCCATCTTTAAGAACTTAGAGGTGCCAACCAGGTCTGCCTGGAGCCTTCTCTTCTCCAGGCTGAACAACCCAAACTCTCTCAGTACTTTCTGTGGCATCAGGGGGAACAGGGAGCAGGAACATGATGGGACAGGTCTGAATTGAAACTGCTGCTGTCACTGCTCAGCATCTGTCCACGTAGTCACAGGGGCTCTCTGCCTTCCTGCACTTTTTTTCTTCCTTTTTGCTATCTGTCAGCTAAACCAAAGATCCAAATGCAAAACGTAGCACTTGGGAAAATGATGTGGGTTTGTGGCACTCCCTGGAGGGCTCTGGGTCCGTGAAGCAATGAATGGATTATAATGAGTCATAAATATAGTACTTTCATCTGTGACAGGATCCTATTCTGCTATTCATATAATATAAAGGCAAACTGCCCATTTTCTCCAGACCAGTAATCTGAAATCTCAAAGAGGGGAAAGAAAAATAAAGAGAAAGCATCTCCAGGCGCAAATTAAGCAGACAAATATGCAAGACAACATATTTAGCAGCAGCTTTGGGAACTTTGAATACGAAAAATAGGTGCAATTGTCTTTTAATTATTCTGAAACATAATACCGGAACAGCTAGATCGGAACAGAAGCACCACATTCAGGAGAGGAAATGAGGATGCAGTTGTGCTTGTGATTACTCTTCCTTTTTGCAACCCCTTTGAACCTCTTTGACTGTAACATCCTCAAACTCCACCGCAGGTTTGACAAATTAGAGTTATTTACCAAAAATCACTGTCCATTCCAAGATGTGAGCCTTTCTTCTTCCGTGGATCTGAGTCACCTTGCATTATGGTCAGTTTGCTGAGCTCTGCCTTACCTGCTCAGCTTGCCTGCTTCTGCTAATACTATCAGCTCCTCTTACTCTGACAGCATGCTTAATATAGAGATCTTTTGTATCCAAGCTGGTAAGTACCCAGCTTCCAGGCAGTCTGCTGCACTCCGGGTCTGAAAAAAAAGCCTGTCAGTCATCTTCCTTTAAAGCAGCATTTGGATAAAGCAGATGGACTATTCCTTCTCTGAAATCACACCCACGGAGTGGATCCATCGCACGTGGCAAGTTTGCATGGGTTAAATTGAATGACAGCAGACAGATTGCCAATTTCCAGTAATTACAAGGGTCATCTTTCCTGGGCTATTCTGCTTCAAAGAGGAACACGCTTTTCATATTTCAGGCTGAAATAAAAATCCTGCCATGGTCGTCCTCATTGCAGCCTGATCCTGGTGCTAACCTCCTAAGCATCCCTGCACTGTTAAACGCAAATAAAGAACAGGGTATCCCATGCCCACATGCCATTCTACTTGCAAACTATTGTTTGCAACAGTTCCACAAAAAGTCCACTGGACTTATTGCCTGCCCAGACCACACACAGGTAGCGAGCGTTTGAAATACAAGCACCAAGACATCCTGGATGGGTTTAATTCCTGTGTAAGTGGGACACAGCATAAGGATTGAGGGACTCGGAGGGAAGAAGGTGTAAGTAACGACACTCAGACATCAGCAAGGACTCTCCAGAGCTTTGGATCAGTGCTGTGGCATGTACTTATGGAGACTTTTGTCTTAAAATAACAACAAAGCATGTGGGACAAGCGTATCTATTGAATCAGTGCAGTTTGTCTGCACTCTAAGAGCACTAATAAGCACCCAGCTCAAGCAGAGCACCGAGCAGAGATGTGAATGCCAACATGTTTCCAAGGCTGAGAAAAAAAACAAAAAAAAGATTCCTTCTTGATGTTCTTCCCAGCTGTTGCTAAGAAGTTCTGCTGCTGTTTTTTCCCCCCTCCCTGCATTTGCCAAGAGACCTTTCTAGAAAATTTGCATATGGATATTACCCACTTAAAGTGGAAGAGAAATCATGGCTCGAGTGAGATGATTCTCTGGTACTGACATAACTAAAAGAAAGCAGGTGGCATCAATGAAAAGCAGTAGGTGAGGTTTTGAAAAGGAGGTGGCTGCAGTCACTTATATTCTCTTTAATGAAGACTGCTCAGAGCAGTGTTGAAAATCAGGCTATTTGTTTTGGTATTTCAGTGCATTCATATAGGATTTTCAGACAGATCCAATTAAGAAAAAAAAGAACCATGAGTTCTCCCATCCACTTTGTACCTCGGAATCCCCTCCCAGCCAGCAGTGGCCATTTTCCTATAAAACAGAATCAGAGAATGTTTACACTTGCATTAGAATAGCAAAACCAGAATTTTTTTTCAACTGTCGGTGGGTTTTTTTGAGTTTTCATTTCCCCATACAGTTTCCCTTTCCAAACTAACTTAAGACACACACACACACACACACCCCCAAGTCTTCTACAATTTCCACTCCATTTTTTTTTTTTGGTACATGCTTGTTTGCAATTTCAGGCTGTTATTCCAACAGCAACCCCTTGCTTTCTTGCGAGGACTTTCAAAAGAGCCTGAAGGAGTTAGGCATCCAAGTCCCAGGCATATAACTTGTTAAAGCATCACTGAAAATCCCAGCCCATATGGAAAGCAAAAACCCAGCTCTCCAGAAGCAGACTTATGATCCATCAGAAAGCCAGTTTTCCATGATTTGCAGCCATCAGTGGCTCCCAGTACTGTCACTAACCCCACATGTGAGCAGTCCCATCCACTCCGAGGGAATTGCCCATGGCTTGAAGTTAACAGTAATTATGCAGATCTTACAGAGCATTTGCTCTCTCTCCATCTCAGAGAGATGTTATTAAGAAGGTCAATACTTTTATTCCCATTGTACAGATGAGGAAATGGAGGTGATACAGCTGGGCCAGCCTGAATGGCAGAGCCAGGATAAATACCGTGATGAATAAAGGCTACCGGTTATTACCCTGCTTGCAAAGTGTTTAATTACAACAGTCTCGTAAGAAAATTTATGAAATAGAGTCCATTTCCCTGTTCTCCTCCTTTCCTGAGCACTGATTCCAGCTAATCATCATTCATCCTTCGTGCCATCCCATGGAAGATAACTACAGAGAGAATAAAAAGATTATTTATACAGCTAAGGAAGGATTTACATAGCTCGTTCCTTAGGAGCTTTTACCATGTACTGGATCAAAAATCAATTTTTAAAAAATTGCCTAAATAAATACATATTTGCCTTATAGACTCTAATAGCTCGTTCAGAGCCCTGATGGTGCCACGAGGAAACAAATTTGACTCTTGGAGCCAGCAGCATGGGTTTCTCACTGCCTGTCCCATGAGTGTGTCTGATCTTTAGACTCCAGCTTTCTTTTCTGTTAGCAGAAGGGCTATATTTGTCTCAGATCCAGCTCATCTTCCACTTCCACACGACAAGAGTTAGTTGAATGTTAAAAATGCTGTTGTTTCAGGCCTACACGCTTCTGGGCACGGAGAAGAGAGTAGGCAGAGCTGTGAATCTGCAGTCTTGGCATGGCTTTCACTCTCCATTTCCTTTACTGGCCACTAGTGGGGTATTACAACAGATAGATTTCTGGCAGAACCAATTCTGTAAGAGATTTCTGTCTCTCTTTGCTTAATTATTTTCTGGCTTGGGCTTTTTGCTGATTATCTATAAATTAATTGTGAGAGGAGGAGGAGATTTCTTTGGGTCATTTGGTCTCCAAATTATCACAAATATTTTTCATTTCTGTCTCCTGCAGAGACAACCAAGGCGCCCGTCAGACAATTTACAAAAGCTCCCAACAAAACTCTCAGTTCTTAGACACTTTGTGGACCTCCATGTCCTCATTCTCCTCTCATTTCCATGCCAGAGTCAAGACTTTTTGCCACTTTAAACAAAGCACTGACTTTCTTTTAAAGCCCACATCAGGTATGTAGACCAGATCAGAAAGAGAATAACCTGTGCTCACCTTCTGCTAGTTCAGGTACCAAGACGACACTCAGCACTCTGCAGTAATATTTTTCAGTGTAATTAATTCATGTAACTCAGTGTGAAGGTTTTAAGTAAATTACCCACGACCCTGGGCTGTTCTGTACAGCAATTCCTCCATGAATTTCATTTGAAACAAAGAATAAATGGAGTCGCTTTCACTTTCTAGCCTTTTGTCACAGTTTAGGCTGGATGGATAATGTCTTATTTTCATAGTTAATACCAAGGGATGGTGTGCAGAGAGGCTCTTGCTTATTGCTAGAACAACCAAGGTCAACCAACGTTGTGTGCCACATCAGAGGGTTGGGAGCAGAAGAGCATAGAGGGGTCCCACCTACGGGGAGGAACGGATAGGACGGGTGACCTAAAACTGACCAACGGGGTATTTATTTACTTGCCTGGGGAAGTGAGAGCATTTCTTGCTGTTGGTTTGGGTTGTTCAATAGCTTTTTTCCATGGACAACGTTCTGGTACCTGATAGCCCCCAATGGTCTACAACGACCTATTAAACACTGCTGGCAGAGAATCTGGTGCCTAATTTATGCACCCATGTAATGTGTGTGTAAAAACGACACCAAAAATTGATTTAGCTTTTACAATGGCCAGAGCATTGCCTATCCTCTTTCTGTAGACTGTACACATGGTGCTGGATAACCCAAATTAAGAGCTCATGCAATCTGAAGCAAGAGGCATGTATTAAACAGTTACAGCAAGAAATCACAGAATCACATGGGGTTGGAAGGGACCTCTGGAGCTCATCTAGTCCAACCCCCTGCCAAAGCAGGGCCCCCCAGAGCAGGTTGCACAGGAACGGGTCCAGGTGGGTTTGAATGTCTCCAGAGAAGGAGACTCCACCCCCTCCCTGGGCAGCCTCTGCCAGGGCTCTGCCACCCTCACAGGAAAGAAGCTCCTCCTTGTGTTTAGGTGGAACTTCTTATGTTCAAGTTTGTGCCCATTCCCTCTTGTCCTGTCCCTGGGCACCACTGGAAAAAGACCAGCCCCATCCTCTTGACACCCTCCCTTGAAGTATTTCTAAGCATTGATCAGATCCCCCCTCAGCCTTCTCTTCTCCAGACTAAAAAGACCCAAGTCCCTCAGCCTTTCCTCATCAGAGAGATGCTCCAGGCCCCTCATCATCTCTGTCCCCTCTCCAGCAGTTCCCTGTCCTTCTGGAACTGGGGAGCCCAGAACTGGTCCCAGTGCTCCAGTTCTGGGCTCCAAATGCAGACACCAGATGCAAATAAACAGGATTTCCCACAGGTTCCTTTTCTTTTGTGAGTATTTTCTAACTAAAATGTTATTTTTTGTATTCTATCTGTGTGATACAATAAGTCTTATACAGATTGCTACAGAAAGTCTGTGGAAGTGCACATTCAGGTTATGTGCAGTTACAAAACTGGCGTTTGGGGAACCATCTCATAAAAATGTAGTTTGCACCCTTGGGGCTTAGTTTATAGGTGGATTCAAGCAGCATTTTATCTGGTTAGAATCAGGTTTCTGCCGTGATTTTTAGGCTTACTTTCTTGGCTTTGGTCTCTCTGACTAACCATTTTTCACTCCCCACACTCTGCAATATTCAGCTTTCTCTCTGTGAAACACCCGCACATTTAAATCGCTTGAAAAGGCTTAGTAAGCAATTAGTAGATTACAACATTTTCTAAACCTTAGCAATCTCTTATACGAGAAAGACATGATCTAGGAAACAAATATTATTCTAGAAGATCCTGCAAAATTATTTCGTAAGATATTGCTTTCGTGTTTTACCATACATTTTTCCCAAGTTATGACTAAATTCACTTATCAGATACTGTCTTTTTCCCTCAGGAATTTCTTTTCTTTCCTATTTTTTTTTCCCTAAAGGCATAACATTTTCACAGAAGATGATTTACGACAATGTTGTGATTTTACATCAACAAAATTCCTCTCTTACAGGGGCCTCAAAACTCACTTCTGATGTTAGAAAGGCTTTTAACTCAGCGTTTTACTGGAATGTCAGGAAGGACTAACAGCCTCAGAACACAGGAATGGAGTCTGGTCCATGGACACAGTCATTTAAGGAAGGCTTGCTATTGATTCAGTTAGCACTGGAAATGCTTGGAGTTAGCATGGAAAATGCTTGGAGAAAGTCCATTACTTAGTTTCTCTGACAAAGATTTGCCTATCAAAAAAAAATAACAATTATGTTGCAGGTCCAAGGGTGTTGTAATAAATGCAGATTATCAAGAGACTTTCTCAGTTCACTGACACCATCCCTGCAGCCCCAGAAATGGCCCCTGGAGGAAAGCAATCCTCCAAAGTCCTAACCCTCCTGCCAGCAATAAGACAGCACAGATAGGCTACAAGAGGCAACTGGCTCAAGCAGACATAAGAACACTAAAGAAAATTAACCTTCACATAACTTCTGCAAGGTTTAAATTTTGTTTAAAAACTTAAACAAATTTAAGGCGTCCTCCAGGTGTCCACGGAGCCTTTACACTCTGCTTAATTTGATTTTCAGCTGTGCTAGAGGACATGGTGCCAACTTTAGCTGCCTAGGTGCCCTGCAATCTGGGACAATGCTGTACCAATCACATACACGTTCAGACAGGACCCGTAGATGAGCATCACGTAGCTCACTCTTTGCATGACCACAACTCAATTACCTCTTAAAAGCCTTCAGATTGGAGTTGTCTACTGTTTGGGAAAGAAAAGTGGGATGCATCTCCAACCACTTGGCTTGAGATCATATTGAAGGCACATATTCACACCATCTCATTTTAAGCACTGAATTTAGGTGCCAAAATTCTTCAACTGATCAGAGTGCCAGAGGGTGCCCCAGAAGATGTCAGTCAGGCTGCCAGCTCCATGCCAGCCTCTGACAGACGTCCCTTTTGCCGACGACAGAAGGAGGTGTGAATTATCTCTACAAAGCATCTCCTCTCAGTCTTTCGACCAGTTCTGCTACTAGACACCTTGCACTTCACTCCCCAAATAGCTCCGTGAAATTAAAAGAATTGGAAATACTGGAAATACTGTGAAGTCTGATCTTGCTCTGCATTCACTGAGATGCCATCAAGAGCTAGGGCACAGAAGTCCCTCCGTGCCATTGCTCTGCTCCTGCAGATTTACTTCACTCCCCAAATAGCTCCGTGAAATTAAAGGAATTGGAAATACTGGAAATACTGTTAAGTGTGATCTTGCTCCGCATTCACTGAGATGCCATCAAGAAGTAGGACACAGAAGTCCCTCTGGGCCATTGCTCTGCTCCTGCAGATTTACTTCATACGTGGAAGTCCACATTATGAATGCTTTACAATCTACATAATCAGAGAAATCACACAAAGCAAACCGAATAAAGCAGGGTAAGGACATGCAGCAGGCTGGTAACACTGTGGATAAGGGTACCTGCAAGCATTGATTTGGATGTTCAACTACAGCAGGAGAACAGATGCCTCCAAAATAAAGGAGCCTTTTACTGGCTGCATTCAGGTGCTGTGCAACTCTCAGTGGGATTTTATAAAAATTCTGCCTGGTGGACATGACATTATTACACAGCGGATGAGCACTCTTACAAGGTTTATCATCTGGTGTCCCACCTGCTGAGCAGTTTTCTACGAGTAAAGCTTTGGAAACCCCAGGCTGTGAGGGTCTTTACGGACTAATGACATGGGAAGACTAGTTGGTAGGCAAACGGTTTAATTGAACACTGCAAGCAGTTAAGAACCATAAGTCATAAAGTCATAGAGTCACAGAATCGTCTGGGTTGGAAGGGACCTTTAAGATCATTGAGTCCAGCCATCATCCTAACTCTGACAAAAACTATCACTAAACCATATCGACTAAACCACCTGTCTTTTAAATACCTCCAGTGATGATGATTCCACCACTTTCATGGACAGCCTGTTCCAATGTTTGATAACCCTTTCAGTGCAAAAAAAATTCCTAATATCTAATCTAAACATTCCCTCCTCATTCCTTTTTTGCCTTTCACCTACATCACTGCTTATATAGTATTAATCTATACATTCTACAGTATTATTATAAATATTAGCACTTTAACATGTTTTGATATCAGTGCTCAGTCATAGAATTTTTTGGGCAAATTATTCTATTCTCTGTTTTTTCAGGTATTTTCTGCAAACCGTGAACAATTATCTATATTGGCCTAAATTAGAACCAATACGATTTAAAATTCCCCCATGATAGACACACGTGGTCACCTGACCAAGGAGCTGCTGCCACACTATGCACCATTTTTGAGCAACATGGTCTCAAACTGAACTTGTCCCAACTCCTTGAGAAGGGATGGGCGGCGGCGGAGAGTAAAATAAGTAAAAAAATCCAAATCAGTAACAAAAATTTAGCACACACATTTGAGTAAGTAACTGAAGAGCGGAGATTTTTGCAAACAGAAAACGATTTGATTCCCTGAATAAATTATTCATCGCAAATTATTCACTCAACTAGAGATAGCCTCTCTTTGCTTTTTCAGCAAAAAAAAAAAAGAATCCACATTATTCCACAAAAGCCAAAAAGGAAATATTAGCGATATTATTTACACTCAAACAGAACGGATTATTCACAGCAATCTTTTCAACCAAGTGATGCATCGCGCTGTCAAGAAGCCAAATTTTCCGCAGGGCTCAGCACCCAGCAACTCTTTCTGCAAACAAACCTATGACAGACACACATGGTCACCCGACCAAGGAGCTGCTGCCACACTATGCATCATTTTTGAGCAACATGGTCTCAAACTGAACTTGTCCCAACTCCTTGAGAAGGGATGGGCGGCGGCGGAGAGTAAAATAAGTAAAAAAATCCAAATCAGTAACAAAAATTTAGCACACACATTTGAGTAAGTAACTGAAGAGCGGAGATTTTTGCAAACAGAAAACGATTTGATTCCCTGAATAAATTATTCATCGCAAATTATTCACTCAACTAGAGATAGCCTCTCTTTGCTTTTTCAGCAAAAAAAAAAAAGAATCCACATTATTCCACAAAAGCCAAAAAGGAAATATTAGCGATATTATTTACACTCAAACAGAACGGATTATTCACAGCAATCTTTTCAACCAAGTGATGCATCGCGCTGTCAAGAAGCCAAATTTTCCGCAGGGCTCAGCACCCAGCAACTCCTGCTGAGAGCAGGAGCCTATTGAAAAAATCAGCCACTTCGTGGACATGCCTAAATAAGAGCTGGCGGGTTTGGAAACCTGCCCTTGGCTTCTCCTACTCACACGTTACGTGCTCTACCTTACACAGGCCAGCCCACACGGCCATACGTCCTCCCCTAAATTACCTGCAGAGTGACAGAGACGACCTGCAGCACCTCCAGATACTCTAAGGGAGAGTATAAAGAGAAATCCCTGCTCTTCTTCCCACTTTTCCAGGTTTTTTCCAGACTCCCCGGAGAGGACAACGCGGTCCTCTCTCTACAGGCTGAACGCTGGCAAGGAGAAAGTAGCAAGACCAGAAGAACAGACTCTCTGGTTTTAATAAAGCTGTCAGGGTTGACATATAGTATCTACTGCTTTTCCATTCTCCTCCATCTCGAGCAGGATGGAGGGATTATGCAGATGAGCCAGCATATTGTGTCGGGCTCAGAAACATTGTCCTGTACGCTTGGCATAGCCTGAATTCGTTTCTATCCCCCTGAATGCCCACAGCTAGGAACTGTCTTGGTGGGATAAACACCTTAACAAAGCTGTTTAGCAGATCCCCTAAATGGTTCTGGCAGGCAGAGACGTTCCTAGTGAATGGGAGAATGTGCTCTTATCCCCCTTCCTCGCTCTCAAACCTTTTGAAGTTCTATTTATGATGTATGTAAAAATAAGACACTTAATGGGGACTCATGGGCTCTTAAAGCTACACTGCTTCTTTCACGCAAGCACAGAGACACCATCCCAGCTGTAAAACCTCTTCCCCTTCCCAGCCACAGAACAAGCCACCACGAGTTTTTCAGTGCTAGTTCATCTCTGCGTACATCCATGCTTTAGGAGGGATGAACAAAGGGGAGGGAAGCTTTTGACACAGCAGCCCCATTCAGCTGAAGAGAAGCCAGATGAGACCCTTCATTTCCCTCATACTCTGGAAATGAGGCTTTTTTTGATTGTCATTAGGGCAGGTAACACAAACCCGCAGCCTCCTAAAGAGGTGTCGAGTCCAGAAGCCAAGGAGTTCGCATGAACTCTGCAGGACTGAGTCCCAGTATTATCAGGACTGCTGGGAGCCCATCCACTGCTGCTTCCCCTTCTGCAAGAGTTCAGGCCTGAGAAGCATAGAATCACAGACTCATTCAGGTTGGAAAAGACCCTTGGGAAGTTCAGGCCTGAGAATCATAGAATCATAGACTCATTCAGGTTGGAAAAGACCCTTGGGATCATCGAGTCCAACCATCAACCCCACTCTACAAAGTTCTCCCCTACACCATATCCCCCAACACCACATCGAAACAACTCTTAAACACATCCAGGGATGGTGACTCCACCACCTCCCTGGGCAGCCTATTCCAGTCTCTGACCACTCTTGCTGTGAAGAATTGTTTCCTCATGTCCAGCCTAAACCTACCCTGTTGGAGCTTGAAGCCATTCCCTCTTGTTGTCTTGCTAATTACCTGTGAGAAGAGACCAGCACCAACCTCTCTACAGTGTCCTTTCAAGTAGTTGTAGAGAGTGATGAGGTCTCCTCTCAGCCTCCTCTTCCTCAAACTAAACAGTCCCAGCTCCCTCAATCGCTCTTCATCAGATTTATTCTCCAGGACCTTCACCAGCTCCGTTGCCCTCCTCTGCCCCCACTCCAGCACCTCGAGATCTCTCTTGTGTTGAGGTGCCCAAAACTGGACACAACACTCCAGGTGTGGCCTCCCCAGTGCTGAGCACAGGGGGACAGTCACCTCCCTGCTTCTGCTGGTCACACTATTTCTAATCCAAGCCAGGATGCCGTTGGCTTTCTTGGCCACCTGGGCACACTGCTGGCTCATATTCAGCCGCTTGTCAATTAGGACCCCCAAGTCCTTTTCTGCCAGAGAAGACATTTTTCTTGTACACATTTATAAGCAGTCATAGAATCACAGAATAGTTTGGGTTTAGTCCTTTTCTGCCAGTGAAGACATTTTTCTTGTACACATTTATAGGCAGTCATAGAATCACAGAATGGTTTGGGTTGGAAGATCATCGAGTCCCAACCCCCCTGCCCTGGGCAGGGACACCTCCCACCAGACCAGGTTGCTCCAAGCCCCATCCAGCCTGGCCTTGAACCCCTCCAGGGATGGGGCAGCCACAGCTTCTCTGGGCAACCTCTTCCAGTGTCTCACCACCCTCACAGCAAAGAATTTCTTTCAGTCCTGGTCGCTCAGCCACCCAGAGCCACTGCAGCTTTCTTCAGTCCTGGTTGCTCAGCCACCCAGAGCCACTGCAGCTTTCTCACCCAGCCTTTACACATGGATTCCACTTCCACTATCCCAACACGTGGTCAGGACAAACACCGTGCATATGGTCTGACCTTACCCAAGGCTCCTCCACAGACACACACAATCAACAAGGACACAATTATGTTCTCTAACATTATTCCTTCACTGGTTATGTTTTCCCAAAGTCAGATAAATTATATATTCTTCCCCACCCCCCAAAAAAAGTCCTTAACTTGAAGGCTCTCAGTGGGACAGCTGTACTAAAAAAAAAGATTACACATATTAACACACTACTGCTATGAAACTGCAACCTTGAGAGTGCACAACCAACTGATTTTTTCTAAGAAGGCTACATCCAAGTGCAACCTGAAGTATTAACGGAGTAAAAGCTTGGGCCAGATGAAGCCTAGATACAGCAGAGGTACTTTATCAAGTTATCTCAATTCCTCTCCTGCACCGGGAGCACCGCGGCTGATTACAGTAAATCACGCCAGCACGGACTGCTAAAAAATAGTCATTGTAATTTGACTGTTGATCTAGTATCTATTCTTTCTCTTTTGTGTTTCTCACAGGGGGAAGAATAAAGAGTAATAACACATCAAAACAAAGGAAGCTTTAAATACCAGGCTAGACACATTACCTTGTCTTCCGTGTTTTTAAGAATGAATTCACAGTTTTGACAAGATGGGTATCGAAAGAATTTGAAAAAATGCCAAAGCTATGGGATCTAATCAAGACAGACTGTACAGCCAGCTCCTGCTGAAGAAAGGACTGTGTAGGTGGGCTGCATACTAAAACTCAGAAGGGCAGGCAGTCACCAGAGCTTTTTTTTTTTTTCCCCTTTGCCTGATTTTTGGAAAACAGAGATCAATGTTGTGCATCTCCGTAAACAATTTGGAAAAACGCTGGTGCTTCCATCTTACCTTCCCTCGTTAGGCATCTCACCCACCCACTGATGACCTTCTCCCACACCCTCATTAGCTCCCTTCAGCTTGCAGGTCCAAGTTGTGGCTGCTGGCAGGTCTTTGTCATGCGAAGCATGAAGGCAAAGCCAAGTAGCTGCAATGCATCTGAGAAATGGCAGGCTTCTCCACAGCACAGTGCCTCAAGAGGCTAGGTGCAATTAGAGTATCATCCGCGATCAGTTTTAATTTAGCTTCTGTTTATGACTACTTGGCTTAATAAATTAATTTAGTTTACTGTGCAAACAAAACCACAAGTCTGGGAAGGTGAACAGATTCATAAGATGATTTCTGGAGAGGATGCCTTCAGCCACAAGCTGAACCAGAGACTCTAATGATTTGGCCTGTGACAATCTCCAATAATATCCCCTCGATTCTACTGAAGTCTAGGCTTATTTTTTACACATTGCTTTGCTGAGCGAGGGAAAGGTGAGAAATAATCATTAAGTAGAGTTATTAAAGAGAGATAGTAAACAGAGATAGATTAATAGTAAATAGAAATCGATTAATAGTAGAGAGTGATAAATCCAGTTTTCTTATTCTTTTGCAGCAGCAGGACCCTGATTCAAGAAGGCACTTGGGCATGTGCTGGTGTAAGCACACAATTAAGTGCTCTCTCTTCATATTTCTAGATTGTATTAGCTGATTTCCTTACAGACTCTTTGACACAACCACATTTCCCATCTAGCAAAGAGGAGGTCGTCTCAGCCTTCTCTTCTCCAGACTAAAAAGCCCCAAGTCCCTCAGCCTCTCCTCGTAAGGGAGATGCTCCAGGCCCCTCATCATCTCTGTAGCCTCTGCTGTCCCCTCTCCAGCAGTTCCCTGTCCTTCTGGAACTGGGGAGCCCACAACTGGTCCCAGTGCTCCAGATGGGGCCTCCCCAGGGCAGAGCAGAGGGGCAGGATGACCTCCCTCCACCTGCTGCTCACCCTCTTCCTGATGCCCCCCAGGATGCCATTGGCCTTCTTGGCCACCAGGGCCCATTGCTGGCTCATGGGCATCCTGTTGTCCACCAGGACTCCCAGGTCTTTCTCCTCAGAGCTGCTCTCCAGCAGGTCAGCCCCAACCTGTCCTGGTGCAGGGGGTTATTCCTCCCCAGGAGCAGCACCCTTCACTTGCCTTTGTTGAAGTTCATCAGGTTCTATTTGCTACCACAAAGCGGGTTATGTGGTTCTAGGATAAATACTGACCTGGTGTAAAGCAAGCTCCACTAGTAAGAGAGGACACAGCTTGGTATTTTCTGGGAGGAAAGTTCATCAGGTTCCTCTCTGCCCAGCTCTCCAGCCTGTCCAGGTCTCACTGGATGGTGGCACAGCCTTCTGGTGTGTCAGCCACCCCTCCCCGTGTTGTATCATCAGCAAACTTGCTGAGGGCACATTCCATCCCTTCATCCAGGTCATTGATGAAAGTATTGAAGGGGACTGGACCCAGCACTGACCCCTGGGGAACACCTCTTGTTACAGACCTCCAACTAGACCAAATCCATTCCCCTTCAGTAACTTTGCCTGAGCAAAGATTAAGATTGAAACATGCCCTGTATTGTGCTCCAGAAGGAGCCCAGCCAAAGACCCGGGTGCCCATGGCATGCAGGGCAGACACAAAAGCAGAAAAGCTAAGCAAAGTTGCAAAACTTCTCCAGGTGTTTCTGTCCCTCTTGCATGGAAGTCAAAACTGAAGTCAGTGGCACGTGCCAAAGAGTGGTCCCTGCTATATGTGAGTTATTGCCCTGATCTCCGTGCAAACACTGTGCCCTTCCTTTGGATTCCAATAAAATCCCTGGGAGCCTTTCTCTGAGCAATCACTCATTCAACTGACCTTCGAGGTTCACGTTGTCCCATAAAGAGTCCAAACACCAGAGGCTGAAGGAAGCCACACGCCTTTTGGCTATAAGCAATGGTGTTTAAACAGTTCTCAAGCATTCTCAACAATTTGCATTCCTTTTTGGAAAACAGAACAAATCCACGTGGGTTCAGAGAAGCAGCCAGTTTTCAAAATCAAAAGAGAAAAGAAAAACTGCCGGAAGGGATTCGGAGAAGCAGAAGAAAACATTGCAAAACTTCCCTAGGCAGGAATCTATAGCAGCAAGTGAGAACTTTCACTTCTTGTTTGAAGGACTGCTAAATGTTTCTATTTAATTGCAGGCATCTACCTCATTTCAGCCCTTTTAGCACTGCTCAGAAGGGACACGTGTATTATAAATTAACTAACGCAGGTTTATACATTAGAGATGCAAGCCGTGGCTGATGAAATTCTGCTCAAATACAGCACAGTAAAACTGAAAAGTTCAGTGGAGTTTCTCAGGCTTGATGCTACCATAATTAAAACCTGGTGTGAGAACAGTCTCTTGCCACCTTCAGCTCTAGGATTTTTTTACTACAGTGTTCCCTTTCCATGCAGAAATCCAGATCTCTCATCCTCACTTTACTGTTTCGCATCTGACATTCTAATTTATGCCAGTGCAAAACAGGTTTACTGCATTAACAAATCAAAGTAGTTATTTTGCCCTAGTTTAAATGAACCGAGGAAGCTCCCGGTAATGAAATTGTACCCCGCCACCTTCAGCTCTAGAATTTTTTCACTACAGTGTTCCCTTTCCATGCAGAAATCCAGATCTCTCATCCTCACTTTACTGTTTCGCATCTGACATTCTAATTTATGCCAGTGCAAAACAGGTTTACTGCATTAACAAATCAAAGTAGTTATTTTGCCCTAGTTTAAATGAACCGAGGAAGCTCCCGGTAATGAAATATTAGCCCTTCTGCATATCAGTGTGAGCGTCTAAGTTGTAACCTCCAAATTTGACCTTCCAGCAGCTGAGGAGAGATGATTAGCATATCTCTCTCCGTAAATATTCCAGAATCATCATCCTTTTCAACCAACGTAAGAAATTAGGATTGCAGATGCAATTCAGAAGTGTTATTTGCAAGAGCGAATTTGTATATTTTATTATTTGTATTGTCTGCACGGTTTCTGTTTGTGTATTTTAACTGATTGTAGCAATACTTGTTTAAACACTGACACCTGTGTGAGATACACACATCATATTTTTTTCTGAACCAATTTCAAAATCTGCCCTTAGACACAACGGATCCTGAGGACAGCTGGCTGGAATATTTTTTGCTAAGGCAAATATTTTTCCAGAAGCTGTTTTCAAAAATCACATCATATTCAAGATGTCTTTCTTCATCAAAAGGAAAAAAAAAAATTGCAGAGGCATCTCAGAGGTAGGGCTGTCTTTTCTCTTCTTATTAGAAGGACGTGTAAGTTGAAGGCACAGCTATTGACACTATGTAGTATCATGAAAACGTTCAGAAGTACCTGGTTTTCTAAACAAGCACAAATTCTCAAACTTGTTTTGAAACTCTGAAGGGGGTTGTGAAACCAGTCTCCTCTACTGCAGCGATCTTTTCAAAATCTTGAACAAGCCTCCTCTTTTTCTGTACGTCCACAATCATACAGGGGATGGAGGAGAGAAATGTACAACAGCATCTTGTTATTCTCCTACCTAAAGCTAAACAGCAAAACTTAACTCTGAATGTTTCCACCAAAAAATTGCAATACCACCCCTACCACCCCTCAGAACATTTCTGGCAAACCTATGTTCTTAAGATATTTTTTTTTTAAATTATCATTGATGTATAAAGGAGTTATCCAATACTGCGTGCTAAATACATGAGAGGATCTGACTATATGTTTCAGGGACATCTCTGAATTTGAGAAATTAATTCAATACTTTGATGGTCTCTTTGGGGAGAATCACAGAAACTTTTGGCCTCCACTGATAAAGCAGACAGTCAAAAATTGGATTTCAGTTGATATTTGCTCTGTCCCTCCACATACTCTTTTACTGGCAAACACAGACACTGAAACGTGCCGTACTTGAAATCTACTTTTTTATTTTCCATAGTCAACCGTAACTGGTTAGAGGCTGGGCCAGAAATCTGCCAAATGAATTGATTCAGCGTTTTCAGAATATAAAGCAAATTTGGCAATTAAAGTTGGCAGAGTGAAAGCAGAGACTTGGTGAAGACACGTGGCAAAGCCCCCGTGGGTGAGAGCAGAGGCAGAACACCACCACACTACCTGCAGAAGTGACGCAAACATCTCAGGATGGGATTTTTCATGGGACCTAAGGTGTCGCACACCTTGAACCCACTGTAATTCACTTGTCAGGAAGTTCCAGCTGTTCCCCAAAAGCTGGGTCCCAACATTTCCATCCCTGCTTTCTGATTAGTTCCAGCAGAGCTCACACTTTCTCCAACGCTGGCTGGAACTCACATTGCACTGTATAACGGCAGCGGTGCTAACAAATATTTGCTCCTATTTGCCAATATTTGCTCCTACTGCTTTGTTAGCCTCCTTACTATAAGCATCTATTTTATATTATTGCTGCACGCTTCCCTGATCCCATTGGGCTGATGATTGAAATTAACAATCTGCCCATCACCACCAGGCTGCCCAACAGACCTCGCAGCGTGCAGAGGCAAATTTGTTCCAAGCTTGGCTGGAAAAACTTGCAGGCATTGTCACTGAGTTTAAAGAGACCTGTCATTGCAAAATTTTGGCTACAAACTGCCACCTCCAATTTCCACGTCCTCTCTTCCTGATGAACAGGCAGTGATTTGGGTTTGTTCTACTTGCTTGTCCCTCAAACCAGCAAATAACATTTCTCCTTGTCAGTTAGTGTCCTTTTTCCCCACCTGACACAAGCTGGTTTAATAGAATCATGGTTAGAGTTGGAAGAGACCTTAGAGATCATCGAGTTCCACCCCCCCTTGCCCTGGGCAGGGACACCTCCCACCACACCAGGTTGCTCCAAGCCCCATCCAGCCTGGCCTTGAACCCCTCCAGGGATGGGGCAGCCACAGCTTCTCTGGGCAACCTCTTCCAGTGTCTCACCACCCTCACAGCAAAGAATTTCTTCCTCAAATCTAATCTAAATCTCCCCTCTTCCAGTTTAAAACCGTTCCCCCTTGTCCTGTCACTGCACTCCCTGACAAAGAGTCCCTCCCCAGCTCTCCTGGAGCTCCCTTCAGATATTGGAAGGGGCTCTAAGGTCTCCCCGGAGCCTTCTCTTCTCCAGGCTGAACAACCCCAGCTCTCTCAGCCTGTCCTCACAGCAGAGGTGCTCCAGCCCTCTGATCGCCTTAGTGACCCTCTGCTGGACCCATTCCAACAGATCCATGTCCTTCCTGTGCTGAGGACTCCAGAGCTGGACACAGAGCTCCAGGTGGGGTCTCACCAGAGCAGAGGGGCAGAATCACCTCCCATGACCTGCTGAACACACTTCTCTTGATGCAGCCCAAGATGCAGTTTGCTCCCCGCTGCATCACCTTCTGCTCAAGAAGCTGCCTCTGCAACTGTTTGGTTTTGATTACTTCCTTATTTTTATCAGCATAGTCTAGAGCAGCTCAGCTTTGGGAGCCTGGCTAAAGTCCTTCCATTAGCCTTGTCCTCCTCACAGCTCACTTGTCCAGCAGCAGCGTAAAAGTTGGCTCATACACAAGCAAATTTTAAATACCCATTAAATACCCGCATGCTTAGAAATACTTCAAGGGATGGTGTCAGGAGGATGGGGCTGGTCTTTTTTCAGTGGTGCCCAGGGACAGGACAAGAGGAAATGGGCACAAACTTGAATAGAAGAAGTTCCACCTAAACATGAGGAGGAACTTCTTTCCTGTGAGGGTGGCAGAGCCCTGGCAGAGGCTGCCCAGGGAGGTGGTGGAGTCTCCTTCTCTGGAGACATTCAAACCCACCTGGACACGTTCCTGTGGGACCTGCTCTGGGTGGCCCTGCTTTGGCAGGGGGTTGGACTGGATGATCTCCAGAGGTCCCTTCCAACCCCACAGGAGTCTGTGATGAGTGTTCCTGGCTGGGCTATAGTTTCTTATTAGGACTAAGTTTGATATGGGGAAAGTAAACTGCATCTGTTTCAATACAACCAGGGACTGAGCCTCAGTCCCGCAGTTCCAAGAGCTGCCTTTGCTGTTGAAAGCAACAAAGAACAGAAATAGACTCTGCTCTCACATCTTCAAATCCCAAAGGATTATGTCAGAAACAGCAGGTGATCTCCTCCAGTCCTGCTCTATCCTGCGCACAGATAGAAAAGAACTTAAAAGAAAGAAACTGAAATTTCCTCCCTATGCTTTTTCTTTTACTCTCCACTGCTTTTCATTTTTAGAAAATGTGAATTAAGGTAAGACAGAAAAGGGGATCTGACATCCTTCAAGTTGCAGAAACATACAAAAATAGGGAGAGGGGCTGGTTTTAAAAAAAACCAAACCAAAAAACCAAAAGCAACAAAACAACACAAGAACAAAATTTGCAAACAAGATATTATTTTTACCTCTTGGCTATTTTCCGATTTCATTTGAGAGATAACAAAGCACTGGAACAGCTTGCTCAGAGCAGTCAGTAATCTGTCCTTGTGTTGAAAAAAAGCCCTGAGCAACCTGGTCTTGAACGTGCTGCTGGCCCTGCTTAGGGTGGGTGGTGGACTAAACAGCCCCCCCCAAGTACATCTGCAATATTGCCACTGCTGTTGCACATTCTATCATTTATTTCTGTGAATTACCTACAGCAGTTATTCCTTTTGTTCAACAGTTTTTAGCACTGATGTGAAGTAGGAACCTCAAAGCAAATCCTGAATTTTACCTGGTTTGACCCCCACCTCATTCAGAGCTGATGAGAAGCCACTGTGAGGAGCTGCATTACAAATATACCTGTACCACCTTAGCCACAACTTCTGTAAGGGCTGGGCAGCTCTCTTAATTCCTCCAAGTGTAAATCACTCTCCAGACTAATGGCTAAAGAAATTATTGCAGGAGAATGCTATTACCTTGCAGTGCTAAGATATTACCCTTGAAGATACCTAAGCAACAGCAGCTGCTGATTTATCTGTTTAGAAACTGCCTGCACAAATGCTTACCTAAAAGAAGCGTGTATTCATACCAATTTCAGACTTCACATTTGCACCAGGGAGGAAAAAAACCACTGAAATATCCCGCAAGGAAGTCAATACATCACTGCCAACAACAAGTAAACCTTGACTGCACTCTCCATCTCTCTGCCTCGCGCTCAGTCAATGAATTGGATGACCAGACACTGCAGATAGGCCATGACACTAAAGGAGCTGACAAGTCTGCCAAAAAACCATACAAACCTCATTTGTTAAGCCAGCACACCACTCATGGCTGCCAAAACCAGAACTGGAGAGGGTGTTCTGCCCCCACCACATCCATATAGGTCTGAGCACCCTGGGACTTGGAGAAATATCATGCTTTCCTTTGGCTACGTTCCCAGGTCTATGTCCACCCCACTTCAGATCAGGATCAATTCTCTTTCTGCCTTTTCCCAAACTCCTTCTTACTTTAAATGACATCCCCATTCATCAGCTTCTCATCTACAGTCTCCTTCACCTTTTCTCCTGTGTAGAGTGAAATGCTCAGAGAGCCCTTTGGCCATCTCCAGATGTCAGATCTGCTCCCAGACCTACAAAACACACCAGCTGACAAAGCAAGAGTTAAGTCAGTGAATTGCTCTTTACCATGCTGGACTCAGTTCACTATTACCTTATCCTTTACCTCCATTTATTCCCTCCACTGTTACCTCCTTTCCCAGGTCAAAATTAAGTTTCTTGAAGTTTTTTAGTCTAGGCTTCTGCAAAGTTCCCAGCACCGATGACCGCAGCTGGTATTTCACAAAAGTGTAATTCTCCTTTATGTATGAACAGATGAAGTTTTCAGACATGCCTGGCACAGCAAACAGATCTCAGCAGAAGGTACTGGAGGCAGAAATATATACGAAATCAGTGGCTAACCAGGAACTGCAGGAGCACACCTCTGAAAAAAATTTCCTTTTCGACACCAGCCATGTTTAAATGGCAATATTGACACAAGTGTCTTGCTCTCCACTGTAATTGAGTGTTCCATTTCTGGTCCTTTATTACTAGTTTCAAGAATAATCTTCTGCCTCATGAGGCAGGGGGAAGAGGGCAGACAGAAATCAACATTTCTATTGAATGGGAAATTCTAGTAATTCAATCTTTTTTCTTCTGTGTAGGAGAAAATAGAAGTGCTTACAAGAAAGCATTAACTTTTTTTTTTTTTCCCCAGAATGAAAGAGATCAGGAAAAAAGCTGTTTCATTTTTATTAAACAGTTTCTCAATTGAAATGATTTATTTTACTTTCCTACCTGAAGAAGTCGGAGTCCATTTTGTCGAGTCAAACAGAGACTAGTTGTGTTAATGCTGCTCCCTGTTCCACCGGCCGTGCCTGAGACACAGCAAACTCACTGCTCGCTCCTTCAGCAGGAGCACTTGAAAGGCTCTGGGGAGACCTTATAGGGGCCTTCCAATACCTGAAGGGTGCCTATAGAAGAGCTGGAGAAGGACTCTTTGCCAGGAGGTGTAATGATAGGACAAGGGAAAACGGTTTTAAATTGGAAGAAAAAAGATTCAGATTAGATCTCAGGAAGAAATTTTTTACTCCGGGGGTGGTGAGACACTGGAAGAGGTTGCCCAGAGAAGCTGTGGCTGCCCCATCCCTGGAGGGGTTCAAGGCCAGGCTGGATGGGGCCTTGAGCAACCTGGTGTGGTGGGAGGTGTCCCTGCCCAGGGCAGGGGAGTTGGAACTGGATGATCTTTGAGGTCCCTTCCAACCCAAACCATTCTATGATTCTATGATGCATCTTCCCCTCATACGCCACACAGTTCTTACTACAGAAACTTCCAAATCATGGAATCATTGGGGTTGGAAGGGACCTTCTAGAGATCATCCAGTCCAACTCCCCTGCCAAAGCAGGGCTGCCCAGAGCACATCACTCAGGACTCCATCCAGGTGGGGCTTGAAGGTCTCCAGAGAAGGGGACTCCACCCCCTCCCTGGGCAGCCTCTGCCAGGGCGCAGCCACACTCGCCCCAAAGAAGTTCTTCCTCACATTGGAGTGGAACTTCCCATGGTCCAGCTTGTGCCCGTTGCCCCTCGTCCTGTCACTGGGAACCCCTGAAAAGAGTCCGGCTCCATCCTCCCTCAACCCACCCTTTAGATCCTTGTCAGCATTAATAAGGTCTCCCCTCAACCTTCTCTTCTCCAGGCTGAAGAGCCCCAGCTCTCTCAGCCTTTCCTCATCAGGGAGATGCCCCAACCCCTCCATCATCTTTGTTGCCCTATGAAATGATCATGAAAAGTGGCTGCACAGGAAACAGCTCCACAATTGCATTACCTTTCTTAATCAGAACGAAACCCCATTCATTTGACCAAAATAAAATACCGTAACATCCGTAACAACTTGGTCTCACAACTTTTCAAAGTCTATGCTGCATTACCTTTCTTAATCACAACGAAATCCCATTCATTTGAACAAAATAAAATACCATAACTTCCATTTAACTTGGTCTCACAACTTTTCAAAGTCTATGGTTAACACATCACAACATTCACTGTTGTCAAATTATGGGCATCTTGCCTTTGTTGTAAAAGTAGGTACAGTACCAAACTTACACCCACACCTCCAAAGCACAGTTGGACCTGCTTCCCTACTGCTGAACACTCAGATGACATATCTATCTCTTTGGAGTTCACATTTGGAAGCTCATCGTCCCTGCCACGTGGTAACAACATCAAGTCACCCAGGTATTTCCAAAGGATTCCATCACACAGCTCCAAGCATCCCAAGTTTGATTAACTCTCCTTCTCGCCTCCAAAGCACAGTTGGACCTGATTCCCTACTGCTCAACACTCAGATGACATATCTATCTCTTCAGAGTTCACATTTGGAAGCTCATCAGCCCTGCCACGCAGTAACAATGTCAAGTCACCCAAGTCTTTCCAAAGTCTTTGCATCACACAGCTCCGAGCATCCCAAGTTTGATTAACTCTCCTTCTCGCAGACCTTGGTCTCCTCACTCCACCCTTTGCTAGTGGAAACATCTCCCCCTGCAGAGCAAAACTTCCATTTCTTTGTAAAACTGTCCCTCCCTCCCAAAAAAGCACTCAAATACACCTCTTTTCTTTATGTATAGTTTCCTGTCATCAGACATTTTAGACAAAACATGAAAGTGTGTTGCATTTTCAACTGTTTTCCTCCCATCACTAGGGCTGCAGAGCCAATTGCTGCCCCCCAAGCTGGAGAGACCTCTAAGCTCCTGAAAGGGGAGATGGAAAATAAGGAGGAAGGCAAGAATTTGTTCTTCTCAGAGTTCTGCTACATGCTCAAAAGCAGGTTTAGGGTTGGAGATAACAAAACGAATAAAGTCCTATGGGAAGAGTGTTCTCCTGTTTTGTGTCCCTGCCCACCCGCTTCTCTATCTTTAGATACATGGCAAAAAATCCAGACAGCTTTTTTCCTTTCCTGAGATGCACATTTTTAGCACAGCGTTCCAGCTCTTCAAGTGTTTTTCATCTCCAGCCTGATTTTGCAATTAGCGGTGTTTGTACAATAAAGTTGCCAAAACACAAAATGCGAAGCACTTTAACCATAAAGATATCATGTTTTCCCTCATCTTAAAACTTGTATTAAATCTTTCACAGGACTCGTTTTCCTGACTCAAGGTAACCACAAACTACAGTATTTAAGTTGTAAATTGCAGCCTTATACAGGATTTGAAAGCCCAAATCCTGCACACACTACATTATTTCCATCTAATTGCTAAAGAAATTAAGTATTTAAAAATAATTTTTCTTTAGAACCTTCCCCATTAGGATCAGCTGGAAATGAACTGGTGTCAAATGAACAGGTTTCCTCTATCATTAAAATATAAGATCAATACAATGAAGATGAATATCACTAATGTTGAGTCACCTTTTGGGGGCTGCCTGTTAAACTGCTCCAAGCATAAAAATGCAAATGTTTCCATTGTTTGCTACACACAGGCTTTAAAAACCTGAATGCCCCCTGAATGCAGGACACAAAATTCACTCCAATACAGCTTCCCCTCTGCCTAAGGCAGAGTGACCCCGGAAAGGTGAACAAATCCAGGCAAAACAAGGGTAAGTTTAACACCTCGCAAGGCCACGCTTAAGTAGGTAGGAAAATAAAACTAATTTTTCTCCTCCCCATTTGGCCCATTAAGAATTACTGTTATGTTTTTAAAATTAGGAAAAAATTTGTACAGGAGACAAGAAACAAAAGCATGACAAATCCAGAGAGATAACATGCTATTTTCCCCTTTCACAGTTTGAAGTTTGGGGGAGGAAAAAAAAAAAAAAAGGTTAAATTTTTTCCAGCTCTTGCTTGCTAGAAATTACCCTATGACTTGACTCACATTTGTACGTGTTCTCTCACAAACGTAACAAAAAGGAATTGTTGAAACTTGTTAAAGCATAAACTCCAAAAGCTGATCAGGAGAGTTTTTTCTTCAGCTAGGTAGGCTCCTCTTAATCTGAGTTTTACACTGTTAAGACCAGCAAAAAGCACAAGAATGGTTCAGAGTAAGGGCATGGACAGTTGGGCAGAAGCCACCCCCCACCCTTGACCTCAGGCATCCATTAGGAACAGGTTAACCACAAACAGGTGTGATATCTTTCTCCCGCTCCTCTTCCAACAGCCAACCATTTGTGGACTCCAGGACTTCGAGCCAAATGTTGGGTTTATGCCTTTAGCGTGTTTCAATCAATTTATTTTCAATAAAGCTCAAGACTGAAGCGGTGAGAGCTTATACCAGCACTAAACAGCAACCACTCTATTATGTGGTAAGCGGCTCCACGGGTCAACTTAAATCAAGAGACATCTCCTCTTGCTTATTTTATGTTTGCAACCTGCCGGCCTCCTCCAATGCCCCCTCCTTCCTGGTTCTTTGTGTGACCAATTTAGACATTAGATCTGTCAATTCAGAGAGACAATTGTGTGAGCTGCAACACAACACACTGCCACAGGTGAATTTCAGACTGGGATATTTCTTTCATGGAAAGAAATTAATAAAAAAAAGAAAAAAAAAAAGAGATGTTTTAAAAAAAAATACTACGGGGAACAAAATGAAGATAAATTTCTCCATGCAAGAAAAAAAAAAAGATGTTTAAAAAAAAAATACTACAGGGAACAAAATGAAGATAAATTTCTCCATGCAGACTAAGAGAAACATACAAGGATCTGTTTGCTGCTGTACAACTTCAATGTAGGGAGTGAGCTGGTAGGAATGTAGGAAATCACAGAGACAAGCTCTACACAACCACGAAAGAGCCATGATCCCATGGAAGAGTGTGTGGGAGGCAGGTTTAAGAAGATATCACCAAAGGCTTTATCGTAAGACCTTCCCAGGCACACTAGCCACCCTGGCTTACAGATGAATTGGTGCAAAAGAAGGAGTTACCTAGTTTTGTTACACGTAGAAGAAAGTGTTTTCATTGGGAGCAAGTATGGGATTCCCTGAAGCCATCCAGCTCTGCTTCTCACTTGAGACTGATGGTGGGGAGGTGGGAGGAGAGGTGAGGGGGACACGGATGAACAACCACAACGCGACCCACAGGTATACAGACAGAGGAAAAGACTCAAGACATTCTGCCAAAACCACTTGTCCTGCAGCAAGAGAAGTCTTTGATCTGTTTCCTCATTTTGAAGTCGTTCATTACCTGAGAGGGGGATGGAAAAAGTCAGCCGTTCGCCAAATGAACCAGCTGATTGCTTGGCTTTTTAGCAATTTGGGGCTAGTTCTTAAAAGACAAGCCCTGGGAGGCAAGGCAGAAGAAAACAGTTTCTTCTATAAAGGAGGCTTATTAAAACAGGGAACATGTAAAGAAAAATTCACTCTCTAAATATCAGCTGTGCAAGTCCAAATTGATTTCATGAATCTATCACCTTTTCTCACCTTTCTCTCCACTCTGATGAGGTCCCAGCTAATAAGTTTCCTGCTGTGATCCCAACACATGGGGAAAAATCTACAGGAAATCCATTCAAGTAGCTGTAGTTTGGCATAAAGGCCTTCTATTAATGAATTGACAGTAGAAACACAGCTTTCATCTCCTGCAGGGTCACTGCTATAAGGAAGTACTTATGTGATCTCTAAATGCTAAAGTCATTCTTTTGTTCAGAAACATGGTCTTGACTGAGCTGCCAGACCCCTGGGAAATTACATTTCGGCGGAGCTCAAATGTAATGAGCAATGAGCAAATCTTACCAGCACAAAATCTAGGTTGGTATGTTCCTGCACCACCACCACCACCTCCAGTTAAGCAGCGCCCAGTGCTCTCACTGCTGGTGAGAAAACTTCTAACCTCATGGAATCATGGAATTGTGGGAGTTGGAAGGAACCTTCTAGAGCCCATCCAGTCCAACTCCCCTGCTAAAGCAGGGCTGCCCAGAGCACATCACTCAGGAGCATCCAGGCGGGGCTTGGAGATCTCCAAAGAAGGGGACTCCACGACCTTCCTGGGCAGCCTCTTCCAGAGCTCTGCCACCCTCACCCCAAAGAAGTTCTTCCTCACATTGGAGTGGAACTTCCCATGGTCCAGCTTGTGCCCGTTGCCCCTCGTCCTGTCACTGGGAACCACTGGAAAGAGTCCAGCTCCATCCTCCCTCAACCCACCCTTTAGACACTTGTCAGCATTAATAAGGTCTCCCCTCAGCCTTCTCTTCTCCAGGCTCAAGAGCCCCAGTTCTCTCAGCCTTTCCTCATCAGGGAGATGCTCCAATCCCTCCATCACCTTTGTTGCCCTAACCTCAGCAGCTTATTCCACATGGAGTTATTACCACACCTCATGCTTATCCAGCCCTTTGTAGGCAGGAGGATCCTCCAGAACAGACCCCACACAAGGAAGCACGACTAGCAAAGAGGAACCTAAGGCACACCAACAGATGTATGCTATTCATGGTAGGCTTGTAGCAGTGAAGAAAAATCCCAAAGGGCTCCCCTTCTTGCTTCAAATGTTAGAAGAACAGAGTGCATCCTCTCACACTGTCTCACTGTTGGTATGATATTTAGGTCTCACCAATTTGGACTCCAGGCAAGAAGTACCAGCATCAAGTGGACAGGGAGCAGAGGCTTCCTCCAGACCACACTTTTCTTTGCATTGATGTTTGAGGCTCTTGTATCCATCTGTGGGGAACATCCCCCTTCCTGTGTTGCACCACTGCAAGCTGGGACCCCGCATACTTACAGGCCAGTGCATGGCCTTTCATAGCAGCAGAAGGCACAGGCATACAGCCCTTTGACCAGGACTGAAGTAATTAATTGCACTCATGCAAATTTGTTTTGCCCAATCACGCTGGAGAGGCCCGGGATGCACCGACCCCACGATCACGATAGCCCAACGAACTACGTGCTCCCAGCTCCAAACCTTCCTGGTAATAATGGACCTTTTTGGGGGTTTTCTACTTGCTTCTTCATAGGGAGGAGAGCGTAGGGAGGTTGTTGTCTTCTTAAGTGCAGGCGATTGCAACAACGTGGACTTCTAATTGCATATTTTTTATGCAATAAAACCACTGTGCTATGAAATTCAGCGCAATGTGCTCCATAACCAAAGTGAACAGAATATGATGTATTTTATTTGCACAAGGGACTGCTTTTCATCTCTCTCCCACTGCCATCTGCCCCGATGTTCTATCAAGGTTTTTTAAAAAAAAAAAATACTGTGTTTTCCTTTTTCATAACATCTCAGATTGCTGTGATCATGCCATCGTTTTAAAAGCACCCACCTTGGGAGAAGCACTAACTGCATTAGAAACGTGCAACTGAGGTTCAGCAGACATGATTTCTAATTCCAGACTTGCCATTGCTTTACAAATTCAAGCAAGTCATTGAGACGTGCTTGAAAAATTATCTCCCTACTACACACAGATAAAAATTTACCCCCAAAAAATTCCCTCTTCAGTTGGAGGTTTTCAATTATTTATTTATTTTTTTTTTTCCAATCGACACGTTGGTTCCAGATTTAAAAACTGGGAAGGGGGGGAAGTAGGTGCCTTATGAAATAAAGCAGGACTACAATTTTAATGCAAAGTTTCCAAATGGAAAAGCGCCATAATCACAGTAAAACTACTTTTTGAGGGGAAAAATATGGTTTTGCTTATAAAATTTGCATTTTCATCTGAAAAAAAGTGTCTCCAAATGGTTTTTATACCCCATATAGTAGTGATTGAAAAGATCTGGCCTGCAAGTTGCTTCTGTCCTTCAATAAGTCCTGTATTTACACTGTCGCAGGCTTCTATTTGTTGAGCTCGTTGATAAATGAAGAAGAGGAGGCAGGGCTGTGGTTGAGGACTTCACCCTGACTACTTCATATTAAGCTGATAGGTTATTGGGATCTAAATATATTAAAGTCCCATTACTTAATACTAATGACAATGTGAGGGTGTACTTGCTGAACTACCTTCCTGTCTTCTCAAATTAAAGGAAGGGAATTTCAACAATCGCTCATATTTTTCTGCTGGGTTTCAACAACATGCTGCAGTCACAAAAGACCAAATATGATACAGTTTGGTCCCACCAGGACTCGATACTCTCCAAGCAGCCCAGCAGCAAGATTATTGGGGCTTCCAAAGTGGGCCCCTGTTCGATTAGAGATAATAATTGAAGGCACTAATCACACATTTACAATAAAATCTTGCACAGTTTGAGACGCCCTGCAAACGATGCGACCCAACGCGCATCCACCGATTCAGTTGCTAAGGCTATGCTGTCCTTGGTCTCAAAGAAAGACATAATAAAACTTAAATCCATTCATTGTTTTCACACGTAACGGGCTGGGTTTTCAGCCTGGCACAGCAACTCAGTGGCACTGACCCTCTCCTGACTTTCATTTCTTTCTTACTTCTGTTGAAGGTCCTGGGAGAAATCATCCTCAGAAAGCTTAGCCTGGCACAGCAACTCGGTGGCACTGACCCTCTCCTGACTTTCATTTCTTTCTTACTTCTGTTGAAGGTCCTGGGAGAAATCATCCTCAGAAAGCTTAGGAGTAAAACCACTGGTAAAATGAAAAATGTAGTAGAGTTGTTCCCAGCCACACCATTCCCCACAAAGTATGGTAAGCTATTTTATGTGGTATCCTCTCATTATATCAAGTGAACCCCAACACTGAGAAGCAAACTTTGTCCTCATATCAGATTAATTAGAAGCTAAAGTTTGAGGGGCAGTCCACAACGCCTAGGTGACTGCCCAACATCACTAACTGAAGGTCAAGGGAAGATTTAACTTGCAGATCTAGCCCTGGGCACCAAAACAGAGGCACAAGAACCTCAAATATAATTTTAAAAGAAGTCTAAGTTAGGTAAAATAAGAGAAAAGGTCACAAACTGAAAATCCAGTTGCTTGCAAATAAGGATTGGGACGCAAGAGTAGGGATATGTTTCCAGAGGTGTAAGAACGGAAGTCCTTTCAATAGCAACATTTTCAGGAACGTCCCCTAACTGTTAATATCTTTATTTTTAGTGCTCAGTTTTTTAGAACCACCTTTGTAAAAAAAAAAAAACAAACCAGGCTTTTTCTACATTGCAGAGCCTTATGCTGAGAGCAGACAAATTCATATCTACCAGGCTTTTTCTACCAGGCCTTATGCTGAGAGCAGACAAATTCATATCTGAGATTTTTAACTGCTTCCATTTACCCGTTGTACCGGTGACACCACTGTGACACCACTTTACTTTTCAGCCCTCCAAAACACCAAGTTCCAGGTGCAGGGAAGAAGGCCAATGCAACTGAGGCTGAACAGATTTTCCATTTCAATAAACCTCTGCTCTCTCCCTTTATCCACAGAGGAAATGGCCAACATTGAGCTCTCAAACATTGCCGTTGTCATGGGACTGCTCTCACCATTTGTATTTCTCTCTACAAACAACACCATACCTCCAGCTAGAAGAGGTGAGAAAGCATTTGATGGAAGTAAAGGGAAGGCAATTCATCAAATCCAGAGCATTTCACTTGTTTTAAGACAGCTGAAATACTGTCTGAGTTTTCACGAGGCCTCACTAGTCACCAGCAGCACGCCTGCTAAGACACCAGGGAACCTTGAAGGCTGTAGGGAGGTGGCATCACTGAACCTACTTGGGTCCTTGTCTGTAGCCACTGGCCTCCTGGAGGGGCTGCCAAAGGGTTGGGATGAAGGACAAGCCTTGCCACTACTTGAGATGGAGGGGAAACTGAAGTCCCCACGGCCCTGTGTTACTTGCCACGCGTCTTGGAGCCCCCATGGCTACGGTCTGTGGCCCACATCTCTACCCTGACCCCCATAGCCCTGTGTTACTTGCCACACGTCTTGGAGCCCCCATGGCCACGGTCTGTGGCCCACATCTCTACCCTGACCCAGATGTTCTATGCTCCTAATATCTTTATCCTTATTTTTTTTAAAAAAGAAAATCACTGTGAAGCAAAGAAAAAGCATCCAGCTCTCCCCAAGCCCATTCCTAATATCTTTATCCTTATTTTTTCAAAAAAGAAAATCACCGTGAAGCAAAGAAAAAGCATCCAGCTCTCCCCAAGCCTGGATTTGCACAGAACCTTACAGGAAACAAAGTTAGTTATTACTGCAGGAGATGCTCCCATTGCACGGGCCAGATTCAGAAGGAGAGAAGAGGACCTGCCAGGGACAGCAGGTTTTTCTTCCCCATTACTTCTGTACACACCACACCACGCTTCACATGGTGGAGCAGCTGCACCCTCCCACACCCAAATCATGCTGCCTGGAGCTCCTGGAGATGCTAAGCAGGCAGGTGAGAGCCTCATCTGCTGCTGACAGGCTCCACAGAAAGCTTCCCCGCTCCGATTGCACAGGCCAGATTCAGAAGGAGAGAAGGGGACCTGCCAGGGACAGCAGGTTTTTCTTCCCCATTACTTCTGTACACACCACACCACGCTTCACATGGTGGAGCAGCTGCACCCTCCCACACCCAAACCATGCTGCCTGGAGCTCTGCACTGTTGGAGATGCTAAGCAGGCAGGTGAGAGCCTCATCTGCTGCTGACAGGCTCCACAGAAAGCTTCCCGTTGGCAACAGGGGGTTCTCATGGCACTACATACATTAGCCCCCCCAACTCTGCTGTGGGAAATGTTCTCTGAAGTGGCCTTCAACTGCTGTGAGGATAATCAGTTATGTCCCTGGTAAAACCGTATTTAACAGCTCCATTTGCTAGAGAACAGAAAGACAATGTCTTGCACAACACAAGCTCTTTCTTCAGAAGCTGAAGAAAGTCATTGGAATCTCTCATTTGTGCTCTTTCCTCAGGACAAGGCTGTTTTGTTTAGCGCTGAGCAGCAGCTGAGGTGAGTTCACGTTAGGAGACAAGCAGAAATCAACTGAAGAAAAAGCAGCAAAGAGGGGCAAGGTGGAAGAGAAGCCCATGCAACTTGGGTTGGAAACCTTGGGAACTTCCTGATGGTTCTCTGCAAGGAGAAGAGATCTGAGGGGAGAAGCTGGTGAGGGGTCTGGAGAACAAGTCCTACAAGGAGAGGCTGAGGGAACTGGGCATGTTGAGTTTGGAGAAGAGGAGGCTGAGGGGAGACCTCATTGCCCTCTACAAGTCACTGACAGGAGGGTGTAGAGAGATGGAGGTTGGCCTCTTCTCCCAAGGGAATAACACTGCCCTCTACAAATCCCTGAGAGGAAGGTGTAGAGAGGTGGGGGTTGGCCTCTTCTCTCAAGGGAATGATGCCAGGAGCAGAGGAAATGGCCTGAAGTTGGGGCAGAGGAGGTTTAGATGAGATGTGAGCAAGAATGGACTTTGCTGAGACGGTGGTTAGGCCCTGGAAGGGCCTGCCCAGGGAGGTGGTGGAGTCACCATCCCTGGAGGGATTTAAGAACTGTGTAGAGGTGGCACTTGAGGGCATGCTCTAGTGGCTGAGACTGTTGGGTTGGGTGTTTTGTGTGTGTGGTTGGACTCAGTGATCTCAGAGGTCCTTTCCAACCATGAAGATTCTGTGACAGAGCCTCAGAGAAACTGCCCTTTATTCAGAAAGGATCTGTCACAGGCTGTCACCTCTTACAGAAGAAATTATACACACTGTACCAAAGAGAATCACCAGCACGGCTTACAGCAAGGGCATGGGTGCACAGCAAATTGCAGCTGTGTCCTATATAATATCCCCATCACTAGGCGAGTCATTTACACATCACATGCAAGTCTTCCCTCCCCCTATTATAATAAAGTCCACACTGAAGTATGTTCACGAGGCAAAAAAACACCTTTCAGCACCAATAAATGGTTAAGGGTTTGACCGAGATGCTCACAATGCTTTCTGTTTTTCTTAAGTCTCCTACACCTACACTCCCATGTTTACATAAAAAAAAAAATCCAATAAAAAAAAATAGTACACATTTACACAGGGATAATGAAAACATTTTTCCTATTAATAAAAAATCCACGGGCTTGCAACCTCCTCCTGAATATGCATAGCCAGAGAACAGCTGAGGTGTGAACACTGCCATGTGGCAAGGGAACAGAAGAGAGCTCTGGGTACTCTCACACACGACTTATTTAGACAGAGGTAAACGAGCTCTTGGCTACGAAGCCAGGCTCACAGCTCAGGTACAGGGGAAGATGAAAGACCTTCCTCCCTCAGATTCCAAGGCACGCTCTGCAGTAACCTAGGAAGTTTTGAAAATCATCACCTCCAAATCAGACTTAAGCAAACTCAAGAGAAAAATCAAGCTAATTAACATCACATGCCTCCAAAAGCATTTTTAAGCACTATTTTGCTAGAAACCCTGTGATTAATATTTGCTGCTTTTTTTTCCCCCCTATCTCTTGCCTGATCTTCTGTTGGATTTCTATGTGAAAGTCTTTGTTCTGTGCACGTACACCTTGCAGATGGTGCAGAAGCAGAACTACTTCTTGCCTGTGTGCAGCTCAGGATGGCTGCAGCCACAGCCACCCAGAGGTCCTGAGCTCAGCCAGAGTCACCTGCCCCACAACTGCTTCCAAGAACGTAACAACCAGAAAGGCAGGTTTGCCAAAATGGCTAGAAAGGACTTTCCCTAGATCCCTTTCTGTGGCCTTACACCATAAAATCACAGAATGGTTAGAGTTGGAAGGGACCTCAAAGATCATCAAGTTCCAGCTCCCCTGCCCGACCAGTCTTACACCACAGAGTCACAAAATGGTTTGGGTTGGGAGGGACCTCAAAGATCATCAAGTTCCAGCTCCCCGGCCCTGGGCAGGGACACCTCCCACCAGACCAGGTTGCTCCAAGCCCCATCCAGCCTGGCCTTGAATTCTTGGGACTGTTTAGTTTGAGGAAGAGGAGGCTGAGGGGAGACCTCATCACTCTCTACAACTACTTGAAAGGACACTGTAGAGAGGTTGGTGCTGGTCTCTTCTCACAGGTAATTAGCGATCCAACAAGAGGGAATGGCTTCAAGCTCCAACAGGGTAGGTTTAGACTGGACATGAGGAAACAATTCTTCACAGCAAGAGTGGTCAGAGACTGGAATAGGCTGCCCAGGGAGGTGGTGGAGTCACCATCCCTGGATGTGTTTAAGAGTCGTTTAGATGTGGTGTTGGGGGATATGGTGTAGGGGAGAACTTTGTAGAGTGGGGTTGATGGTTGGACTCGATGATCCCAAGGGTCTTTTCCAACCTGAAGGATTCTATTATTCTATGACTTCTAGGGATGGGGCAGCCACAGCTTCTCTGGGCAACCTGTTCCAGTGTCTCACCACCCTCACAGCAAAGAATTTCTTTCTGGTATCTCATCTAAATCTCCCCTCTTCCAATTTAAAACCATTACCCCTTGTCCTGTCACTGCACTCCCTGACAAAGAGTCCCTCCCCAGCTCTCCTGGAGCTCCCTTCAGATACTGGAAGGCAATTCCCACCACCTTACAACATGATGACTCTGTGGTAGCTGCAGAAATAAACTCATTTTTGTCTCCAGTACTACCAGCAATAGGAATAACTAAGAGAGCTGAGTTCCACAAACAGTATTTTATAGAAATCCAGTGTGATGCAGAGAAGAGGTTTCCATTGGTTCCAACATAAATAAAGGCCACAAAGCGACTGGAGTCTTGATAGAGAATAAAATAAAAACCAAACTGTTGTACAAACAGCACAAAGTCTTAGGACATAGTTTTCAGCAGGCTCTTCTACCAGAGCCCTTTTACTACTAACAGCTTGGGTTTGGCACGCTAAGTGGTGTAGCATAAAGTTGTTAGAAGACGGGTCTGTCAGAAAGGAGACAATTTATCTGGAGGGCTTTTTTGCATTTGCAGCTGAGAGACAGAAACCAGAAGTCACAAGGACTGAGAGATGACTAACAGAGCTGAGTTTAAAAAAGATAAATAAAATAAAATCAATGTTTTCTTCCAGACTTAGGACAAGTTGTTAACCGATTTTCTCCGAAGCGAACAAAATTCCAGTTTGGTGATGGCAAAATATTTAAGCCTCTTTGACATTAAACTCCATTTCCCAGTAAACTCACTCATCTCTTGATCTCAGCCTTTCCTAGACCAGAGAGTCTCAGGGAAAGCAAAAACCCGGGCAACACACTCCCAGAGATACTTTTCCTTGAAACACAGCTACTGAAGGCTAAAAAAACCCCAGACTTTTGTGGAAGAGAGAACGCACATGGCCCTTGAGTCACCACGACCCCCTTGAACATATGAACTGCCTGAAAAAAATAAGGCAAGATAACAAATTAGGTTATCACTGCGTTATCACAAGATATTATTTGGACCTACCTACAAGGAGATGAAAGGGAGTTGTACACTTTCACTTGCGTTTTGTTACATTAGAGGCTTCAAGTACTTGATTAAGGGAAAATGAGGATCCAAATCTCGAAGGCAGCACAATCTTTTCCCTTATGAATCTTATGAACGTGCAATCAGATGTTATCAGATGCTCCAGTTGTCTCCCTTGAGAACAATACAGTACATAGCCACATACAGCTTTCAAAATTTGACCCTTTATGAGAAAAAAGTATAGCTAATTGATATTATTAAATATTCAAATCCAGTATGAAATATTTAAGAACCCCTATCTTTGCCATATCAGAACAGAAACCAATTAACATATCTATAAGGAGAATCTGACAATTTATTTTTTCACTTTTATTAACAAATAACAATAAAAAATGTAATATTTTATTCACTTAAAATATAGGGGGTTTTCTGTTTGGATGGGGGGGTGGAAGTCTTACAGGTGATCCATTCTAAACCTTTTTTTATTATTATTGTTATTTTTAGTTTGGCAGCCGAACCTAAAAATCAATTATTCGTACAGTCCTGGATGACAGTTGAAAAAGCAGTTTCTAATCTTGTGTCAGGAAAGGCTGTTGCCATAAGCAGCGAGATCCTCTGACTGACATGTAAACCAGTGGCTTTCAGAATAATTTGACAGCTATTTTTCTTTAGGCTTTTTCCTTTTTGTTTGGTTTTTTTGTTGTTGTTGGTTTTTGGGTTTTGGGGTTTGTTTTTTTTTTTTAATAGGGAAGTCTGTTATTATCATTTACACCCAGCAATTCCTCTCTCCAGTACATTAGCTGAAAATCCACTTGTTTAATTAAGCTCTAGGCTGTAAGCCTTCTGTTCTTGCACTTAAATAGACTTAGACGTGGCAGCAGAGTCTCTGCAGGTTTTACCTTGCATATCATCATCAGGTTGCTGACTTCTTAACCAGATTACTAGATTTTAGCAATGTCTTGCTGACTTGAGGCAAGGGGGTGAAGCCACAGCCAGCCTGTTTCTAGGTAATACATATTTCCCCTACCACCACCTTTCCATGCCATGTGGTTTGATGACAGAGCTACAGTGAAGTTTTAGGATCACCCCAGTTGGTGCTATGAAATAAATTAAAGCAAGGTGACAAGAATACCGTTGGGGAATGCCTGGAGGTTTTTGTGATTTTGTTTTGGTTTGTTTTTTTTTAAAGTTAAGACTCTTCTTACCCATCTTGAATCATAAACGAAAGTGCAGGACACTTGACACTTAGCACGTATGCTGAAAATTTGCCAGACTTTTAAGAGTAATAATTAACAGTCATGCAGTAGCCACAGAGGTAAAAAAAAAAAAAAAGGACCATAATTGCACCAAAATATTTCAGCGAGGCATAGAAAAAGATAATTAGCATTATGACATGGCCTTTGAGTACCTTAATAGATCATGGCCAACTCCAAGCCCCAATTTTGTTTTGGTTTGTTTTTTTTTTAAAGTTAAGACTCTTCTTACCCATCTTGAATCATAAACGAAAGTGCAGGACACTTGACACTTAGCACATATGCTGAAAATTTGCCAGACTTTTAAGAGTAATAATTAACAGTCATGCGGTAGCCACAGAGGTAAAAAAAAAAAAAAAGGACCATAATTGCACCAAAATATTTCAGCGAGGCATAGAAAAAGATAATTAGCATTATGACATGGCCTTTGAGTACCTTAATAGATCATGGCCAACTCCAAGCCCCAGAGCTGTCAGACAGAATTTACCCTCAGACTATTTACCCTCATTAGACATCCACACCTCCAAGATTTCATTGTGCCAGACTCACAAGTATCAAGGGACAATCTCTGCTTCAGATACCACTACCACAAGAGAACAAATGAGACAGAAATGTGCCAGTAGGGAAGGGGAAGCAGAAGATAAGACAGAATGGTAGTACAGCCCTTCCTCATTAGCACTTCCCAGTAGGATGATGGTCCTGATGGAGTCCCATTTGTCTCCCCAAAGCCTCTTCTCTGTTTGAGGCTTAAATCTCAGCCTGGGGCAGAGATGCTCAGCCAGGTCTGACCATGAAGGAAGGGCTCAAGTTACACCAGGGGAGGTTCAGGCTGGATATTAGGAAAAATTTTTTCACTGAAAGGGTCATCAGCCATTGGAATGGGCTGCCCAGGGAGGTGGTTGAGGCCCCATCCCTGGAGGTGTTCAAAAGACGGGTTGATGAAGTGCTGGGAGGTATGGTTTAGTGATGATGCTCCTTGTTTGTTGTGTGGGTGTCTATTTTTGTCAGTTAGGTTGACGGTTGGACAAGATGATCTTTGAGGTCCCTTCCAACCTAGAAGATTCTGTGATTCTGAGTCTGACTGACATCTGAACTAGTTTCCCTTATAAGAAGCAGGGGTCCAGAAGAAACTCCATAAACACTGTGCAGCTTGGAGATAAAATTCTCAGTCTTGAAAGAAATAAGGCAAGGCAAAAGAAAATTTTCCGCATCCCTTCATAATCTGTACCCCGTCCTCTTTTTGGCAGTCGCCTTGCCCTAATTCAAACTCTTTGCAACCTTTTACCAATGCAGATTTAAAACAAACACAATTATTATGAGTGTATTTTCATTCAGTACACTGCACATTATAAGTGTTCTTCCATCACCCTCAATAAATCTCATTTTGAGTGAGCAGACATGTTAAGAATTTTCATTGAAAGTTAGGCTATAACAAACAAAATTATACTCAACAAATCATAATGGACAGGGTAGTCAAACACAGATAAGACAGCACACAGCAGACCAGTCAACACTGATTAGCAGGTTGGCCAAATATATTTTCAGTAGATGGCAAAACAGAGAGCAAAAAATAAGATGTCTTAGTTGAAGCACTTTATGCTTTTTCATAATCTTAAAAATAGGCAATGTAGGAGCAATATATTAGTATGCCACACATGCTTCCCTCTGAGCACACAGAGTACAAATTCAGTGTGCTGTAGATGCACTGCTGGAGACCAGGGCTCTGATATCCCTTAAAAACACAGTCCAGTACAAGAGATGGCAGAAATGTAAAGTGCCACTTCTGCAACACAGCAGAACAGAGAATCTTCATCCCTATTTGTAAAGGAAAAGTGACCCAAGAGCATCTGTGAGGCCAACAACCAAAGGCTGCTGCAAAGCAATGACCTACCTCCCTCATTGGAAGGGAAGAGATGAAGCCCTGGGAAGCAGCAACCAGCTCCTCCGTTCCTCTCTGCCCCTGTTTCTTACTTTTCAGACCATATTTTGCACTGAGCTTGGCCAAATGAGCTTTTGGGTACTCAACCTGCAGGATATGGAAATTGGCCACCCATCCCCTTTTATCTAACCAATCTTCAGAAACCTGAATTTGCACTGATAGCAAACAATAAATATATATTTAGTGGCAGTTAAGAGAAAAACTTCCATTTATCTCCCTTCAAAAAAATTCCTCAGTATTCTTATGCTAATAAAACCAAAAAAGCCAAGAAAGGCAATCAGAGTTAACAGCTTTTACGCAAAGAACATTCAGTTAGACTTAGGACTCTTCAACCTGGCAAAGGGGATGGGGAAAGGGAGGGAAACAATAAGAGGTTTGGAGAAAGCAATCAAAGATAAATAAGGAAAAAAAGTTTGCTCTAGAATCAAAAAACACACACTATATACTGCTCTCATTTATGGTCTTCCTGACAATCTTCAGTCCACCACATCTCAGCCCAATTTTATCTGAATTCATTTTCCTAGTAGCATTTGGGAGAACATGACAACAAATGCTTCAATCACATCCACATGTAAGATGGCATAGCTGGTACCGCTGCTAAACAGGTAAAACAGCTGAAATAGCCTAATCTTCTCTATCTCTTCCTCACCTAATGTAATTTTCCTTTAAAACAAAGCAAGCAAATCACATGCATATGTCAGACCATACTCCTCATACTGCCCCCATTCACAGCTGTCTCATTATTTATTTGTGGCATCTCTTGAGTGGATGGGATGGCTTAGAATATAGGTTCATAAGGAGGAAGACGGGTATTAACACTTTTAAGTATATCAGTAGCCCTTTATTCATATATTAGCAGTGCTTTTTTTCTATGGGATCCAGTAATGTATTCTTAAATGTTTTGCTCCTCCTTATGAAAATGCAGGTGATATCCAGGCAATACCCTGGCTGATAAGCTTGACAGTGATTTAGAAGTAGTAGAAACCTGTATGAAAGATTCGGCAAGATAGAAGATAGTCATATTGTTGATATTTTCCTACAGACAGTGAGGACTCTGAAATATTTCATTTAATCTCACATGGCAATGCAGAAAAATACGTAACGTTCTAACTCTTAAACTGGTAACTACTGCAGCAGTAGAGCACAGAAAATATTTAAGTGGGAAACATTCAACAACAGTTTCGTTTTCCTTCAGATCATTATTAAATCCTTGTAAGTAGGATCAGTGCATTACTGAAAACTGGAAAAAGCTAGATAATAACAAAGACAATGGATCTGTTACACAGATGAGCTTGATCTCAGAATAAGATGATTCATTTGAGTGACAGGAATTGTTAAACAAATCAAATACATGAAAAAATATCTTAGATATAAAGCTGCTCTGGTAAGGTAGGGGAAGAATGTGAAATCCTGCAATACAGTGCCATGAAGTTAATTAGGGGCAGAAAGGGGAACAGAAATTCCCTGGAGTTAAGACTTCCCCACGTTACAGCAGAGGATGAAGCTGACTGCCAGGTCCTCAAGCAAGATGTATCAGGCAGGGCTGAGAAAGCAGCTGGAGAATGATCTGAAATGCTTTGTGCAGTCCAAGTGTCTTTATTCCAGGAGAAGGGAGAGACAAGGGCTACCATATCAGAAGAATTTTAGAAAAAAGCCACTCAAATAAGTTAAGGTCTAGAAAAGGCAAAAAGGAAGTAGGAAACACTCTCTCCTAAATGTCTTCATGAAGAGATCTCTGATGACAGAAATCCCCAAGGAAGAAACAAAGGTCTGGAAACTGGAAGCGGACAATTTCAGCTTAGAAATTAAAGTACACGATTTAATTTTTAATCCTTTACTATTTAAATAACTAATCCAAGGCCCACTGGATGTGCTTCTGAAGTTGCACCTTAGCTCAAAACAGGAAGCACAGGCATGATAAGGGGCCCCATAATGAGACATAAAACTCATACGATTTTTGGGACCCTTTTCAGCAGAAACATTTAAAAAAGAAACTACTCCGTCACTTACTTGCTTGAAACTAAGACAATGCAAGGGTTTAATTTATTTTAATGAATTTCCTTTAGGTCTAACCCATTCCTGCTGGCAGCTTTGCGATTTAAAAAAGAAACTACTCCGTCACTTTATTTGCTTGAACCTAAGACAATGCAAGGGTTTAATTTATTTTAATGAATTTCCTTTAGGTCTAACCCATTCCTGCTGGCAGCTTTGCACAACAGAATTGTCACCATAGCAATCTATCATGTCATCTGAAACAGAGAGGTCTCAGCTGAGTTGGCACTCCAGTGAAGGCACTGAAGGCTCTCCAAAGTCAGATGCTGGAAGGAATCTACTGTGGAAGAGAAAGTCCCATAACGTCACTACTGAAGCCAAACCATCAAGATCAAAACATGGTCAAAAAATAAGAGATGATCTCACTTTTTATTGTGCTCAGTTGTAGCTGAGGCAACTCAACCCGAAATAGCTTAGTGGGGGTATCAAAGATGAGAAAGCAAAGTCTCTGAAGGCTTCTCTGAATCAGTCCACGCTATGATAAAAAACAGAGAATACAATTTGCTTTGAAGCTTCCAAAGCTTCTCAAAACTGATAAAAGATGGCTCTTTCCCTCAAAGAAGGGAAAACAATGACAAAAAAAGTTATTGCCCTTCTAGATTTATTCCAGTGGCTTATTTTGATGTTTCAAGCCAAATATGTGCTTCATTTGACTCTCACAGACTGTATTCACGTGTGAAGAATGTTACCTGTGGATACCCAGGCTAAAATAACCCCACGCCAAGGATGGCCCTTGTAGCTGTACGTATCCGGGAGGTTCAAATGTGACACCCATGAAAAGATGAGAACTGGCAGAAATGGCAAACTAGAGATTCTCCAAAAGAAAACCACTTGGCATTTGCTTTTATTACAACCCATCCCAAATTTCTCTGCTGGATCCGCTTCCCCCCCCGAGGAGGGAATATTCAAACAATCTGCAAAAACATGACAACTACAGAAGAGATTGTTCAGAGTTATCCTGACTATGTTTCAACACCAAATGTTCACTTTGAGTGTTTTATTTTCACCTCTGTTACATTACACATTAATGTCTGATATTTAAAAATATGATGATCAAACTATGCCATGCTGCCAATTTTTATTTTGCATTCCCATTTTTGAACACAGTTTTGGAAGTTTTATCTTCTTACCCCAACTGATGACAAATTCCTCAACTGGCAAAATGCAAATTCAGTCGTAACTTCTGTTGAACTAAGAAAAAAACAGGAAAGTGCGTTTCTTAGGCATTCTCACACAAATGTGAACTGAAAAACCGATTTCTTGGCTCAGTTAAAGGCTCCAAGAAACACTGAATGCTGATTATATGCTGAGGTCAGAAGGAGCAAATTGGTTTAGCTGCTTTACTAATAGAAACCAAGCCTCTTCAGGAAAAGTTGCAGAAGTTTTCAAAATTCTTCACTTAAAGATGGGAAGTCAGACTCACAAAAAACTCAAGAGTCTGTTCCTTATATACCCAGTATATCTCAGAATGTGCAGCAGCCTTACTTATTTTTTTAAGCATTTTAAGAAGTTGGTGTGTAATTCCTGCTGAGCTCCTTTCAGTATTTGTGAAAACATTAACCAGATTGTAAGGTTCTGAAGCAGAAAGGGTACATGGTAGGTTGGTCATGTTACAGAACAAGGTCTACTTACAGGAGAATGTTCAGTTATGTGGTAAGTGCCACAACAGAGATAGCAAATGGGAAACCTGACTTGTATTCAGGTAGCTCAACAAATTAGAGGATGCTAACAGTGCTTATGTATGTTTGCATTTCCCAGCATTTTAAAAAACAAAATTCAAGGTTCCCAAGATAGCAACCTAGCGCACCAGCAAAGAAGTAGGTCTAGGTCACACAGAAAGGCCTTTCACTCTAACAGAGGCTGTCAAGGACAAAGAAAGCAACGTTGGGGCACTCACTATAAGCTCGTTAAAGTGGGCTCAGCAACAATTTTCAAAAACCACTGTTCAGAAATCACAAAAGGAATACAGTCTTGCCCTGCCCAGTTCAAAACCAGTCAACTGTCTTCATAATCAGCACAGAGAGACTCTATTCACCCACTGACTGAGTGCTGGAGCGTGTCCAGAGGAGAGCCACCAAGCTGGGGAGGGGGCTGGAGAACAAGTCACACGAGGAGAGGCTTGAGGGAACTGGGCATGTTGAGTTTGGAGAAGAGGAGGCTGAGGGGAGACCTCCTTGCCCTCTACAGCTCCCTGAGAGGAGGGTGTAGAGAGGTGGGGGGTTGCCTCTTCTCCCAAGGGAATGATGCCAGGAGCAGAGGAAATGGTCTGAAGTTGGGGCAGGGGAGGTTTAGATGAGATGTGAGGAAGAATGACTTTGCTGAGAGGGGGGTCAGGTCCTGGAAGGGCCTGCCCAGGGGGGTGGTGGAGTCACCATCCCTGGAGGGATTGAAGAACCGTGTAGAGGTGGCACTTCAGGGCATGCTCTAGAGCCTGAGACTGTGGGAGTCTTTTTTGTGTGTGTGTGGTTGGACTCGGTGATCTCAGAGGTCCTTTCCAACCATGAAGATTCTGTGAATCTGTGCCTTTGGACAACCTAATCTAACCAACGCAGTTACAGACCTCCCACATCAGCAAAAGCAAGATGCCAGTGAGGAATGACGTGCCATAACTCAAAGCAAACCACCACTACCTTCTTTAGGGAATCAGAGATCGTGGAGAACAGTTGTGGTTTTTTTTTTTTTAATCTCCTACTTTATTTCACACATTTCTTAGAAGAAAAGGGACATGCTCCATAGTGCATGAGCAGACCAGGAAGGCAGCTACAGCATCTCAGCAACTAAATCCAGTCCCAGTAGCTCAGCACTTGACAGCAGCTGCCACAACAGGACTAGCTAGGGACATGATTAGAGATGCCACAGATTAGGAACATGGTTAGAGATGTCCTCTACAGCTGCAATTTAACCTCCTTAACCCGTCAGACAGAAATCACACCGTGCTGGGTGTCAGCCACAGGCACTTTTTAAAATGCCCTTGTTATGACTTCTCAGAGAAAGTGTCCATTCCTGGTGCTGCAGAAAAACTTAATGAACATTTCAGCTTCCTTTAGCTCTGTCAGGGAAAAGACAATCTGAGAGTTGGTTTTGACTTTAAGAAAGTGTTTAAAAAGCAGCAAGCATCACCTTCCAAATTGCAGTCAGAGGCCAGTATTTCAGCTACAGTCATCAGATCAAATTCCTAGCATGTACTTGGCTTTCAGCAAAGGGTGTATATAAACAGTAACGTATGGGAGGTCTAACTGCACATAGCTAGGAAATTAAAACATTCCCTTGAATGACGACCCTAAAATATGCATAGATATATACATGAAACATGTGAACAGCCAGTGGAATTTGGAAATCCTTTGGGTGGAACAAAACACAACTGAGCTTTTCCCAAAAAGGTACACACCGTACAGCAAGGAGTTAGGATTTCTCTGTCTAGAGCTTATTTCACTGTAGAAATACTAACATCATTTACTTCCCCGAAGGCTGTCTTGCTCTTTTCCAATACAGACTGAAGAGGATTGCTTTCCCACCCTGCCTCACACTGCTTTCCTTCTGTCTGAACTTCTGCCATCATCTCCATACAACAAATTGGATTACAGTTTCCCTCCTTCTCTCTGGGATATGGTACTTACACATTTTGATTTCTGGGTTTGTTCCGCTCTAGCAGCTGGCCCAGGCAAACCCATTTAGAAAACAGGTACTGCTCCACTGCACAGTGCTTTTACTGAGAAAAGTTGTGTCTCTGGTGCAGCAGGGAAGCAAGCTTGGGCTGTGATGTGGTCCACTAAGCAGTTTGTGAGCCCTGCTCACCCTCTCCAGTAGGCCAGCCAGTCCAAGGGAAGAGCACTACTGCATTTAGGCTGGAGGCCTCCCTAATTATGATCAAATTATCTTTGCAGTGAGAATGAGTGCTCAAGAGGTACAAGAATCGAGCTTACTGACACGCTCCAGTACCTTAGAGGAGGAACTCTGTGGTGGAGTTAGCATTTCATTTAAAAGAAGTGAGAACTATTTCAGGTAAGTTTTATGAGCACAGGGTCACCATCCTGCTTCTCTACTCATCACGCAGAGGTTATTTCCATTCCTCTCTTCTACCCAAACCAAACTACATGAGACCTGATGTGTAAGCAGCTATTTATTGTGCTTAACCAATACTCCTAATTGGAACATGAATTTTTAGGCCTGTAAGCGATGCAGAGGATGAGGAGGGAAAACACATCTGCATTTTCTGAAGGGAAGAGTAGTAGACAGATAGAAGACTTAAAGGGAAGTACTGCTAGCAGTACTATTAGTTAACTATACAGTATCAAGGTTAGCAGTCTGCCCTCCAGCTCCATAGGAGAGCATGAATTACTGGTGTCCTACTGTAACACAGCCTTCTGGTGAAATGCTTTCAGAAAGGAATTATGTGGGAAGCTGTAAAGTACAAGTGCTGTGTCTTCTGGACAGGTCTGAAGCCCCAGCAGCAGAGACATTTAAAGCAATCAGAAGGGGAGCAGCCTCCAAGTTCACACATCCCTCTGTTTTCTGTGCTGAAAAACTTTAAAAAGTTTTGCTCTGCGCAGATTCTTTTCTGCATTAGACCCATGATAATTGCCCATTTCCCTACCCCAAGCAATTAGCACCACTACTGCCAGTGGGGCATTGTTGCCCATAGTACAGCAGAGCCAATTATCTGCAGCTATAAAATGGCTTTCACAAACATACCATTGTACATCCTTTGTCACCTGCCCCACATGGTATTTCAGTTGCTTTTAAAGACACCCCAGCCCTTTTTTCCTGAGCTATCAAGCACCACATGGATGCATTTGATTTTATTCAACTGTCTGTTAATTCTTGCACGCTCAGAAAGCTTAGTTTCACACCTTCCCATTCATTGATATTGCTTCAAGTGACGTATCACGAGGGTTTTCATACAAGAGCAGCAGCTTTGTGCTGAAGAGGTTTATTCTAATCAGGCAGCAGTGTCTTTCAGAAATTAAAAAATCCCCACACATTCTAATTTAACCCATTAGCATGGCCTGTGGTTAGATGACATTATGTTGCTAATGGATCCACTGTGGAATATGACACCAGTTGTGCTGTCCGCTGGGATTTACAGGCATATAATACACATGTTTATTTCAACTCTAAAAGGCTGTACTAATGGCTTCAGCACTTTTGTGTTAAGTAATCGACATTCTCCCCCTTTGGCAGTCAATGCATATGTAATGTAAGCCATGTTTTCCTGGGATAATTGGTCTTTCTTTCCTCAATCAGAGGTACGATGAAATTCCAGACTAGATGCGTGTTAGAGACAAGTTATGTTTGCCTGTAGGCTGTCTCTAGTTTTCTTTGGTTGTCTATCACTTAAAAGTCTTCTAGACGTTTTCAAGGTGGTTATGCTTTTTATTCCTCATCTTCTTCCTACTGTTCTGCTTCAGGCTTGTGTTCATCAGGACTAAAATGAAAACTGATGTGCTAAGATTTTTGTAAAGATGCTGCTGCTTCTGTAGCCCAACACTGGTTTAGAAGAGGCAATACCAGTGTCTGAAATGGGCGGAACTGTCAAGAGGACAGACAATTGCACAATGAAAGGTGCTATCAATGACTAATTTGCTATGCAGTCTTCCATATAATATAAAGCTTGCTTATCTGTGAAGCACAAAAGTGTTTCTTTTGGTTATCAGTATTCCAGCACCCAACTTCACATCTGCATTAACAGAGGATACTTGTCACCAAACCAACTGCTACCATCTCAAAGAAGGCTAGAACACAAGGGACAAGCAAGAGCTGAGAAATCATCACCACGGTCATGAGACAAGGTCTTATATGTTCTTACTGGTTGTATTTATTGTACCACAAGTATGCAGTGCTGTGGCTGCTGGAATGGCTTCTGGGTGGTTTTGACCCCCGTGCATAGGATTCTGACCCTTTCCTATCTGCAAAAATGAACCCCAAAGGGTGTATCCAAGTCTGAAACAGACCTAGAGAGTCATGGGCTCACTCCTAGCAGTCACTAAACAAACCCCCAGTGCAGAGCAGCCAGTGAAAAAGGCAGAGTCTGGAGAAGAAAAACGCCTCTTCCTGTTCACTTTTAAATCACAAATAGCACCAAACTAAGAGAGCACTTTGTCCTGCTGTTATGTGACCCTTCATACGTACCCCAAAGCTAAGCTGGCCTGTCATCTACCCATGCATTTGGGCACTGTGTCCCCAGTGAAATCCAGACACAAAGTTTGTCTGTTTGGATAAGAAGCTCTTTACAAATGACAATTTCAACTACATGCATTGAAAACAGGCTAGAAGACCTACAGCTTTGTAAGAGGGCTCAGAAAACAGAATTGAATGCTCACCTTCTTCTTTCTTTCATTGTACAGCGTGAGTTCAGGTTGACCCCACTGCTTTGGTAGAGAACTTGAAGATCAGAGCGCCCTGTTTCAGACACGTACTAAAATTCAGAGGGAGACCAAGTGAAATTCTAACCTTTAGTTGAATAGTCGTTTTATCCTGGCTTTGACCTGACTTCCACTCTGTTTCTGAACCAAAGCATGAAGAGAGCTAAATTCAGGGGGAAAACGTTTAGCTTCAGCTGAACAATACTAGGTGCTGCACCAAAGGAAAAGCATTCCTTATTCTGCCTAAGGAATTTAAGACAACACAGCAATGCATAATCCTGCAAACATATGGAACAGTCTATATTTCACAAGGATCTGGAAATAAAAAAAGGGGGAAAAAAATAAATCAGGTCTCTCCAATTTATGTGCTTGCCACATGCAGAGACTTAAAGCAAAGAAAAAAACATACAGAGGAGCACTTCCCCAGGGTTCAATGATATTCCATTTAAAAAACAAACAAAACCCCACGTAAGGAAAAAGCTCTTTCAAATGCCTCGCTGGGCAATAGGAACTTCCTTAAGTCTTGCACGTCACAGCAAACTGCATATTGCCCTGCTCCTAGTCTGCCTACCAGGCAGCTACTGCCTGAAAGCCACCAAGTGACTATTAAATTTCACAAAGGAGGTACGTCCGTAACGCTATCCTACTATTAATTAGATTTCAACCAAGATAACGATTACCAGGGATTTGTCAGATTTGTAAAATTGTAACTAGTATAATTTCAGCGTTATCTAGGGACCAGAGATAGACATCTCACGTTACATTCAAGTTAACTGAATGTAATTTATGAAAAGGTAAATCCTCATGCACAGAATGAAATAATTTCAATCAAAACCACACAATCTGATCAAATACACGGGGAGGCTGGTCCTTCCAGCTTGCATTTAATGAGAGGTTTCTAATTTGCATAGCTTTTTAGGAGGGGATGATGTGTCCAATTTAAAGTTCTCACATTTTATTTTTCTCTCTCGAGTACAAAGACGCTGCCACCTGCCTTGGAAGCGTCCAGCTGGCCAATCTGTGTGGACAGCACCATGATTAAATTGTCTTCTGCCTCTTGCTGGCACTGAACCCGACTCACTACGGAGCACGCTGCTTTTTCTCAAAAGCACTCAGCAACCAGAGCACCCACTCTGGACAGACAAGTGTAAAATAGCATCACTTCACAGGCTTAAGTTACAGCCATTCATTAGCTAAGTCCAACAGCTGTAAACAATATTCCCAGTCCTCTTTGGATCAGGTACGTGCTGACAAGGTGACATTATAGAAGTGCAACACCTACCATCCATAGTCTTACAACAAAAACCATCTTACATCCAGAGTCATCCAGCAATTTACAAGAGCAACAAAAGCAGAATATAAATTATTCTGAACTTCCACCTGAATTAAGACACCTCTATGAAGCAGATATGCTTACTTGCTATGTGTGTACATGTGCTTTCCAGGCTTGCAAATGACTGGAAAGTGTTATTTAAGACAAAAACCATGCACCATTAGCAATTAAATATTTTGATAGCACAACTATTGTAATGCCACAGCTAATAGGAAGCTGAGATTGTTATACTTTCTACTTAGTTGTTAGCATTGAAAAAAAACCCATGATATTTTCTTAGCTATCTCCACGGTAATTCCCACCCCATTAGTCATTCACAATATTGCCTACTGTCTATAAATGCAACTATCATGGTATGTGCAGGTTTAGAAACAGTATGTATTACATTTCTTAACACATATCCTTCAATAGATACAAGCAAAAGCTAGTTTGGGGATTTTTTTTTCCCCTCAGTTTTTATATCATTATATCCTTCAATAGATACAAGAATCAAGCACAGGAAAGCTAGTTTGGGGATTTTTTTTTTCCCCTCAGTTTTTATATCATTATTATTAGTTTAATTTTTAAATGAACAGAAATAACCAGCAATGGAAAAGTACATCTCTTTAATCAAAGCCATTCAAGAAAAGAGGTGGAAGATTGTAACACTAAAAAGCATGTGCCAGCAGTTGGAATGGCATATGGAAAAAAAACAGACTACATTCATAACCAGGGCAAAAGGAAAAAAATATAATCTTTTGAGAGTTACTTTTGTTGCATATTCATGCCCCAATAAATCGCTTTAATTGGCTAAAAGAATGAGGAGGCAACCAAGAATGAATATGTTGTGCTGAGTATCCACACCTTAAGAATATCATAATGTTTCAAAAACTGCATTCTGGTAGAAATCCACACCTACCTAAACACTTTTTTTCCTCTGTGTATTATTCAGACAGTCACTGCTGACAGGACTGAGGAACTGTGTTTGAAAGATAACGCTACTTTGCAACACAGTTGTCTGTTAAGTTGCCCACCATAATTCTTCCCCCCGACATCCCTCTTGCCTCCTGTGAATAGCCATACTTAAAAAAAAAATCCAAAAGGCTAAAACCCCATTTTCTCTTTAAGATAGAACTATGTATGTTGCTGTGGAAACAGATGAGGGATGTTTGAGAGCATGAGCATCAAAAAAAAGCCCAAGGCACTGGTTCATCATCCCGCAGAGCCCTACCAACACAGGCCATCTCAAAACTTCACAACCCAAGTATTAATTGTACACCTAAAATGGGATACATTCATTTGCAGCCTTTCTTAAAAAGGTTACCAGGAGGAGAGCTAACACTCTACCAATGCAGCTGCTTTCAAAATTTAAGTGCTAAATTTTTGACAAATTCTGATTCCTTTGTGGGTTTTAGGTTAAACTCTGGCCCCGACCCTTCCACATTGCTAGTTAGGAACATCTGATTAAGGGAACCTTGCTGTTTGAATCTGCATTTTATTTTAGAGCAGAATATCTGCTTCTCAACTTGATAGAACACAGCACTAGTTTTCTTATCCTGATCAGATTATATTTCTTAATTTGCCCTTTTACTTCATGGGCAAATAATGCTTACAATGAGAAAAGCAGTTCTGAGGTAGGACTAGACCATGCGTACCTTAAAGGGAATGGACAGCAAGGGAGAAAGCTGAACCCTTTTTCAGGTCCTGCTACACGCTAGTCCTAGGGATTTCCTTTCCTCCTTTTAATTACAAACTTTACTAACAAGTCACATGTGTTTTTGAGCACTTGTTGATGAGTTCAGATTAGATGGGGACACGGCTATTTCCCTTTGATAATGCAGCGAATAGTGAAGTAACAAGCTAGCCCAAGACCCAAACTTCCTTCTAATTACCATTCTCATTTAAAAACAATAAAAGGTGATTTCCCCTGACAAATGAAACAGTTTGTTGATATTCCTTTGAAGATCAATTTAAATTAAATTCACCGTATAATTCTAAATAACCCATTTATACACACGCACATAATTTACTTAACCATCAAGAGATTCAAGAAGCTTGCACTCGGTCTTCTTACAGCGGTTCAAAGCAGTATTTTTATTCCCCAAGACAAGGGGTGAGTAGCAGCCAGCATTTCTCCCTTACTCTCATTACTTTTACTCTTCCTCTTATTACTTGTTCCTTTGTAGCCACCTGGAATGCAGTCCTGGCCCCAATGAAATAAACCCAACTTCATGGCTTTGGCATTTTACACCCCGAGCTCTCCAGAGGTTCCTACATACTCCTCTGGAGGGACAGTGGTGAACAAAAGAGATCAGAGTTAAGGCAATCAAAACAATGTGAGGGCAGAACAGACTCAGCTTTTGCAAAACATACTGCCACCAGTGCAATCACTGACAAAATTATTTACAAATGTTTAACTGGTTGTCTCCTCTGCTGGAGAGTCTTCTAGTCTCAGCTTCCATTAGCCCTATCAGTTACACCGATGCTACAAGAAGCTCTCAAACTGCATCAAGGTTCCCTATGACCTCATTTAAAATTTGGGTTAACAATCCAGAGAAAATTTTTGGAAAGGAGGAAAACAAATTTGCAAAAAAAAAGCCACGGACTTTCTTTTAGGGTAATTAGAACTGAGAGAAAGCTGCAAAGAGCATTTGGAATAACAAACAAAATTACGCCCAAAGGCAGAGATTTGCTGAACTCACTCAGAGCAACGTCTAAATAACCAGCACGAGCAAATAACCCAGCCATCATTACCAAGAGGTTGAGCCATGGTTCAAAATATTTTACAAGGCAGCTGAAGCAGCTGAAGGCAGCAGTTCTGAAGTTATACCTGCCCATCAGAGGCACACAAACTCCCAAAACACTGCACTGACCCCCACTAAAGGCTGAGAGAGTATGGGCCTAGACACGTTTGTGAGCAATGTGTGCCTAACTGCATCTGTGGTTATCAACACACACATCCATAATTCTCACACAAATCAAAGAGAAAAAAAATAATCTTAAGTCCTAACTTAATTGGCTGTTTTGAAAGTTGCAGTAACGGTGGAACAGAGTAACTGTGGGTCACAGGCAATAGAGCATTCAACAAATGCCACATCCATCCTTCTTATATTCAATTGCATTAAAGTTCACAGGTGATCATCAGTCTTGCCCACTTGCTTTGCACATGCAAATTGAGTGTACATAAGACACATCCTGGATACTGGGCAATGGTAAGGAGAGAAGTCCCTGGTGCTGCAGACCATTACCTACCTTGAGCAACTCATCTGGGGCTGTGATATTCTGAAGAACAGTCTCCTTACACATACAGACTTCCACAAAAAAATCCAGAAAATCCAACAGTTTGGCACTCAGATCTGCCCCTGTGGTTTTCTATGGCAGTAGGAAGTTGTTTGTGGAGAGGTTTGTTAGTAATATCTGTCCCATTTCAGCAAGCCAAGTACTCTTGTAAATGCCTTTCTCTCCCCATTTCTCTTTAACTGAAGAATTAAGAGGTTATGGGCTGTTATTCTTTGAAAAATAAAATATGAATGTATTGTTTGGACAAGCAAATAAAGACTACATTCGCACTAAGATATACACCCACTAAGATCACTGGAAACACAGAACAGGAAATTCTGAACCCATGTGATTGTCTACCAAACACACTGTACAGTACAGTGCTCCTCTAAACAAAGCAGCTCAGTCTTCCTCGAAGTCTGTTACAAGGAGCAAATAACATCGCAGCTAAAATTATGACCTAAATAGGCATGTTTCAAGAATCAAAAAGTTACTGTCCCCAGAGTCTCAATATTATGTCTGGAAATAATTCTGGTATTTCACAATATAATTAAATTCATTGCTTGCCTAGCTTTTAAATGCTGGGCTGGGAAAAGTGTGAACAAGGGTAATGAAATGTGTGCAGTCACTATTGAACTTTGAGGATTTCTGGTCCTAGCTAAATTTGCAGAACTTACAGTCAAATAAATGGGAATGAAAAACAGGAACAGTGAATGTTAAAAAGGGTACGTACAATGTCCTTGAAAACATCACAAGAGCCACATACCTGGCTCTGAACACATTAATTGGTACTACCCCACTGTAGAAGAGCCTACCACATTCCCTCATTTCCCAAAAACTTGAGTGTCTTCAGTGGCAACAAAAGCAGCAGCTCAGCAGCCAGTACTGCTACTAGCACTTGAATCATTGGGGGGAAAAATTAACTTTACTGGAAGCATCATCAGGCATTGTATTTCCCACATGCACATCCCAGAGGAAAATCCCCCCAGGACCAAAGAACCAGACTCCACAGATCCGTGCTCGTATTTTCATAGAGGACCTGTCTTGAGTTTGAAAGATGTTACTGACTTTTGGCCACCCAACCTTAGCAGGCAGAAGGATATAAATGAGGCAGCCCTATAAGAGAACCTCAAGGATAAAACTAAGAATTTCAATCATAGATTTTTAAAAGTGTTTATTTTAAGTAAGATTGAAAAGCCAATGAATTGGCATAGCATAGTTATATTCTGTCCTATTACTACATCCTCACACAGAAAGCATTATTTTCTCCCTTCAGACTTAAAAGTCAGCAGAAACTGCAGAACTGCCTCCCTTCAAGGAAAAGCAAAACACTCAGATCTTTGAATTTCTCTGCACTGCCTGGAAGAAAGCTGTTGGAGAAAGCAGATTCACAAAGAACTGTGCCAGGCAGTGGGCAGGAACTGAATCACCCTCGGTGATTCAAACATGGTGTCTCAGTTTCTCATCTACCAGAGAGTTTTGATGGACTCTAGAAGTCTTAGAAGAGCTCAGCTCCCAGCCAGGCACTGCTACAAAATCCCCAGTACAGGATCACAGAACGGTTGGGGTTGGAAGGGTCCTCTGGACCTCATCTGGTCCAACTCCCTGCTCAAACAGGGGCACCTACAGCCAGCTGTTCAGGACCACATCCAGATGATTTTTTAATATCTCCAAGGGTGGACATCATCCAGATGATTAATGCAGATGTTAAACAGGACTGGACCCAGTATTGATATCTAGGGTACGCTGGTAGTTACTGGCCTCCAACTAGATTTTGTGGTGCTCATCACCACCCTCCAGGCCTGGCCATTCAGTCAGTTTTCAAACCACATCACTGACTGCTTGCCCAGCCCACACGTCTACAGGGTGTCTATGAGCATCTTATGGGTGATGGTGTCAAAGGCCTTACTGAAGTCCAAGCAGAAAACATCCACTGAAGTACCTAACAACATACCTGCTGAGATCCAGGGGCCACCTAACAGAGTCAGGGAAAGCAAGGCAAACTCTTTCAGACTCCAAAAGGCTGAACCAACCCGTGGAGGTGTCCACCATAAAGAGAATCAGAGGCCCTTTAGCCATGAATTGGGCAGTTACTTGAGGAGCACTCCTTACAAGCCTGGGCCCTTCCTTCAGAGCTCATCTTTGCAGTTGTATTCTGCTGTTTCCAGAGGTAGCCCTGGCTAACCTGTAGAACTTGGTTGACAGAGCATGAGATTTCTGATCCCCAAATTAGATTTGAACTCAACTGACTGTGTCCCAACAGAAAAACAAATTTGGAAGCAATTTGAGGTTCAACAAGGCCTGCCCTTGGGTCCCACCAACCCCCTGCAGCGCTCCAGGCTGGGGGCAGAGTGGCTGGAGCTGCCTGGCAGAAAAGGACCTGGGGGTGTTGGTGGCCTGTGGGCTGAACAGGAGCCAGCAGTGTGCCCAGGTGGCCAAGAAGGCCACCAGCATCCTGGCCTGTGTCAGGAGCAGCGTGGGGAGTAGGACTCAGGAGGTGATGGTCCCCCTGGACTGGGCACTGCTGAGGCCCCACCTCAAGGGCTGTGTCCAGTTTTGGGCCCCTTAGGATGGGGCATCCACAATCTTTCTGGGCAACCTGTTCCAGTGTCTCACCATCCTCATTGTAAAATATTTCTTCCTTATACCTTGTCTAAATCTACCCTCTTTCAGTTTAAAACTGTCACCCATCATCCTATCACCACACTCCCTCATAAAGAGCCCCTCCCCATCTCTCCTGTAGGCCCCATTTAAGTACTGGCTACAAGATTTCCTCAGAGCCTTCT
>NW_015090847.1:615569-674497 GCF_001431845.1 Calidris pugnax
AAAAAAATATAATCTTTTGAGAGTTACTTTTGTTGCATATTCATGCCCCAATAAATCGCTTTAATTGGCTAAAAGAATGAGGAGGCAACCAAGAATGAATATGTTGTGCTGAGTATCCACACCTTAAGAATATCATAATGTTTCAAAAACTGCATTCTGGTAGAAATCCACACCTACCTAAACACTTTTTTTCCTCTGTGTATTATTCAGACAGTCACTGCTGACAGGACTGAGGAACTGTGTTTGAAAGATAACGCTACTTTGCAACACAGTTGTCTGTTAAGTTGCCCACCATAATTCTTCCCCCCGACATCCCTCTTGCCTCCTGTGAATAGCCATACTTAAAAAAAAAATCCAAAAGGCTAAAACCCCATTTTCTCTTTAAGATAGAACTATGTATGTTGCTGTGGAAACAGATGAGGGATGTTTGAGAGCATGAGCATCAAAAAAAAGCCCAAGGCACTGGTTCATCATCCCGCAGAGCCCTACCAACACAGGCCATCTCAAAACTTCACAACCCAAGTATTAATTGTACACCTAAAATGGGATACATTCATTTGCAGCCTTTCTTAAAAAGGTTACCAGGAGGAGAGCTAACACTCTACCAATGCAGCTGCTTTCAAAATTTAAGTGCTAAATTTTTGACAAATTCTGATTCCTTTGTGGGTTTTAGGTTAAACTCTGGCCCCGACCCTTCCACATTGCTAGTTAGGAACATCTGATTAAGGGAACCTTGCTGTTTGAATCTGCATTTTATTTTAGAGCAGAATATCTGCTTCTCAACTTGATAGAACACAGCACTAGTTTTCTTATCCTGATCAGATTATATTTCTTAATTTGCCCTTTTACTTCATGGGCAAATAATGCTTACAATGAGAAAAGCAGTTCTGAGGTAGGACTAGACCATGCGTACCTTAAAGGGAATGGACAGCAAGGGAGAAAGCTGAACCCTTTTTCAGGCCCTGCTACATGCTACTCCTAGGGATTTCCTTTCCTCCTTTTAATTATAAACTTTACTAACAAGTCACATGTGTTTTTGAGCACTTGTTGATGAGTTCAGATTAGATGGGGACACGGCTATTTCCCTTTGGTAATGCAGCAAATAGTGAAGTAACAAGCTAGCCCAAGACCCAAACTTCCTTCTAATTACCATTCTCATTTAAAAACAATAAAAGGTGATTTCCCCTGACAAATGAAACAGTTTGTTGATATTCCTTTGAAGATCAATTTAAATTAAATTCACCGTATAATTCTAAATAACCCATTTATACACACGCACATAATTTACTTAACCATCAAGAGATTCAAGAAGCTTGCACTCGGTCTTCTTACAGTGGTTCAAAGCAGTATTTTTATTCCCCAAGACAAGGGGTGAGTAGCAGCCAGCATTTCTCCCTTACTCTCATTACTTTTACTCTTCCTCTTATTACTTGTTCCTTTGTAGCCACCTGGAATGCAGTCCTGGCCCCAATGAAATAAACCCAACTTCATGGCTTTGGCATTTTACACCCCGAGCTCTCCAGAGGTTCCTACATACTCCTCTGGAGGGACAGTGGTGAACAAAAGAGATCAGAGTTAAGGCAATCAAAACAATGTGAGGGCAGAACAGACCCAGCTTCTGCAAAACATACTGCCACCAGTGCAATCACTGACAAAATTATTTACAAATGTTTAACTGGTTGTCTCCTCTGCTGGAGAGTCTTCTAGTCTCAGCCCTATCAGTAACGCCGATGCTACAAGAAGCTCTCAAACTGCATCAAGGTTCCCTGCTATGACCTCATTTAAAATTTGAATTAACAATCCGGAGAAAATTTTTGGAAAGGAGGAAAATAAATTTGCAAAAAAAAAGCCACGGACTTTCTTTTAGAGTAATTAGAACCGAGAGAAAGCTGCAAAGAGCATTTGGAATAACAAACAAAATTACGCCCAAAGGCAGAGATTTGCTGAACTCACTCAGAGCAACGTCTAAATAACCAGCACGAGCAAATAACCCAGCCATGATTACCAAGAGGTTGAGCCATGGTTCAAAATATTTTACAAGGCAGCTGAAGCAGCTGAAGGCAGCAGTTCTGAAGTCATACCTGCCCATCAGAGGCACACAAACTCCCAAAACACTGCACTGACCCCCACTAAAGGCTGAGAGAGTATGGGCCTAGACACGTTTGTGAGCAATGTGTGCCTAACTGCATCTGTGGTTATCAACACACACATCCATAATTCTCACACAAATCAAAGAGAAAAAAAATAATCTTAAGTCCTAACTTAATTGGCTGTTTTGAAAGTTGCAGTAACGGTGGAACAGAGTAACTGTGGGTCACAGGCAATAGAGCATTCAACAAATGCCACATCCATCCTTCTTATATTCAATTGCATTAAAGTTCACAGGTGATCATCAGTCTTGCCCACTTGCTTTGCACATGCAAATTGAGTGTACATAAGACACATCCTGGATACTGGGCAATGGTAAGGACAGAAGTCCCTGGTGCTGCAGACCATTACCTACCTTGAGCAACTCATCTGGGGCTATGATATTCTGAAGAACAGTCTCCTTACACATACAGACTTCCACAAAAAAATCCAGAAAATCCAACAGTTTGGCACTCAGATCTGCCCCTGTGGTTTTCTATGGCAGTAGGAAGTTGTTTGTGGAGAGGTTTGTTAGTAATATCTGTCCCATTTCAGCAAGCCAAGTACTCTTGTAAATGCCTTTCTCTCCCCATTTCTCTTTAACTGAAGAATTAAGAGGTTATGGGCTGTTATTCTTTGAAAAATAAAATATGAATGTATTGTTTGGACAAGCAAATAAAGACTACATTCGCACTAAGATATACACCCACTAAGATCACTGGAAACACAGAACAGGAAATTCTGAACCCATGTCATTGTCTACCAAACACACTGTACAGTACAGTGCTCCTCTAAACAAAGCAGCTCAGTCTTCCTCGAAGTCTGTTACAAGGAGCAAATAACGTCGCAGCTAAAATTATGACCTAAATAGGCATGTTTCAAGAATCAAAAAGTTACTGTCCCCAGAGTCTCAATATTATGTCTGGAAATAATTCTGATATTTCACAATATAATTAAATTCATTGCTTGCCTAGCTTTTAAATGCTGGGCTGGGAAAAGTGTGAACAAGGGTAATGAAATGTGTGCAGTCACTATTGAACTTTGAGGATTTCTGGTCCTAGCTAAATTTGCAGAACTTACAGTCAAATAAATGGGAATGAAAACAGGAACAGTGAATGTTAAAAAGGGTACGTACAATGTCCTTGAAAACATCACAAGAGTCACATACCTGGCTCTGAACACATTAATTGGTACTACCCCACTGTAGAAGAGCCTACCACATTCCCTCATTTCCCAAAAACTTGAGTGTCTTCAGTGGCAACAAAAGCAGCAGCTCAGCAGCCAGTACTGCTACTAGCACTTGAATCATTGGGGGGAAAAATTAACTTTACTGGAAGCATCATCAGGCATTGTATTTCCCACATGCACATCCCAGAGGAAAATCCCCCCAGGACCAAAGAAGGAGACTTCACAGATCCGTGCTCGTATTTTCATAGAGGACCTGTCTTGAGTTTGAAAGATGTTACTGACTTTTGGCTACCCAACCTTAGCAGGCAGAAGGATATAAATGAGGCAGCCCTATAAGAGAACCTCAAGGATAAAACTAAGAATTTCAATCATAGATTTTTAAAAGTGTTTATTTTAAGTAAGATTGAAAAGCCAATGAATTGGCATAGCATAGTTATATTCTGTCCTATTACTACATCCTCACACAGAAAGCATTATTTTCTCCCTTCAGACTTAAAAGTCAGCAGAAACTGCAGAACTGCCTCCCTTCAAGGAAAAGCAAAACACTCAGATCTTTGAATTTCTCTGCACTGCCTGGAAGAAAGCTGTTGGAGAAAGCAGACACACAAAGAACTGTGCCAGGCAGTGGGCAGGAACTGAATCACCCTCGGTGATTCAAACATGGTGTCTCAGTTTCTCATCTACCAGAGAGTTTTGATGGACTCTAGAAGTCTTAGAAGAGCTCAGCTCCCAGCCAGGCACTGCTACAAAATCCCCAGTACAGGATCACAGAACGGTTGGGGTTGGAAGGGTCCTCTGGACCTCATCTGGTCCAACTCCCTGCTCAAACAGGGGCACCTACAGCCAGCTGTTCAGGACCACATCCAGATGATTTTTTAATATCTCCAAGGGTGGACATCATCCAGATGATTAATGCAGATGTTAAACAGGACTGGACCCAGTATTGATATCTAGGGTACGCTGGTAGTTACTGGCCTCCAACTAGATTTTGTGGTGCTCATCACCACCCTCCAGGCCTGGCCATTCAGTCAGTTTTCAAACCACATCACTGACTGCTTGCCCAGCCCACACGTCTACAGGGTGTCTATGAGCATCTTATGGGTGATGGTGTCAAAGGCCTTACTGAAGTCCAAGCAGAAAACATCCACTGAAGTACCTAACAACATACCTGCTGAGATCCAGGGGCCACCTAACAGAGTCAGGGAAAGCAAGGCAAACTCTTTCAGACTCCAAAAGGCTGAACCAACCCGTGGAGGTGTCCACCATAAAGAGAATCAGAGGCCCTTTAGCCATGAATTGGGCAGTTACTTGAGGAGCACTCCTTACAAACCTGGGCCCTTCCTTCAGAGCTCATCTTTGCAGTTGTATTCTGCTGTTTCCAGAGGTAGCCCTGGCTAACCTGTAGAACTTGGTTGACAGAGCATGAGATTTCTGATCCCCAAATTAGATTTGAACTCAACTGACTGTGTCCCAACAGAAAAACAAATTTGGAAGCAATGTGAGGTTCAATAAGACCAAGTGTTGGGTCCTGCCCTTGGGTCCCACTTGAGGTTCAACAAGGCCTGCCCTTGGGTCCCACCAACCCCCTGCAGCGCTCCAGGCTGGGGGCAGAGTGGCTGGAGCTGCCTGGCAGAAAAGGACCTGGGGGTGTTGGTGGCCTGTGGGCTGAACAGGAGCCAGCAGTGTGCCCAGGTGGCCAAGAAGGCCACCAGCATCCTGGCCTGTGTCAGGAGCAGCGTGGGGAGTAGGACTCAGGAGGTGATGGTCCCCCTGGACTGGGCACTGCTGAGGCCCCACCTCAAGGGCTGTGTCCAGTTTTGGGCCCCTTAGGATGGGGCATCCACAATCTTTCTGGGCAACCTGTTCCAGTGTCTCACCATCCTCATTGTAAAATATTTCTTCCTTATACCTTGTCTAAATCTACCCTCTTTCAGTTTAAAACTGTCACCACCCATCCTATCGCTCCACTCCCTGAGAAAGAGTTCCTCCCCAGCCTTCTTGTAGGCCCCCTTTTGATACTAGAAGGGGCTACAAGGTCTCCCTGGAGCCTCCTCTTCTCCAGGCTGAACAACCCCCAACTTTCTCAGCCTGTCCTCACAGGAGATGTGCTCCAGCCCTCAGATCACCTTTGTGGCCCTCTTTTGGGCCCTTACTTTGGGGGCCCCACAGGTGGGCACTGTACCCCAGGTGGGGTGTCACAAGAACAGAGTAGAGGAGGGGAATCACCTCCCTCAACCTGTTGGCCACACTTATTTGATGCAGCCCAGGATGCAACTGGCTTTCTCAGCTCCAAGCACACGTTGCCAGGTTGTGTTGAGCTAATGTGCCCTAAGATTTATCAGTAGTTACGTTCACAGAAAAAAGCTTAAGTACTTGCCACAATCCTGTTGAGAAACCTGGAAGCTGTCAAGAATTCTAGAGTGTTTTGAAGTGATATTTGATTCTGAGTAAAAACCAGTAGGACATGGAGCTTTTGAGCCCAGAAACAATAAGAAGTGAGAGTAAATTTACACTCCTTTTTCTCTCCTCACTTGGAAGTGACTCAAAGGACATTAATTACACTCTCCAAAGATTCACAGGCTCGGTGAGTTTGCTGGCAAGGCGTATTTTCCCAGTACATCCCTGCTATAGATTAAAGCAAAGCATGAAGAGAAGTACAAACACAGGATACTGAATCTCTGATGCTTTCAAGTTGGTAATGTATGAGGTAACCTCCTTATCCTGCCCAACACACGTACACTGAAAATGCTTAGAAATGGTACCATGCAGCTGTCGCTGTTTCACACACACAGGGAAATTCAACATTTGCCATGACATAACATACAGTTACCATGGATATTTCCCTGTTCTTAGCATATTGGGAAGAAAAGAAAAGAAAAAAACTGTTTCTCACACAGGGAAATTCAACATTTGCCATGACATAACCTACAGTTACCATGGATATTTCCCTGTTCTTAGCATATTGGGAAGAAAAGAAAAGAAAAAAGAGCAAAAATCTCCATTATCTGATGCCCAGTAACCTTGAGCAAGTGTTGACACTGCAGTGAAAGCCACCATACCAACAGAAAAATTTTATTTTGCCCAAATTATTGCAGATGAATAATCTATGCAGTGTTTAAGACTAGGATTGCTTTGCTACGTGCCACACAAGGATTGTCACAGGACAATCAATACCAAAAAACATAACATACAGTTACCATGGATATTTCCCTGTTCTTAGCATATTGGGAAGAAAAGAAAAGAAAAAAGAGCAAAAATCTCCATTATCTGATGCCCAGTAACCTTGAGCAAGTGTTGACACTGCAGTGAAAGCCACCATACCAACAGAAAAATTTTATTTTGCCCAAATTATTGCAGATGAATAATCTATGCAGTGTTTAAGACTAGGATTGCTTTGCTACGTGCCACACAAGGATTGTCACAGGACAATCAACACCCAAAGAATCACGTCAACCGCTAATAAACAAAGGAGAATGAAAGTTGGTCGAGACCAAGACCTTCCTGACAGCATACCAAAAAATCACGTCAACCACTAATAAACAAGGGAGAATGAAAGTTGGTCGAGACCAAGACCTTCCTGACAGCAATAATTCAGACTCAGTCCTCAGTTTAAGATAAAATAACTAACAGAAGAGGTACAGTGGAGTGCTACTTGCATAAAGGTAAGTAGGAGATAAGGGTTTAAGATGAGCATTGCTCCTAAAAAGAATGAAACATGTCATGGCTTCTTTAGGTTACCACCAAAGGTGCATCCAGAGGACAAAAAAAAAGATATTAAATCCAATGAAATAATGGCCCAAAACCAAGCATGTATTAGACCAGCTGTGAAATAACAAATATTGACCTTGACAAGAAGTTCCAAAGAGACAACTTTCTAGCTGGACCAGCAGATAAAAAAGGGAGCTAACATTTCTTGTATCACAACCTGGCAAATTCACAGCTGGGCTCGTATGAAATCGCTCTTATTGTAGGAGTTTTGCTCTGTGTTCTGGTCAAGCAAAGACACCTTAAGGCACTGCTTGTAAACTGCCCCCTTGTAAACTGAGCCAGAAAGCTTCAAGCTGGTTCACTGTTCAGATGTTCAATTGTTTAAAAAACAACCAAGCAACCAAAACAAAAAATCCCCACCCCAAATCACAAGAAGCAAACAAAAGACCCCAAACAATTTGACCAAATCCAATTTACACTAATTTCACTTTGTACAGAAGAGGTTCTAGTCAACTGCAACTATTTTCAAACAAACAAGCAATTAATCAAAAATAAAAGAAAAGGTACTCAGAGTGTTTCTGCAGGGTCAGGGGTGCTGGAGGTGGGGGCAATAGGAAATAAAATAAGCCAAGTTTAACTTATTTGGGTGGAGATTGATGCAATAGCCTGGCATTTCCCAATTTCTCACCTGCCTTTCTTACCACAAGGACTGAAACTGGAGCTGTAGAGCACATATTCTGCCACAACCACCAATTCTCCAGCAGAGGAATAGATACCTCCTGTGGCCTACCAGAGTGTCAAAGCAAAGCTCAAGATCTTTTTTTCATTAAAGTTGAAACTTGAGATCAGAAGATATTAAAACAAAATCTAAATTTAACCAAAAAGAATTCTAGAAGAAGCTCTCAGTGGCACTTTTCTTCCACACCGTTAAATAAAAATGGACAAAAATGCTGTTGAATCATTAGAATTGGTGTTGGTTTTTAGAAAACCAAACTGCAAAATGGTTGTACTGGTGACCTGGGGAGGAATATCTATCTCACATTGTTCTGTAAAAGGTACAGTCTGATCACAGTATCCGCCCCTTTGTTTGGGCAAAGCCATTTTCCAAAACTGCTTTCCACCTTTGGTCAAAGAAGATCAAATCTGAAATTAAATACCATTTTTTTGGACAAAGACTCCCAAAGGTGATGGAAAGTGCCTTTGACATACCAAAGCAGCTAACAGCTTCAGAACTGCAGCAATTTTTGGACTTATTCTAAAATACATACAGCATAACTACCCATACAGTGTCCTGCTGTAATTATTCACAGCTCATCAGGTGAGATAAGACAATGAGTGAACTATGGCCCAGAAAAATATTGACACCTGCCCTGTCTCACAGAACTCAACAGCAGAAGAGGAAATAATAGCTTGTCTTCTGAGCTGGTGCTCTAGCACGACACCATCCTGCCTCTCCTTGACAGTTTTCAAAGCAGTGTTATATTAAAAAATAAAAGATGAGTTTTGAGGGCTTCTATGCGTTATCTTTCACACCTAGCAGCAGTAGCTAAACATAACTTTAAATATGAATCCAAACAGTTGCCTTGACAATTGCTTGCACTAACAGAAAGCAGAATTAAACCAAGCCAAAGCCCTCAGACAATGGCATGGTAGGACCAGGACCCCATATGGAGCAGGACACTTTGTCTTCCCCTTTTCTTTCTAGCTTTGTCAGGGTCTCCAGGGTGTACTGACTGCTACTCGCACACATCCTGCATATTCCACAAGCATCATTATTCCCCCTAGACCCAGCCTGTTTCTCAAACAAAGACTTAGTAGCAAATTTCTGTAAGGAAGTTGTGCATTACCATTCCCTCTTTACTCTTGCGAGACATACTACTACGGTATCTGCACTAGTTGATCACTATGAAGTGTTGCCATAAATTATTTAAAGAATAATTGTCCAGACAAATGAGCGAGGTACTGCTTATTTGTGAATACACATTTGCTTGCTAATTTGTAATAACTAGTCTCCCACAGAAGGGCTTTCAGGTCATTACCGTGAGTTAGTACAATCCTGCAGTATGTTATATTGTTTTGGTTTATCATATCCCTGACAAACACAAGAAAATCAGGTTATTTTTTTTTATGATTCACACTTCCAAGTAAATCCTGGGCAGATACCCAGCCACATAAGAAACACCAGAGTATTTAAAGACAAGCAAACTACATTTAAAAGAACTGTGTTGGACAGCAACCCCTGCCATTATAAAGAAAAAAAGAATCAATTCACTGACACTGTGAACAACTGGTCAAAGCAGGGACTTCAGCAGACTAATTAGGGAAGTGCAATAAAGGTTCTAACAGTCAGAGTCACTGGGAGTTAATGAAAGACTTTCCTAGTACAAAATATTTAATATTGTATTACATTACTCAAACATCATCATGTAATCCCCAATATCAGACAAGCTTATACCCACATCCTCCAGGCGATACCATCTAGAAGTCGCCAGCTGCCGCAGAATTACTGAAGCCTCTTACACACCAGCGATGAGGAGATGCCTCAGAGAGCATAAGAGTGTTCCACTCATGAAGACAGCAGTGTTGGTATGCCCCAACCCTTCCCCCAGATTTTGTTTATTAAGCAGAACAACTTATAAGAATAAACCGTGATGTAAATCCAGTTTTCCCATATCTCAGGAGAGTGCATCATCATTAAATGACAGTATTTCTCTAGGCAGAAGAAGATGTGACAGAATGATCTCATCTCTGAAATTGTGCTCTTCCACGTGGCATAATATGCACTTAATTATCAACTAAAACAAATAGCATACCTGCATTCCTGGAATCAAGTCCTCAAGCAGAGGGGTCCCTGCATTCCAGACTCCATTCCCAAAGAGCCCTGAAATATGAACAAAATACAAATAGTCCATGAAGCACAGCTGAGAAGCCAAGTTTTAACCATCTTGGGTGGCACTCTGAAAGTCTTGCCCTTACTTCCACTCCACTGAATACTTGCTCATTCACAAGAAGTGGAAGAGCTTCAACAAAAGCCAGAACATCCTAGATTATCCTATGGACATCCAAATAGTTACAAGACCTGGGAAATAGTTGCTTTCAAAATCTCTCAGCCAAATGAAGGATTTGCATGTGTCTCACATGCTGGAGAAATTGAAAGAAAAAAAGATGCAAACCACTGAGCTAGCAAGTAAACACAGAGTTAGCCACAGCATCATAGGGTGTCCTTAACTACCTACCAGTTAAAAATTTAGGTAACTTAGCACTCTGTGTCATAACTCACAAACCTTCTACCTATATTCAAGTTGATGTGTCTAAAAAGACTTTTCTTTTTTAATGCAAAATAAAAATCCAGTTCTTCAGGTAAATCTTTCAAGAAGCTCTTAATGAAAAATAAAAATCCAGTTCTTCAGGTAAATCTTTCAAGAAGCTCCTGGATAATTAAGATGCTTTTAGGAAGCATCTTGGACAGATAAAACCATGTTTGGAATATAGATTTAATACTCTGGGTTTTCCAAGGATAAATAAAGTAGCCTTTGCAATTGTATTCTACCTGCTTTTGAAATGCCTGCTCCCTCTTCCTGGCCCACCAGCTCTTGTCTATTTACATTTTTAAGTCTTTATGGCAGGGGCTGCTGCTGACTGGAATGACAGAGTCCTGAACCCAGCTGGGCCTGCAGGCATTTCTTTGATGCAGACCATAATATGTTTATAGAAAGGAAAAGGCTATGTTCTTCAGCAGCTAGACGAAGTTTGAATAAACATCCACCTATTTCTGGCAGTAAATACACAAGAGAACAAGCAATACTGTCTTTGATCTACACTCACCTAACAAAAAAGGACTATTTTGACAGGTAATTGCTAATCAACAGGATAATCTGGACAGTGCACTGCAGCTGACACTGGTGAACAACATTTTATTAAATTCATATACTGGTGGATTGTCAGCAGTTATTTCAGCCTGCGTGTAGTGCAGCTTTCAGCACTATTGATCATGAAATTTTAATATAATGCTTGGAAACATTCACTGGCATTTCAAGAACACCATACGATTGATTTAGAACTTAGCTGCACCCAAGAGACAAGTCCTTATTGTCTGGTATCCTCCTCTACTCCCTTTTCAGCTCAGCTGGCTACTGCATAAAAAGTTGCTTGAAATTTAAGTTTACTCAGAATCCATAGGCCACGCTGGCCTTTATGCTATTGCACATTATTGAAACTCTGCATTTCTCACCAGATTTCTATTACTTTATAGATTTATTTCACTTTTACCTTGTTTGATGCTGTTATGCTAGGCTCTTTTCCCCAGCTGTGTGCAACAGTGGAAACCCAAATGCAATCAAGTTTTCTCACAAGTAAACCTTGTGACATACCTTGTCACCCCACTGCCCTCATAATTAATAGTCCACTTTCATTTGCTTTCAACAGACAGAACTTTTGGGTAAAGCCTTGCCTTCAAAATCAATTGGGACTGTAACACACCATGTGAATTAGATGCAGAACTTGAAGGCTATTAAAAAACAAACAAAAAATCCCAATCCAACAAAAAACCAAACCAACAAAACCAAACAAAACAACAATAAAAATAAAAACCACCAAAAACCAAACAAAAAAACCAGCCACCATTTCCCTCCCACTCTACCCCCCCCTCCATTCTCCATCTCTTGAATATTACCTGACTTTGCTGCCATTTATTTTGCAAGACTGAAATTCTGCCTTAGGACACTGATTTCCCCCCATCCCCAACAGTACCACCTGGTGCCTTGTCAACAGACACCCTGAAATCACCCCAAAATAAATACAAGCCTGATCCCACTCAAGTAAAATAGCACCTGACTCCGGATCAAGCCCTGGGGGCCAGTTTCATCCCAAAAAATTTCAGGCACTTAACTCATACACTTCAGGAAAGCTGGAGAGAGCAAGAAAGCTCGGCACATTCTCGGGCCAGCCCATCAATGCCAGAGCTTCTAAATGCCTAAATACAGTTCTTATTTAATAATATAAACCCTTTTTGACATAGCTTAAACAGACAAACACCCCCAAAACCAACCAACAAATAAACCCCCAACACATTAAAAGCATTATCAGTTTGTCACTGCCACGTTTCGAGTCCAAACTGAGATCCTGGGCAAATTTAAGCAAAAAGAAACAACTCGGCATTGTCCCACACATCCCCAAATCCATGAATAAACCACAGGAGGGAAGAAAAACAGCCCTCATTTTGCAAAAAGAGCTCCTGTGAGCCAGCTCCCCTGTGTTGGCTCTACCCAGCAGCAAGTTTCTCAGAGAATTCCAATAACTTGGCCCTCTAATTCTGCTTTACCTCCACAAACATCATGATGCTCAAACTTTTAAGCTCAGCCTCACTCCAGCCACTGCGAAGCTGTGGTCCCGCCAAAAAGCAGCAGTGGATCAAGCCTCATAAGAGCTATTTTACAGAAGTACTTTTAAAATTAAGAGAAAACACTAGGCAAACTGGGAAGAGGAAAAAAAAAAAAAGGCAAGTAGAAAGGAAATACTCAGCTTAGCACCTGGTTACTGTGCTGTGGAGAGGCATTTGTCTGCTGTGGGTGCAGATCCTCCTGGCAGGGGATGATGGTGAGGAAGACCAGGTGTTGGAGGAAGAGTGGACCATTGCACCAACCATAACCACACCACACTAGCAAGGGACAGGGCCAAAGCCCGGGGATGGGAGGAATTTAGACACCACTTGCTAGAGGGGTACCTTGATGTCTGAGGAGGGAGAGCTCCTAAGATGGAGCTTCTGTCCACCAGCCTCCTGAAAAATTGCTCCCGTGGGGCTGGCATGGCCAGGAAGAGTTTTATTTGCTGTACACCTGGTTAAACCAAAAGCAGGTAAGCTCCTAGGCTCCAAGGAATGCAGCCCCTGCACTTCAGGGGAGATGTCTGCATCCTTCCATGTTCCTCAGTTGTGGAAAAGCCCTGGCATGTGCCCAGGCTGGCACATGCCCTCACAAGGGCCTGTTCCTTCCACCCTTGCCCTGGAGGACTGGAAGAAAAAGCCAAGAGGCACGTACAGGATGTTTTCTCAGTTAGACAAAGCTGTACAGAGACAGCCATGATTTGCAGAACATCAAATCTTCTCATTTGTTGCCCCTCAATCTCCTTTAAAAACATTCTATTGATACGATTTCTCAACTGTGATAATTATCAGCAATGACAGGCTATTAAGGGCTTAAAACTGACTAGGGGAAGGAATACAAATAAGATCTAAGCACAAGGCAGACTATGTTCAGAACTAACAGTTATTCTCCTAGCCCTATCATTACATTGATGTCCTGCTGCCCGTGATATCATAGATACTCTAGTACCATGTCAACAGCTGGAGTCAGAGGAAAAATATCGTGGGGCTGTGCAGAGGTGGAGCAGGAGACCTGAAAATAGCCAAAATTCTCACCCTGCAAAATAGAGCAGTGGCTGCTGTCAGCAACCCCTTTTTGCCATCAGGGTTTCCAGGTCTGAAAGCATCAGCAGTGCTAACTCCCAGCAGTGAGATCACTTTTCATCTGGTCACTCTGGCTACGGAAACACATCCCTGCAGTATTGATAGCTCCAGTCTGGGCCTCTCTGAAGTCCCTGAAGGGAAATTCACATGTACATACATATCCCTCTCTCAACATGTCACGTTTTATATGCCTTAAACATAGGCTGGGATTCCAGTAGCTCATCTTTCACTCCAAAAGTCAGAAAGCACCCTAGCAAATAACCTTGATGAAAAACAATTGCTCTTGCTTCCCATCAAGTCACAGAACGTAATTACTTTGTACGTGAGTTTGCTATTTCCCCCCAAACCAGGATGGGACAATGGGCTGGGCTAAAATGTAGAGTCAGAGAATTGTTGGAGTTGGAAGGGACCTTCTAGAGATCATCCAGTCCAACTCCCCTGCCCAGAGCACATCACTCAGGAGCATCCAGGTGGGACTTGAAGATCTCCAGAGAAGGGGACTTCACACCCTCCCTGGGCAGCCTCTGCCAGGGCTCTGCCACCCTCACAGCAAAGAAGTTCCTCCTCATGTTGAGGTGGAACTTCTTATAGTCAAGTGTGTACCCATTTCCTCTTGTCCTGTCCCTGGGCACCACTGAAAAAAGACCAGCCCCATCCTCTTGACACCCTCCCTTTAAGTATTTCTAAGCATTGATCAGATCCCCCCTCAGACTTCTCCAGACTCAAAACACTCAAGTCCCTCAGCCTCTCCTCATAAGAGAGATGCTCCAGGCCCCTCATCATCTTTGTAGCCTCTGCTGTCCCCTCTCCAGCAGTTCCCTGTCCTTCTGGAACTGGGGAGCCCTGGACACAGTGCAAGTGTCCCCTCCCAGGAAGACAGACTTCTGGCTGCCAAGTGACAATACCAACCAACTAGTAGGTTTCACCCTGTCCCAAAAGTTACCCTGCTCCCCAGAAGAGGATAAAATTAGAAGTACAATGCACAGCCTTATAGAACTAGAAGACATAAAATTATCGGAAAACTGGAAAGGTTTCTAGGCACATAATGAGACTTCTGCAGAAGCTGCCAACTCTACCTCTGCAGACTTAGCACTGGCAGAAATCTCAGCCCAAGTGACTAGATCTGACATAGGGCCTGACCTTTAAATGCACGTTCGGAGCAGCAGCTCGTCTCGGAGCTGCTAGGAACACTTTGCCATCTTCCCTGCACAGAACTCCTCCAGAAGAATTAATTCTGTTGTCTTTCCACTTCCACAGACCCACATGGTCATTAAGAAAGTGGAATTGAAGTGTCATTCCCAAAGATTCTCAGGTGACTAAGCTAGCATGGCTAATGACTTTTTAATATCTTTTTATGCCTTCAGGAAAAGTGATGTAAGTAATGTAGTATTTTCTTTTCCAGTTCTATAAACCCATTTGTTTTTGTCTCATTTCAGAGTCCCTCTGGAGCAGCTCTCCAATTGGGCTTATTTTGTATTTGTGGAAATTTATATCCATCTATTATCCTGGTAAGAGGGTTGAAAGCCAGGAAGCATAATATCCTTGTATTTCTGAGAAGTCATTTCTTTCTGGCTAACCTGGTCTCTCTGACCCAGAAGAAACTGTATCATCATTGAATTAATTTTGCTCTCAAAAAAAAAAAGAAGCCTGAAATGAAATAAGCCACAGGGAACTGTGTGGAATAGGAATAACAGCAGACTGATATGTTCATTTTATGTAACTACTTCTGCTCTTTTATGGGCAAGGTAAATTATTCTATTCTTCCTGTTCTTGTGGCTTGTTAAACATTAGAGGTGTTATTATAGCTGCAGCTAGAAGAATCTTATTTTGCTACTATTTAAACATGCCTCTTTTTTTTTTTAAAGAAATGTATCTGTGCTTAGATAGAATTACTATTAAGTATAAAACAAGAGCAGTCAAATATAAACTGCAAAAGAATTACAGTCAAATGAATTGCAGGAGGTAAATGTGTTTCATAGAAAATAATACAAGTGCTATCATTCAGACCAGAGACTACATTAGAGGAATTAGAAACAGATTATTGTTCATTAGGATTTTATACTGAGACTCTTATGAACATTTAAGCAGGCCTGTTCACAGCATTAAAACATCCTCCCTAGACCAGTTCAGAAAGTAAATACTAGACACAATTATCTAACATGCCTGATTTTCAAGCCTATGTTGTGTCTTGCAACTTACTACTGAAGGAATCAATCTGAAAATTGGTATCTGACTATTTTACCACCTAATTAGAATGCCGAATTTGCCACAACTGGACACCACATGTTTTTCTTACCCCTGTGGCAGAGTAGACTGATCTTACTCAGACACAGTGGTAGAGCAAACCGCGCTCTCCCGGGGGGCAGGCTAGTGTGAGACAGCACAGGGCTGCACGTACATGTGGAAGACTGTTGAATTTCTGATTTCCCTTTGAAATGGCACTCCACACCAAAGCAGGCCAACCAGAGCAGCTGTCTACAGGGGAATCCTGATTTTATGAAGTTGAAAAGATGAGTTATAGCCCTTCCTTTACAGTTTTTCCATCCATCCAGGGCGTATATACTGAACCTACTGACGGAAGGGATAAGTTATTTTACCTCACCCCATTCTTGTAGACCAGTTGCAATCCAGTAGGGTGTTTCATCCCTTCCACATACTGAACCTACTGATGGAAGGGATAAGTTATTTTACCTCATCCCATTCTTGTGGACCAGGTGCAATCCAGTAGGGTGTTTCATCCCTTCCATAGCCCCCCACAGGTAACTTCAGAGGAAAGCACTACTGGGCACATCAGCCCAGAGATTATACAGCCCATGTTGCCATTATCAGGACTTAGAAGCACTAATCTATTAGACTGGTGAGACCTTCACCAGCAGAAGAGAAGCTACCTCAGGAATAACAACTGGCACAGAGGCAAACCTCTGTGTATGGCCACAAAGCAGCACCAGTAGATTGGTCTCTGGCACAGTCACAAGAATAATCTGTTATGGTGTTAGCATTCTCCACGGCAAGAGTTTCCCCCATCATTATCTTTAGCTAGAAAAATACGTTAGGCTCATCTTTTCACCTCAAACTTTGTGCTGCAGGGTACCACATTACCTCTCCCTGTTTTTCCAAATCTCTTTTCACCTCAAACTTTGTGCTGCAGTATACCACATTACCTCTCCCTGTTTTTCCAAATATATGACACTTTTTTCCTTTTTACCTTTTTTTTTTCCCCTCTCCTGTGGAAGGGTAACTTTCTCTGAGCTTGGACACCAGCTGCTCATCTTCCCTCCTCTCCGAGAACCAGAGATCAGCCTGGCACTGGGATGATTCCACTGGGTGTTTCCATGTTGCACATGGGACCAGACAAAGCCAAGGTTGTGCCAGCTGAAGGAAAACAGTTCCTGTCTCAGATATGTTTTTCAAGCAGCTTGTTCCTTCCTCTGTGTGAAGATGCACTGACAGCCTGTCTCCCTGCCTCATCTTCAGCATCCTCCACAGGGGTGTTGGCCTGCAAGCAGCAACTGTCTGCTGAGAGCTCAGGCTTTTGGAGATGATGGGGAAGAGGTGGTGTTACTGATACCCCAGATAGAGGTAGTTCACACAACATCTCCTACTCCTCAGTCCCAGTCCTCTTTCAAAGAATTATCTGCCAGGCTGTGGACAAAAAAAAAAATAAATCTCAGAATCCAGCTGACTGCTACTGAGGCTCTCTATAAGCAGAGGCAAAATAGATGACCCCTATTTCAAAGCTCACCCTCCCAAAGCAAATGCTTATAGCTCTCCTACCACTTGGTTTCTCAATGGTCATTCCTACAGAGAGGAAGTTGTGGCCTTCCCCTCTTCCTACTGTGCTAATTGATTCCCTCGAGCTGAAAATGGTCTGCTAAACGTCCTTCAAGAACCAGCCAAAGTGGAGTAATCTGATTCCTCCCCTCTGCTTGTGCTATCTGCACTTCTGCTGACCTACTGGGGGCTTAATGATGCGACCACAGGGGTCTCATACATGTCCTATAGCAAAGTCCCTTCAGCCTGGTCTGTTAAGCTCCTGTAAGAAAAGAAGAAGATTATAATTTGCAAGTTAAACTCTCCTCTGCCAGCTTTTGCAAGGGCCATGCCTGCCTTGCTCCACTCTTGGAAAAGCTCAGCCTGTATAACACTGCTTGCCAGCCATCCTACCAAAATAGCTTCATATTCCACTGCAGGCTTCCTGTACAGCTAAAGCAGTATTCCCATGAATTCCCAGTAAACAGATATTATTTAAAAAAGAAACAATAAATCTTATGGTAACAAGTCAGAAAGCTTTATACCAGAGGATTTATAAAGCAGGTTAGCCTTAATTGGCCCTGTATATTTCTCTGGCCTTAACGCACATGCTAAATGGGTGTAAAAACTGTTGTATCAGCAGTTCTTTATTATACTCCCTTTGTAAACCATCACACAAGTGACAAATTAAGACAATGTCAGATTCACATTCCGGAAAATTGTGCTTCCCATTGTAAAGCTGGAAGGCAGCGGCATCCTTGGTTACTACTGAAATTATTTTCTACGGTAAGTACAATATTACATTGTTTGCATTTAAAATGTTTCACTTCAAGTGCACTGAAGGTAGTTATCGGTTCCATTTGCTTCAATAAATTTTCCGAGCAAGTACCCACAGTGTGGTTGTGCCACAGCTCTCCTCCATCTGACTCTAGACCTTGTTTTTATGATGTGGTTGGCTCCTAAGGACACTTAGCCTTAAACATGTTATAGAAAGAAAGATCGATACAAATTAGATCATTCTGTATTAAGATATCCTCCCCCTCCCCCCCCCCAAACAATCCCTTATATTCTAATCTTGTGATTCGGTGTAATTATGTAATGTTTGTTCAGTGATGAATACACTGATAAGCTGGCATTAGAGCCAAGTTTGAGCTATTCTAGTCTGTAGCATAATGATCACATGCTCAGTAATAAAATTAACGTGGCCTCATGGAGTTGTACCCTCAAACTCTGAGACCATCTCTGCCATACAGAAGCTCCTCAAGATGAGGAAGAGGGGCTGTAGCATTCCCCCCTGCCATATGCCTTTCCCCCCCCTTTTTTTTTCCTTTTAAAATACTTCCATCTGCCTCCTGCAGAGCTTGCTGCAGCATCCCTGCGTGTGAGTAGCATGGTCCTTTATAATTAGCTTCCTCCTCTGTGACTTAATCAGTGATATTGTAAACCAGACACTGTGATAATTTGATCAGCTCAGTGGCAGTGAATTGTACCATGACTAAAAAGTCCAGGCCGGTTGTAACTATAGGAGAAGCATCTGCTTGAGGGGAAGGGTGATCTAGTCCTTCAATTCATGTGACTACATTTAAATCCCATAGCTAATCCCAGTTCCTGTTCCTCACAGACAGTCCTACCCACCAGAGCAAAGAGACACACAAGCTTTCTCTCCATGATACCCAGTGATTTTTACCTACTCCATGCACCACTTATGCAGAAGGGGAGGGATTGCTATATCCACTCCAGAAAAGATCATAGTCCCATGATTAAATCCTTTCCAATGAGGTACATTTGGGTTTTAGAGCTCTTGGTGCAGGAGAGGACAAAATCCTGTGTTTCTCCTAGTTGCGTGAATGGATGGGGAGGTACCAAGAAAAGCAAGTTTTTCCTCTTGCCCTAGAAAAATGAAAAGTGACAATAGCACCACCAGATTTTTTTTCCAGTGCATAAACTGCAAGCTGTGCCCTGCACACGAGAGTTGGGTCAGGGCAAGCAAAGGGATGCCTTCGCTGTGCCTAAGTGCTACAGCCTTTGAAGACCTCTCCCCCCAACTGGACTTGGCTGGTGCAAAACTGGAAATCCAGATCACCAGAATCACCAGAATCACAGTGGTTGGAAGGGACCTCTGATACCAGGCATACAGAATCATCACAGAATCTTAGTGGGTGGAAGGGACCTCTGAGATCGAGTCCAACCACAAAAAAAAAAACCAAAACCAAAACACACCACACCAAACGCCCACCAAAAACACTGCACCCACCAACTAAACCCCACACTCAACACCTCACCATAAACCAATAACCTTGGGCACTAGAGCATGCCCTGAAGAGCCATGTCTATACGTTTCTTAGATACCTCCAGGGATGGTGACTCCACCACCTCCCTGGGCAGGCCCTTCCAGGGCCTGACCACCCTCTCAGCAAAGTCATTCTTCCTCACATCTCATCTAAACCTCCCCTGCCCCAACTTCAGACCATTTCCTCTGCGCCTGGCATCATTCCCTTGGGAGAAGAGGCCAACCCCCACCTCTCTACACCCTCCTTTCAGGAAGTTGTAGAGAGCAATGAGGTCTCCCCTCAGCCTCCTCTTCTCCAAACTCAACATGCCCAGTTCCCTCAGCCTCTCCTCGTAGGACTTGTTCTCCAGACCCCTCCCCAGCTTGGTGGCTCTCCTCTGGACACGCTCCAGCACCTCAATGTCTTTCCTGTAGTGAGGGGCCCAAAACTGAACACCATTCCTTGTGTTTTAGAGGAGGCCAGAGTTCCAGGACCCCAGGAAGCTATGTGGCTGCTTTGGCTCACCAGCTCCTAGGTGATCCCATCACCACCAGTTCTGGGTGGTATGTTGCATATATGAATACAGGGATTTGTTTAATCCTCTTTCCCCCCTACCTGGAAGACATTTCCAAAATCTACGGTGGTTTCTATGTCGCATTATGCAGCTCTATGCTTTCTGGCTTTGAGCCATCCCATAGTAAGACATCACCAAATCTGAAAGTTTCCTTCTGTAGTGTCAGTTTTCTCTAGGCTGCGTTAGCACATGCAAATTGCGCTCTGCGATCTGCTAATGAGTTCTCAAGCTGGATTGTGCACTTAAATAGCTGAGGGTTGCTTACATAATTTATCTTTTCCCCCCCTAAAGTAAGCCTGGTTTCAGAAGATCAGGCCTACCTTGAGAAGGAATTTGCTCTTGCATCAACATGGTGCCATTGTTTCTGCGTGTGTTAATGCAGGATTTGCAGGTGTATGCTTGCACAGAGGTAGCACGAGCAAGCTTGCCTGCCTCATGCTGCTAATTTCTTCACAGCATTTAGTGCCAAAGCTCTCAATCAATGCTTTCGCTCACAACACAGAGCTCACTCTCTCCTGTACAGCACCTGGGTGTGAATTTCAGAGCATATGATACGAATGAGAAGAAAAAGCTATACTTCCTTTCCAAGGAATTTTGCTGAGTATATTCAGCAGTGAAGTACCAAGATACTTCTGGGAGTAGCCAAGGATGAGCTGGACAAGATGACGTAGCCATGCACTATGTAGACAAGGCATGAGCAGACAAGAAGCCAAGCCATGAAGGCATGTGGATTTGTGTTATGTGTCTAGGAAGTTAGTAAATTCCCTGGCTGCAGTCAGGGAAGAAATATGATGCTGATGGGAGGGACACGGTGCTCTCCCAGCATAAGGGTGAAACACCCAAGAGCAGCGTTCACAGATCACCTGGTAGGAGAAGATGATGGATAAATTAAATACTTAATTGTCAGAGGTCAAATTCTGCCTCCATAGATCCATACAACGCAGCTCTGACTTCTTGCCCTATCAACAAGCTGAACAGAAAACATATCATGCCTCTTAAGGGGACTGTTTTGTTCAAGGATTTGTTCTTTCCTCCTGGCAGCAAATCAAGCAGGGCAGGTTGGATTCAGGCTATCATGCCTCTTAAGGGGACTGTTTTGTTCAAGGATTTGTTCTTTCCTCCTGGCAGCAAATCAAGCAGGGCAGGTTGGATTCAGGCTGCTGGAGTTTGTTACCCATGTGATGGTTGCTCCCAGTGCACTGGGACTGGCAGAGATGTTCACAGTCTGCTTTAAAGGCCCAAAATAATGTGCTGGTGATAAATAATTCTGTTTGCCTATGTCTGCTGGAGTTTGTTACCCATGTGATGGTTGCTCCCAGTGCACTGGGACTGGCAGAGATGTTCACAGTCTGCTTTAAAGGCCCAAAATAATGTGCTGGTGATAAATAATTCTGTTTGCCTATGTATGCCTTGGCAGGTGGGGATGTATGTGTGCAAAACCACACACACACACCTTGTTTACCTAAGAAGTGCTGTGACAAGGATGCAGGGCTGGATGTTGTTTCTCCCTGAAATGGCTCTTCCCGGGGACTCCAGTATTTTCCTTTGAGTTTTTTGTTCTGAAAAAAAAAACCCTCTCCTAATTTCTGTGCTTGTTTTGTATAAAGGCAAGACTGCAAATTCTGTCTTGCTTTCAGTGCTTTGTTCCTCCACCACGATGGGACTGTGTTGCTGTAGAGCTCTGAAAAAGCACTGAAGTTAGAAGGAGAAGCACCACCACGAAATGGCGAGCCTGGCACTCCCAAATCCTTCAGTAGGGACTGGGAAAACTGCCCAGCGTTAATACAGACCCTAAATGCTCAAAGGGCTGTCACTGAAAGAAGCACGTCTGCACTGGGAAGTTGTGCTGGTGCATCTCCATTGTGTAAAATACCAGCCAAAATGACAACCCAGCCCATCTGACTGAGGAAAAGGGAAAAAGGAAAACTCAACCTGTGCAAAGTTGTCTTTTCCTGGCCTCTTAATTTGGCAAACAAATTAAAGCCTGTGCAGCATATTTATACATTGGGATTTCTGGAGAGGATAAGGCTTCTCCTTTAGAAAGTCAAATCACAACAACAGCACCCCACCAAGTGAGCTTGCATATGGGCTAAGTGCTGTTCCAAGCAAGTACTTGTACTTGAGGGATGTTATGTGGGAGCACTTTGGAGCTGTCACCAGTAGAAGAATCCAATTTTGGGTCCTTCAAGGATTCTTGAAATGCGTCCTACATAAGCCATGCGTTAAACTATTTGCCATAAAGCTGTTGCCTAGCTCTGCATCTGGCAAATCAAGAACAAGTGTCTGCTAGTCCATGTCTGACACCACTCCTAAAATACTACATGCAGCTATTTTGCATTTCTGAAAAGATACTGGAAAGTTGAAGAGGAAGCAGAATTTCTTAGTTTAAGGATGAAAAAAAACAACCCACCTTGCATCAAGTACATTCTGCTTTAATTACCAAAACAAAGATCAAAAGGTGAATTACAAACCGAATAGCTTAACATGGATAAAGTTCTGGATGTTGAAGATCCATTTAAATAATGGAAAAAGATGTAAAAAGGCAGCAGCTGAGAGCAGAAGGGGGATAGATTCAAATGGAAGAGTGTACATCTTTTAACAGTGAAGGAGCTTAATTACTGTCATAAGAAATTGGGGCAGGGGTGGAGTCACATCACCAGGTAAGTTCAAACCAAACCTGCATCTTTTTCTGAGGAAATGTTTCTGTTACTGAGGGTCTACCATTCCTGGTACAGGAGGACTACATACTGTTTTAAGGTCTTGTGATACACTGGGGTGAAAACCCAAGGATTTATCAACACATTCTGAATTTAGAATGTCTGCACTGAGGATACTTGCTAGGCTCAACAAGATCCCCAGGTACTATGACCTATATCTTCCTAAAAATATTACTTTTTATTAAGTCCTTAAGTATCCTGTCCTTGAGTTGACTGACAGCTCATCACCACATAGCCAAACTCAACACACCCAAATCCATGGGCCCTGATAGGATGCACCCACAAGTGCTGAGGGAGCTGGCAGGTGTTATTGCTAAGTCACTCTCCATCATCTCTGAAAGGTCCTGGAGAACAGGAGAGGTGCCTGAGGACTGGAGGAGAGCCAAATGTCATGCCAGGCTTCAAAAAGTCAAGAAGGACAACCCAGGAAACTACAGGCCAATCAGCCTCACCTCCATCCCTGGGAAGATTATTGAACAGCTCATCTTGGAATTCAGCGTGACTGGATGGATGGATGAGGAGAGAGCAGTGGAAGTGGACGTTGTCTACTTTGGCTTCAACAAGGCTTTTGACACGGCCTCCTATAACATTCTCATAGGTAAGTTTGTGGGTGTCTATTTTTTCAGTTAGGTTGACGGTTGGACAAGATGATCTTTAAGGTCCCTTCCAACCTAGAAGATTCTGTGATTCTGTAAGCTTAGGAAGTGTGGGTCAGATGAGAGGACATTGAGGTGGATTGAGAACTGGCTGAATGGCAGAGCTCAGAGGGTTGTGATCAGCAGCACAGAGTCCAGTTGGAGGCCTGTAACTAGCAGTGTTCCCCTGGGTTACTGAGTCCAGTCTTGTTCAACAGAGAGAGAACCTGGAGTCCTGGTGGACAATAGGATGACCATGAGCCAGCAATGGGCCCTTGTGGCCAAGAAGGCCAATGGCATCCTGGGGGGCATCAGGAAGAGTGTGACCCAGCAGGTGGAGGGAGGTCATCCTGCCCCTCTGCTCTGCCCTGGGGAGGCCCCATCTGGAGCACTGGGTCCAGTTTTGGACTCCTCTGATCAAGAAGGACAGGGAACTGCTGGCAAGAGTTCAGCAGTAGGCTACAAAGATGCTTAAGGGAAGGGAGCATCTCTCTTACCAAGAAAGGCTCTATTTAGGCTGGAGAAGATCTTATAATGTTTATAAATATCTAAAAGGCAGCTGTCAAGAGGATGTGGTGAGACTCTTCTCAGTGGTGCCTGGTGACAGGACAAGAGGCAACGGGCAAACTGGAACAGAGGAAATTCCATCTCAACTTCTAGAAAAACTTCTTTCCTGTGAGGGTGACAGAGCCCTGGAACAGGCTGCCCAGAGAGGTTATGATGCCTCCTTCTCTGGAGATACTCAGAACCCACCTGGATGTGTTCCTGTCCAACCTGCTCTGGGTGAACCTGCTCTGGCAGCAGGGTTAGACTAGATGATCTCCAGTGGTCCCTTCCACCACCTACCATTTTGTGACTGAGTGCCACTTAGAGAGAAGGTCCTCACTAGAGGGGAAGTTTCTAACCTGTCGAAATGGAAATAACTGGACCCCGGCAGCAGGCATGCAACAGTCACATCTCTGCAAGTAGAAGGCTGAAACAATTGCTTCATCACCCTTGGGACAATAACTTATATCATTATTTTGCTAAAGGCGTCAAGTACCACAAATAAAACCCTTCTTCAATTTAGAGTTGCATGTTTCAGAGTCTGACTGCCTCAGGTACCATCAGCAAACACTAGCCTGAAGGATGGGAGTCCCACCTACTGGGCAAGACCCCCAGGAAGCCCTTACCCTGAAACCATGCTCCTTGTCTAACAGGTCACTCTTCATCATCACATCATTCTGTAGTGCCACAATTCCTGCTGCATGGCAGGGGAATTGTTTCCTTGACGTGCACAAAAATTTTGGCAGGTAGCCATTTCTTTTCTCTGTCTAAATTCCAATGTGTCATGGCTCCGGTGTGAGATGAACATAAACAACAGCTTCATGCACTGTTCAACAGCTATTGCACCACATTATGAATTCCCCATATTCATTTAAGCAATACATTCACAAGCAGTGTGGGATGCAATTGCTTTACGTATCACACCACATTTTTATCACATACCACTCAGTCTAATCCAGTATCAGCAAAACAAACCCTTTGCAACATTTTCCTCCTATATCCAGTGTTTGGATATTGAACTCCAACAAATGGGAGGGGTTCCCTAAAGATGATCTCTAAAGAATCGCAGCAGAAAGCGTAATTAGGTTCATCTTTTGGAGTAGCATGAAATCATCTGCATGTACTTAAGAGCTCAGCAAGGCTTAAATACTTTGCTGAATAAAGACTGATGGATAAGTCAAATCTGCAATGAATCTGTCTTTTGGATTGCTACACCCTTGGCACAGCAGCACTCTGGGCCCAATCTGTAAGCATTCCTGGCTCTGTTCAAGTGCTAGATTATTTTTTTCTTCCCCCAACTGCCTGTATGGAACAGCACAAGGGAGGGTAAGCCCTGCTGGCTGATTTTAGTGTAATAGGAGCTATTGAGTAGAGTTTCACCACAAATTGAAACGCTCAAAGGGAGTCTGACACCCAAGCATTCAAAAAGAATTCTCCTGGAGGCTGATTTGCAGCATCCTGATAGGCATTCAAGACCCTTCCAACTAATGAACAGTATAAATACTTGCACATCAGTCCAATTAATGGCATATGCAGATGTGACTGACATTTGACTTCGTATGAGATGATAAACAAGAGCTTAACAGCCATTTCACAGCCAAGCCATTTTAAAGATATTATCCCTCTTCATTGCTGCCTGCTACAGAAAATGTACCAAATGCGTTCTATTTTATTTTTTCCCTAAAGGTTTGCAACAAATAGACCAAGATAAACCTTATTCTACAATCACAGGAAAATTCAGTTTGGAAGGGAACTCAAGAGACCATTTACTGCTCATACGATTCCCCCTATAACTAAGATTTCACTGTAGCAGCAAAGAAAGATGTGGTCTATTTGTCTGAGACAAACCTGGGTCAAATCTTGATTTTTACTCTGATCTAGAGGAACAGCCTTGAGTTGGGTACAATAAAATACCAAGATTCCCACAACATTTCACTCAGTCTCTCTTTTTATAAGACTCACAGCACTCGTAGCAGGTGTCTGAGATGATTGAATTATTTAAAGAGAGTGGTTATTTTTTTGTAATTCTTCATTCCTTTTTGGCTTCATTACAAAAGTTGAAAGGCATCAATTTAAGTCTCTGCTATGAAGTACTCCAAATTATTTCTCTGAAGCACCATCTCAAAATGGAACTCATCTTACTATTGAGTTTTTTTAAAAATGCAGGAAGGTAAGGATTTACCAAATTATTTAACCAAAGCCCCATCGATTTGACATGGCAGTGAGCTCTCCAGTTAACGCTCATGCTATTTTTCCTGCCTCCCAGTGTGTCACCAGAACATTTAAAGTATGAGCCACATACAGAGCCTGTGAGTTGGTGTCTTCTGACACCTTGGGCCAGATATTCACCTGCTTTATATCATGATAGGGCCACTCAGACATACAGAAGATACCTCCACGCAGACAACAGCTTTTAGTGGAGGCATTTTGCAAAAAAAAGAGCTATTTTATTATGCTAATGGCTAGCATGTCTCATCCTGTGGGCTACTTAGCCCAGATTAAAAATGGATGTTAGATTAAATGACAATTATTGTGCCTTCTGGCCTTAGTTAATTTAAAAAATTTCCTGGTACATACGATTTCACTTTTACATTTTAAAAAAGTATGATTTAGTGTGCAGACACAAGCCAGTTTTTTCAAATGGAAAGAAGGAATTTTAGACTAATAAATTGTGATATAATTTAGTAAGTTAAATTGCTACATATTTTTCTACTTACTCTATTAGAAGTAGTAGTACTCAGGAGAGTGAAGGGGAAAAGACCACTAAAACAATAATTGTGCAATTATTTCTGAAGAAACTGCATTTTTTCCAACTGCACTTAGCTGTTCAATTTGGAAAAAGTTGCTTCAGTTGCCAGTTGAAGAAAAACTATGGCACTAAGTGGTCATGGTCTGTTAATATACTATATAACTCTGCTAACCATCTGGCTGCTTTCAGTGCTTTTGCCACTCAGGGACACTGCCATCTACAATCAATTTCAACAGACACCACATGCATTAGGTTGGAAAAACAAATGATATTTCAATATTATACATTGTAGAAGTTTCAGGTTCACGAGACCCTTCAAGAGTTGAGGTTTTTTGGGTTGGTTTGGGTTTTTTGGTGGTGGTGGTTCAGGTTTTTTGGGGGTTTTGGTTTTTTTTGTTGGTTGGTTTGGGTTTTTTGGTGGTGGTGGTTCTTTTTGTTCCTCCTCCAGTCAGGAGCTGGTTTGCACCTAGTGAAGATTTAGTATAAAAAACCACAGGACACACTGCTCAACTCCTCAAGGTTCCTCCCACAAGTATTCATATATTCAGGCATGAAAAGAGCTTCTTTACAGCTACTCAGAATTTTAAGGGACAGGTATTGAGGTTTTGGCAAGAATTGTTCTAGTGTTTCCATTTTTCCCAGTTAGTAAAGTAGATTTTTTTTACCTACAGAAACAACTTAAAAAAAAAAATCAGTAGGATTTCATTAATCTTTTCATGTATTTGAACATTCAGATAGTAAATATTTTAACAGTGCTTCTAATTAGTTAACATAGTTATCTAGTCTTACAAGTAGAGCGTATGGAAAATTTCTGCTGAAGTTGAATGTTAACAGATGGAACTTTACAAGCAGTCAGCATTTATCTAATCCTTCTTCTATTTGACTAAACTGGAATTTTACCACTTGCTTCAGGAAGAACAGGTTTGGGCCAATTTTAAAATTCCTTTGCTATTAAGTACATAATAACTACCAGATTTGGACAAAGTTGCAGTCTCATTTTCAAGACAGCATAATAAGTATTGATACTTTTAAATACCAATTACGCTCACTCCGTTCTAAGATTTTATAATGGACACATTAAGCAGGACTGAATTATTATTCAAGCCACCAAAAGATCTTACAATATGATCCTTTGAACCTCAGCTCAACAGCAACATGAATGACATTGAAGGAATACACACGGAACGAGCTTAGAAGCACTTCAAGAAATCTGACTGCCTATCCTTTAGATTGCAAATGCAGATTATTTTGTGGCAGTACGCTAACTTTTCAAGTGTGACAGCAAAATATTATCAGCCTGACTTCAGGTATGTTAGCAACTCCACTCCTTCCGCATGTTTGGAGCCTTATACATTGCAAAAAGGTGTCTTAGCAACTGAAAAGACATTTTCTGACAAGACATACAAATCACTTCTACGATCAGAAGACCTCGTGCACAGGAACTCCCATAACCTAATACTCCTCAGCATTCAGAAAGAGACGTATACTAATTTGGACTAACTAGGGAAGTGATTCTCCTGCACTGCTCACGAGCAATGTGCTTGGCAAGTTATAAACAGCACATTATCTTTAGATTTAATTTTTCATGGACGGCTATAATCAGCACTCCCCTTGCAGTGCTGTGATTTCAATGGAAAGTGCTCCAAGCACAGCCAGGCATTTTGTCTCCAGACAGCACTAGAGGAGGGGGTATGATTGTTATTGCACCTACAATCAGTGGATTAACTATTAGCTGCATCTCATATGTGCTACCAACCAGAAATATGAACTCATTGCAAAAATAAAGTAGTCTGAAAGAGCTATGCATTTGTTCTACCAGTCTGTTATGTGTGCTGTGCCCTGGACAGGGCTGGCTGGACTTGCTGCAATGCCTCCCAGTGAAAGATGTAAGGTGTCAGAAGGAATTTTAATAGAATACCCTCTGTAGAGACCTGTGCTGGAGTACTTAGCACTAGCTTGAACAACTCTGCTCTAGATGTTATTATGACATAAACAGTTGGGTTTCAGGTTTTCAGAGATTAAGCAAAACCTGGGCACCAGGATCTTTTCCAAGACCCTTCTAGAGAAGTGTTCTTTCTAGTGCTTTTTTTGAAAAAGTCCATTTTCCCCTGACTTGTCACTGCTGCCACAAGCCCAGTGGGCTAAAGAACATCTTTCCCAGCTTTGGGACTTTAGCTTGCTCCTCAGCCTCCTGGGGACACACAGCCAGCACTCCACAGGACTGACTTCCAAGCTTCCAACAACTGCTCAGTGCTTTAGACAGCAAAAGAAAAGTAGTTATAGTTAAGACAAGCCTATCTCTGAGCATGTCTCCCTCCATATTCACAGATCTCACGCATTATTTGGGTCAGGCCTTTTAAGAGCTCAGGAGTCTCCACCCCATGTAAGTTCTGCTAGTCATGAAGAAATGGGAGCATTTCTCTCCCCTCTGTAAGCCACTTTAGGTCTCCCTAATTCAGGTGCATTAGGATGTGAGTTTATTTGGTCAGCCTCTGGGAGTGCAGGCATTATCTGACCTTTTTTCTTTCATCCTGTTGACTGCCATTGTCCAATGCAAACCAGCAAACTCATCAAGTGTTTCCCATTCATCTTTCCACACTAAGCCCCAGAGACATCCAGTTGAGGAATGCTTTTTAGCCTTGACATGGATTTCATCCCTCTGTTGCCATGTGGATCCATCCATCCTCCTGAACACATCTACTGACTGACGGGCAACTGTTACAAGAACATCCCTTGCCTACATACATACAAATTTGTGGTCTGTAGGTAGCACTCAGGGATGGACAACCTTAGCTGGAAGTCTTGGCAGCTGCCACCACCTTCCTTTGTACAATTCCTTAGCATAGCTCCTTATTTCATAGCATTTCCATTAGCATAGTATCTTATGGCATAAAACAAAACAAGCCATTTTTGGTTGCTTATCCATACCGCCTAGTCACTAAAATGATTGATTTCTTTTCTCTTCTAGGTAATTCAGTGCTTTCTAAAAAAAAAAAATAAGGATTAATTTAGTGAAAGCACAGTACTAATTAACCTCTTCTGGTAAACAGACATCACACACTGAAATATGGGGGAGCATGGAAATTACAACTAACACACAACCCCTATGACCCATATCACTTATCAGGATTGTAATTTCCAGGGAGCATTCTTGGCTTTCAGACACCTGAGAGGCAAATTTTGCTGAATAGATGAACACCAAGCAGAGGAAGTGCTAGTGCAGTGCCACAGGTTAGCTGATACAGAGCAGCACTGTTGATGCTTTAAGTGCTTCACAGCGTTGGATCTACACTGGAGCTTTTAACAGGTTGCTACCAGCATTATGTCTGAGCCACCTAGTCAATGGAGGTTCAGAACTCTTTGCAACTGCATCTTAACTCCCAGAACTTAATTACAAGCCTGGATTGTGGGTTATTGCCATCTGTAGCAGTCAGCTTCTCAAAAAAGATAGAAAGATCTGCTATTTAATAGTGAAGTGCTTTAAAGACATATCCAAGCTTTATCCTCTTCGATTTAGAGAAATTGAGGAATGTTTTGGTGGTCTGAATACCAGTGATTTCATCAATAGCGGGTACTAAGCTAGAATCATAGGCACTTTCCATTCCAAGTAAATTAAGAATAGCAAGGCCAGTTTGGAGCAGCTACTGCAGGGCATGGTTTCTGAAATAGAAGATAATCTTCTGTCTTTGGATGCTGAAGTTTGAACCGAGTGCAGTTTCCAAAGTTCAGGCCGTATTATAGAGTTTTTAAATATAAAAAGTGAGTCTCAAATAAGTGTTCATATAAAACCCCAAGAACAAACTCCAAAGATTTGAGAAATAAAAATTTAAGAAAGTGTCAAAAATCTTGTTTGTTGGGAGAATTTCAGCTACGTAAAACTGTAATATCTTTAGTGATATCTTTAAAACAGCTACAGAGAGGATAACTCTAAACCAGCTCCTCTGAGATTTATTGTTCACACTCCGAGTAAGACCAGGGACCCATGTGAAAGTGAAAAGTGCTAGATGTGGAACTGATAAAACACTTTCCCCATTACTAATCTGCAGAGCTGTACCATAAGATGCCAGTGGAAGACACTGTAGAAGCATTCAAAATAGCAGCATTTGTTTCGATATACAGAACATTATCAATATTAATGAAAAAGATTAAGTAAATAACGGCACTTTAGGAGTTAAATCAACAGCTGTTTAGACATGGAAGGAAACTTTCTTTATAGACAACTTGCTTGCAGGATGCTCACATCTCTTCCTAAGTATCCAGTGCTCACTACCACTGCAGATAGCAAAGCCTTAGCTAGGATGTGGATTTGATCCAGTCCAAAGTTGACACTCCTGAACTCACGTTCAACGAAATTGTCAGACTTCATTAACTATTTTGTTTGTAACAGAAAATCCAATAATTTCTCTTGCAGCATTCAGAAAAAACTGAGGTTTGTATTTTAAAAATTCACATTCATGTGCCTCTATTTCGCTTTTGAGTTACTGCTACACATACAGAATACTCAAGATCAGAGATTTTATGTCTTTTTGCCCTTTTCCACAGAATTCAGGCTATGTTTTCAGCACAAAAGCCCTGGCAGGGAAAGCCAGTTAGAGCTGAACCTCAAGCAACTCGGCAGGGGATGGTGGACACATTGAACAGGGTGGACACGTAAGGCATGGAAGCAGGTGGCCCTGACCTTATCCCAGTGACAAAGACCCACACAAAAGTGAAGTCTATGAATCACAGAATCATAGAATGGTTTGGGTGTATCAATCACAGAATCATAGAATGGGTTGGAGGGGACCATAAAGAGCATCAAGTTCCAACCCCCCTGCCCTGGGCACGGACACCTCCCACCACACCAGGTTGCTCCAAGCCCCATCCAGCCTGGCCTTGAACCCCTCCAGGGATGGGGCAGCCACAGCTTCTCTGGGCAACCTCTTCCAGTGTCTCACCACCCTCACAGCAAAGAATTTCTTACTAGAGGCTAACACAACAAGACTAGAAGGACAAGCCTTGCCTTCTCTTAGGGTACCACACAGGCATTTGTAGCCCTCATGAGACTCTCCATGGGACCACCATGACAATTTTGGAGGACAGTCCAGTTGTTCCTTGTTCTCAGGGCAGCACTCCTGACCTAATCTGCTGCTTATCCTCTAATCCACCCCTCCTCAAGCAATGAAAGGAATTAAGAGCCACCCCTGAGAATGAGCCAGCTGTAAGAAGCCAAGCCATTTTGTCCAACTGATTTGTATTCACAGATTGGAAGAAGCTTCTCCTCCCACCACACTTCACCCTCATGAAAATAAGAAGTTACCAGGTGAGGTCTCTTCTTTGAGCTGCCAAATAGGGGCTAAAAATACCAAGACGAATTACAGACAGAAAATTCCTGCTGAAGGAGAAACTGCTGCAGTTGGAGTTCTCTGTGCTATAATTTTATTCACTTTCAGACCTATTACTGCACCCCATCTTTCACTCCTGTTCTTTCTTTTCACCCCATTCCAATGCTTCTGCTTTGCTGTCTGGGAATGAAAAGGAAATCAAGAAGTCAGAATCAGAAGCCAGATTCAGACCCTTGTGAGCCCCTCAGTCCTTCTGCGTCATCCCTACAAGTAAGCTGCTTCCTTTACTCTCCCTTCCCAGTTTGTCAGAAAAAACAGCCTTCAGCTTCTGTAGCCTTTAGAAAACAAAGCTTCACACATCCCCAGCTCAGTGTCTTAGAGTTTCATTGAGCAAAGACAAAACCCCCAAGAGAAAGTAATTTCAAAAGGTAAAAATTCCTCTCCCTGGTTTAAACAGCAGAAAGATGTCACTTACCAGTGGTTGCTAATGAGTAAACAAAACCAAGGAAAAAAACAGGAGAAAGTAAAAAGGACATTCTGTAGGATTTAATGGCCAAATGTCTAGGTTGCTACCATTGTCTTCCCCATTCTTCACAAGATCACCCTGGCTCAATCAAACTAAGGAGTTTGCAAATCTAATTTGAATTCTTAAAAGCAGCTCTAATTTATCATGTTCCTTTCTAAGGTCATATCTATGCTGTATTCTTTTTCAAAGTTTTCCAGCATGGTAAGTACTGTAGCTGCATAATAAAAAGAAACACAATTCTTACTTTATGGAAAATTTCCTTGAAAAAGAAAATAACTCTGCACTGCTGTAGCTATTACGAATTTCAGCTTTCATAATGCACATTAATATGCTTATTGGTTTTCACAAGAGCCTTGTACTCCTTGCAACTGCCAGACATTGTTTTTTATATATGTACACACATATCTGTAATGCTCAGAGAGGATAAATCAATTCAAAAGCTGCCAACGTGCAGCAAACTTGGGAATTGTATCATCTTAATACCAGGGCTTTGCTAAAACTTATCTTTAAGTAAAACAGTAGCTGATGGACTTGCAGGAGCATAAGATAGCTCAGGCATCTTAGCTGCTACATATCACTATTAGTTTCAAGTATGGTTGCTACACTGGCAAATATCAAACTGGAAATCCCAGAAGATACACCAGAAGTAATGGAAGACGAGTTTAATACATTTGGCTATACACAGGAAGCACAAACTTCAAATTACAGATCTAGCTCTCATCTCTAAGGATGATCTAAGCTCACAAGGGATGCAGAATTCCCTGCAGACAGAGAACTTGCATGCTGTGGAGCAGCATCACATCTCAGATTTTGGCTGCAATTTTCTGAAAAGCCTGAGTGACTCAGTTCTAAATACTACTGAATTTAAATACATACAGATAATTTCATTCCCTTGAATATGCAGCTGTGCAGAGTTACTAATAACTCAGGTCACTAAGTTAGTGCTGCTAAAACCTTGATACCATATTGCTCCACAGTAGAAGAAACACTTGGTTTCACTGAGGAGTTATTTCTGTTCTTTTCACTGGTCCATTTTGAAAACTTTTGACATAACATGGGGCTCTCAGGACCAAGAATCTAGCCTTACAAGGACTCAAAAAGGGGAAAAAAAATAAAATTAATTTCTTTAGAGTAGTTCACTGTAGCAGCACTGCAGGATATGGCAGGAATAAAGGCAGTGGCTTGTTCTAACGGGACACAACAGTAGTCACTTCCCCGATATTATGACACTCATCACCATGCCAGGACTCCACCTTGTCCACCCAAGGTCTTAGACTACAGCTATTTGGAAACAAAGTTAGATCACCAAGTTCAAATCTAAGCAGCCCAGCAAGACATCCATTTATCCTGCAGTATTTAAAGCTGTGTGCAGTGTTAGACTGAATCCTGAGGGAGGCAGGCTAACAAGGAAAACATGGGCAAGATGTTTAAAAACATACAATTCACTGCACACCACTACAGCTCACAGCCTAAAAACTGGTCTCAGCTGTATTCAGTGTAGTACCAGCTCTGCCAGAGCTGCGTGCCTGACAAATGCTTATTTCAAAATCAACATAAACATGCATTTGTAAGTTTGACCTTCAGCATCTGGCTTAAGAAATAGGATATGACAATCTAGCTCCAATAGGCACATATTCATACACCTGTACACTGGGTTTCAGTCAACTATCTGGCCACCAAGACCCAATTTAATGGACTAACTGCTAATTTAGAAACTTCCATTTCTAGAGGCTTTGGAAAATCTGGAGCTGATTTATTCTCTGAGATGTTGGGCGAATACAGTGCAGACAAGCAGAAAGGTCTTAGTGTATAAGGCACAAGACTTTTGCTTTTAGTGCTGCCCTATGGCAAATTTAGTCCTGAGGTTAATGGATTAAGCACATGTAATGAAGCCCTGCACCAGTTTTTATACTAGCTCTCAGGCTTTTAAATTCAACAAGCCTTTGTGGTTATGCTTTTTCCCCCCCCCACATTTTTTAAAAGTTGGGAACACTTCAGAATTCTTCAGCAATGAAATGTGGTGCTCAAGGAAAAGAAACCCAGCTGCAAATCTGGCTGTAACAGTATGTAAGGGACATACCAAAAGCCCCCCTCCCCAGGCACAGTACCCACACCAAATCCCAGAACTCAACAGTCAAAATTCAGGCTAGCTCACACAGACAGCTTTCCCTGTTGGCAAACAAGATGCCAAGGAAAGGGGAATGGTTTCCTAGCCAACAGTGTTCACTAAACCAATGTTTACCTGGAGTCCTTTCTGACTCCTTAGAACAGTGCCATGCTCAGATCCAAATGCAGTCGAGCTCTACTCTCCAAGATTTTCCCCAGCTTATTCTTTACACCCAAGGCAACGTACAGGAACAAGATGGAAAAAGTCCAGCCCCTCCCCTAGTTTTGACCAATAAATCACCTGAACAGGCAGCTTTTCCACATTGGATGAAAAGATTTCCCACAACAGGGCTCCAACCTTACTGCAAAAAAAAAAAAAAGCATGCAAAGGAAATAACTGAAATGTGGAGTAAAGCCTTAAGACCATTTTGTAGAGAACACCGAACAAGAGAGTCTCGTCCCCTCCCCTTGATATTGAGCCTGATGGTTTAGCTAACCAAATTATGAATCACCAATATCTTTTTGTTGTACCACTGTGCAATTATTCCTCAGTCAAAACAGCTCCCTGCATCTGTTCACGGACATTTGGACGCATTTTGACACTTCTGAAGGCAAACAGACACCAGGAGATGACATAAGCCTGTCCAACAACATACTGCTTTTCACAATAGTCACGACAAGGGAATTATAGGTTGTTATTCTGTTTTTGTTGGCTGGAATGGCTTTTAACTACTTACTGTTTATTTAAAAAACAATAATCCTCCATTTTAAAGATTCACAGAGCAAATAAGATGACTCGTTTTTCTGAAAAGAAAATTGCCCTGCAGACATCGATGGTCATGCAACCAGTCTGGGGTGACAGCTGGTATTTAAATGGAAAATTAATTCTTCTCAGTCTGTCAAAGCAGGGACCTCATCTTCAAAAGGAAGTGTGAGATTGCTTAAGACCCTGCATATCACGAAGTCACTGACAGGAAGAACAAACGAGTGAGGTGAAACTAGAAATCATCTTTGCCCATGAAAGCTGCAGCTTGCTTGCCAGCCCTGCTCCCACATTCCCCCGGGGTGGGGGCTCTGTAGGGTAGCAGAGGACTAACACTCATGCAACAGTGGTGACAGTCCAACAAATCCTGGGGAGACAGTGTCTAACTGTACAACAGAGGCTCTTAGCTCCTGCTAATACTCACCCTGAAGGGTACTTTTATAGTCTGCTTTTAAGTCCTGAGACATAGCTGCAAAGATGAGAGAATGGAGATGTTGGGAGTCACAATTGCTCCTCACTGTGTAATGTCACTAGTAACTTATTTCACTCCAGAGCACAGCTTATCCTCTGCTACATCCCTCAACTTGCTTTTAGGGGTGCTGCTCAGCAAGTGCTCCCTCGTTGGGTACCTAGGAAAACCAAAACTGTCCTATGTGCTGTGCATCCCATGATCAGCTCCACTGCTTTCCCCTGCCTGCTCCTGCCCAACAAAGACTACCTCATACACAGCCACTGGACAGCACAGCAGGAGTGCCCACAAATAAATCAATCCCCAGCAGCATTTGGAAGCACCCTTCATGCTGTATGCACCGCAGGAGTGCCCACAAATAAATAAATCCCCAGCAGCATTTGGAAGCACCCTTCATGCTGTATGCACCAAAAAAGAGACTCTAAATGGAGCTTTGTAAGTTCTCGGTCCATGTGTATTTATGATACTATGCTCAGGTTCTCTCTTTGAGGAGTGTTTTGATAGCTGAGGCAAACCAAAGAAAAATAGTAACATTGACATTAGTTATACAGTTTGTTTTGTTTTAGGAAGAATTCAAAGCAGGATTATTCTAAAAGATGTGTTGGGACAGCCTTTAGCTGAAGTATATAATTTTGTTCCATGTATTTCCAGGCAGAGACTCCCATTTATTTCAAGAGCTGCCCAGAATATGTATATGATCATCTTGAAATTCTAAGTCTTTCTATTTCTATTGTACATATAAGCTCTCCACTACTGAAGTACCTGATGTTGCCTCCATCTTTCCCCAGCCCCACGACACAGGAAAGCACTACCAAATTAGATATGAACATGAGGTTCATATCTGCCAAACTGATGATCTGGATGCAGCTCATGGGCTCCGACTGCAGATGTTAGGAGTGCACCATTGCTAACAGATGCATAATCTGATTAAATATGAAATGCAATGATATTGTCAAAACCCATTAATCACTCTTTCAAGACACATTAATGTAGGCTTTACTGACAGCTGTGATGATTACACTGTCTCTGCAGGTACTGTTGCTCAAAGTTACCCATTGGGTCTCAAAGCAGGAAAGATATTCAGTACACAGAATGAACTTAAGTGCATTGTAGAGATATTTCTATCATGGTAAGTGTTTGCATTACTTAGATTCCTGCAGCTTTCTCTGGGTTATTATCTGATTTCTGTGTAACCCTCCACATGTGCCTTATGCAAAGACAGTGATAATTTGTCAAAAAATACATGGATTCAGAAACAAACTGCAAGCATGGCAGGTCCATTTATTAAAATACAACTTCATATGGGATATTCTACTGTCTCCCTGCATAACTTGGGGAAACCTCCAGGCATCTGAAGCAGAAGGAAGATTGGACCAAGCACCTTGCACCTACAGATCGCACAGAAAGGACTCCCCATCATCAGGGCCTAAATAACACAGGTAGAGTTTCAGAAATAAACACAACCAAACCTTTAGGTTTAGGCGATCAAGCCTCGATTTTCAAGGTTCCAAGATCCTCTCAATTAACCAGTACAAAACCAGAGTTTAGTCCCTACCACTTCAGAGTACTTGCTGTGTCTTCCTGTGCTTCAGTCAGCCAAAGCTCCTCCTCCAGAGGAAGAACTTTCCATGGTTTCTATAGGTCCTATCTTGTTCCCCCCCTCAGTGGGTCCAAAGGAGAAGAGCTGTGAATTTGTCTTACATCCATGCAAGCTTCCTTTTTTGGCCTCCCATGCCCTTAATGCATCTACCACTATAAACCATCCATTGCCAAAGTTATCTGCACATTCATGCACAACTGGAATTTATGTCTACATCTGATTTCAGACTTTTCTCAGCTTCAATTATTTGATTCCAGCCTTGTTATATGGATTCCTAGACCTTTGCATTAGTTATTTTGGCTTCGGCATAAGAGAAACAGCAGCTCTGAGGGCCAGTAGACATTAGGAAGACCAACAGGAGACAGCCTTTGGAAACAGTTGTGTGAATAGATCCAACTGGTTGGCACAGCAGGGAAACATCCATTTACGGATCAAGAGTTTGGCCATGACAAGCTACCCAAGGAAGAGCAATTACTTGTTTACAGGGATGACCAAATATGGTGTTGGGTGAAGGGTAATTAAGACCAGTGCATGTTCACAAGATGAAAGAAGTTCTGGCAAATTTAATAGTAACAAAGTCTAGTGGCTACCAGCAAGTTACCATAGCAGGCTTCTCCAAGAAGACACCAAAGGAAAAAGCACAGAAGCATAAGACCAGGATGTAGCAGGTCACAGCAAGAATAGACAGTGTCCAGACACTGATATCTGCAAACATAAGGGGTTAAAACTGGAGAGAAAAGTTGTTACTTCCTGAGCCACCAGAGATTTTGACAAATTTAACACTAACAAAGTCTAGTGGCTACCAGCAAGTTACCATAGTAGGCTTCTCCAAGAAGATGCCAAATGAAAAAGTGCAGAAGGATAAGACCAGGATGTAGCAGGTCACAGCAAGAATAGACAGTGTCCAGACACTGATATCTGCAAACATAAGGGGTTAAAACTGGAGAGAAAAGTTGTTACTTCCTGAGCCACCAGAGAGCTGTTCCCCATTTGTCCTGTGACAGAGGCAATGGCTCTGTTTAATGGCCTGCAAGGACTTTTTTTCCCCCGTTAATTTGTAGTCACACTTTGAGACCATATAAGCTTCCAGCATGTGCAGTACCCTGTGGCAAGCACATCAACAACTTAACTACCTGTTGTGTAATGGGTACTTACACCTGTAACCACCTCCTTTAACTCATCCTGCACAACCACTAGCCACCTACTAGGTTACCACAATGCATTGTAGCTCTTGTGCTAGAAGAGGTATCATCCTACCCCTATTTTCATGCACTATATCACTCATGACTATGGACCTGTCATATCTCCAGACATTTTCTCATTGTTATTTCATCATTGCTCAGTTACGGAAAATACTCTTTTTTTTGCTCTTATTTCCACTGTACTTTTTGCCTTCCACCCACCTCAGCCATCTTGCCAATCTAGGCCTCTGTTCTCCAATTCATAGGATCAAATAGAGGCTAAATTACAGCCTGACAGCTTCAGAGAGGACCAAGATTGGCACAGCAGCCCGTTGTGCACTGTGGATCAAAGGAATACAGTTTCTATTGCATCTCTTCAAAGCAGGGATTTTTACTAGGTATTTGCACAATACTTGCCTTACCTAGGACTCATGGATTCAAACAAATAATTAATAAATAGCTCAAAGAGGTAAAACAGTGCTAGATAGGCATTTAAGGAGAATAAACACTTGTAGTTGCAGGCTGACAAGCATTGAGATGGTCATCAATGAAGGAAAGGAAACAAGCACATTTTGTAAAGTGACATGGAAATGGCTCCAGGTATGACAAAACAAGCATTGAGATGGTCATCAGCGAAGGAAAGGAGACAAGCACATTTTGTAAAGTGACATGGAAATGGCTTTTGGCATTGAGAGATGTCTCAGGTCAGCAAAACTAGAGCAGTACCTGCATATAAATACATATAAGCACATAATTGGCATACATGGACAGCAGCACATAGCCTAAGACTGCCATGTGCTGGTATCTCCATGTAGGAGATCTTTCTCCTTGTAAGTTGGAGAAAATTGTTCTAATAAAACCACCTTTCTGCACTGCTCCTTAGTGCAAGACCATGAAGGCTTGAGGGAGGCAGCACTATACAGTAGTGTTGTGGGGTTTTTTTTTAGGTAGATACTGTTGCATCGACAAGTTAATGGGGTCCAACAACAGCCCCATTAGCCCTATGGATTTATGAGGATCACGAAAGTGAAAATTCATGAACCTTGCTGTACAGAAGTCTAGCAATATTCCCTTTACACTGAACTCATTGTTATTTAAGCTTCTGTTCTCCTACATGATCAGAAGCAACATTCTGGACTGTGGTTCAAAATCGCTATAGAAACTATTACCGGACACACTGCAGCCTGAGGAATTCCTACCACCACCTTCTCACTAAACACCACTAATGGTTTTCCACAAAAACAGACTGAAATCCATGTAACAGAACAAGTAAAAGCATAATTAAGTCACTGAATATGAAAAAAAATGGAATAGAAACATAGCATATTAGAAAAAGTGAACTTTTTTCCTCAGAAAGGACCAATTTTTACATTGGAGAATATTGATAGAAATCTTACTTTCTAGGCTACAACCTGAGTCATGACCATGCTTTGTGGGAAATGTTATTGTAGAGTTTTGTTTATGTTCTTTGTAAATATCCCTTCCCCATCTTACATCCTTGCCAGACATCCCTCCCATTAGGTTTGCTGCTACATCCCCTATATGATCTGTTCCTAGTAATGCACAGGGAGCAGTTTCTAAACCTAACGTTTACACTTATGTTTAACACAGAGCATCCCACATCATTGGACAAGGAAGCTCTTCATCTCCCCAAAGTGTAATGGGCTCTACAGCCTAGATTTTTGATCAGAAATGATCCATTTTATGAATAATTTTGTGAAGGTAAAGCCAGTAGAAAAAAGTTAATGCAATAACAAAAGATAATCAGTCTTCAGCAGAAAGCTGAGCCTCACAATCAATACAAGTGCATTCTAAAAGCTGAACTACCTCAAAAGAACAAGTCAGTGGGTAGCCTCTAGAATGAGTATTAGTTAACTTTAACTAGCTGGAGATTTAAGCAGAGGTGTCAACATCTTATGACAAAATAGTAATGGTACAAATCTTTGTAGATAGAGTTGACCAACAGCACTAACTCTTTTCACAGGCACCTAGCAGCCAGGGGAAACCATCCATTCAAAACTCAGGTCTTCTTGCTTGTTCAGCGCCAGGGAGGATTTCTGCTCCCTGTAGCATTTGGATGGTGCTGCCTCCCTTTGTGTGAGGTCATTCCTGTTGTTATTTTAAGTGCTGCTCTGGAGCAGCATTGGCAGCTCACAGCGTTGCTCAAGACATAACTCAACTCCAGGCTTCCCTAAAGGTGTTCCCTGAAAGTCCACCCTTCAACTGAACGGCTGCCCCAGAAACAAAGGCTAGTGCAGAAGTTATCTGCTTTTAGCTATCCACCCAGAAAGCCCAAGAATACCAGGAAGAGGAGAAAAACATTTATTCCACATTGAACTACTGGTCAAAACTTTCACTATTTTTTGTTAAAAGAGGCTGAGGGAGCTGGGGTTGTTCCGTCTGGGGAAGAGGAGACGGAGGGGCGACCTTATAGCTCTGTACAAGTACCTGAAAGGAAGCTGTAGAGAGACGGGGGTTGGTCTCTTCTCCCAAGTTACAGATGTCAGGACAAGGGGCAATGGCTTCAAGTTACGCCAGGGGAAGTTCAGGTTAGATATTAGGAAACATTTCTTTACTGAAAGGGTTATCAGGCATTGGAATGGGCTGCCCAGGGAGGTGGTGGAGTCACCATCCCTGGAGGTATTTAAGAAACGTGTAGACATGGTTCTTCAGGGCATGCTCTAGTGCCCAAGATTATTGGTTTGTCGTGGGCTGCTGAGTGGGTGGGTGATGGTTTTTTGGTTTGGTTGTTGTTGTGTGTTTAGGTGGTGGGTGGTGTGTTTCAGGCTTCCCTAAAGGTGTTCCCTGAAAGTCCACCCTTCAACTGAACGGCTGCCCCAGAAACAAAGGCTAGTGCAGAAGTTATCTGCTTTTAGCTATTCACCCAGAAAGCTCAAGAATACCAGAAAGAGGAGAAAAACATTTATTCCACATCGAACTACTGGTCAAAACTTTCACTATTTTTTGTTAACATTATATTCTTTAGCAAGTCAGCACTTGAACTCCGTGTGTACAGGATAGGTCAAAAATACGCCCTATCTGGCAATAACCTGAAACAAGCCTAAGGAATCACAAGTATAGTCAGCTCCACCTACTAAAACTGTTTAGGCCCAATTCTCATGTAGACTAAGACTGGCATTTAGCATGTTGAAGTATAAGGCAACTGCTGTCCCCAGAGGGCCCAAGAGCAACTCACTGTCACATGGGGAGTCACACTTCTTTTTCAAACACATTAAGAAATTCATGCTTTCATTAGAAGACATTGAATCATCGAATCATCTGGGTCAGAAGGGACCTTCAAGGTCATCCAGTCCGACCCCCCACAGTCAGCAGGGACACCCCCAACTAGACCAGGTTGCCCAGGGCCTCGTCAAGCCTCATCTTGAATACCTCCAGGGATATCTCAAGTCCTTACTACACCAACATGAAAAACATAACCTTTCCTTCCAGCTGGCATTCACCTAGAGTTGCAAGTCAGCACTTGAACTTCATGTGTACAGGATAGGCCCTACCTGGCAATAACCTGAAACAAGCCTAGGGAATCACAAGTATAGTCAGTTTCACCTACTAAAACTGTCTAGACCCAATTCTCATGTAGACTTAAGACTGGCATTTAGCACATTGAAGTATAAGGCAACTGCTCTCCCCATCAGAGGGCCCAAGAGCAACTCGCTATCACATGGGGAGTCACACTTCTTTTTCAAAAACATTAAGAAATTCATGCTTTCATTAGAAGACATTGAATCATCGAATCATCTGGGTCAGAAGGGACCTTCAAGGTCATCCAGTCCGACCCCCCACAGTCAGCAGGGACACCCCCAACTAGACCAGGTTGCCCAGGGCCTCATCAAGCCTCACCTTGAATATCTCCAGGGATATCTCCAAGTCCTTACTACACCAACATGAAAAACATAACCTTTCCTTCCAGCTGGCATTCACCTAGAGTTCCTGCCACAAGTCTGCCCCAACTCCCTTTTGCTCCTGTTAGCTGATTGCCACTCCTGAACAGTTTGGTCTGTCTTGCTTGAGGAAACGCATGCAGGGCTGGTGAGGCAAGCAGTGAGCTCTCCCCTGCCTCTCCAGAGAAGAAGAAAGGCACTGCAGACTGAAGTGCTGCCCTGGAGACTGCAGGGTTGAAAATCAGTTCATGATGCACAAGCCCATAACATTCATTCAGAAGTGTAAGGACTTACCATGATCCCACAAGTTTCCATTTGGCTTTCTGCCTTCAGAGTTTCAACTTATTTCCACCATCACCAGCTGCAAACTACATCCCCTTGGAGGGGTAGAATCACCACCCTCTAAGCTTGGAAGACAAGTCTCCTGTAATGCTGTGCTAGTGTAATTTGGCCAGAGAAGTGCCTGATGGGGGCAGTGAAAGCCAGGTTTAGACTCGCACAGAGCCCGCTTGGATTAATGTGGCCAAAAAAACCACTAGAGAGAAAACTACTATGCCCCAACTCCCTTTTGCTCCTGTTAGCTGATTGCCACTCCTGAACAGTTTGGTCTGTCGTGCTTGAGGGAATACTGGCTATTGGGAAACGCATGCAGAGCTGGTGAGGCAAGCAGTGAGCTCTCCCCTGCCTCTCCAGAGAAGAAGAAAGGCACTGCAGACTGAAGTGCTGCCCTGGAGACTGCAGGGTTGAAAATCAGTTCATGATGCACAAGCCCATAACATTCATTCAGAAGTGTAAGGACTTACCATGATCCCACAAGTTTCCATTTGGCTTTCTGCCTTCAGAGTTTCAACTTATTTCCACCATCACCAGCTGCAAACTACATCCCCTTGGAGGGGTAGAATCACCACCCTCTAAGCTTGGAAGATAAGTCTCCTGTAATGCTGTGCTAGTGTAATTTGGCCAGAGAAGTGCCTGATGGGGGCAGTGAAAGCCAGGTTTAGACTCGCACAGAGCCCGCTTGGATTAATGTGGCCAAAAAAACCACTAGAGAAAACTACTACACACACCCCAAGACAAAATTGCTGGAGAGAACATGGGAAATCATCTTCCCAACGTGAGGAGGAAGGAGGATTGCTATTTTTGGCTAGTAGAGATGAAGGACTGTGATCCATGTGTGCACATACTGTTTTGTACTACAGAATTATTTTAGTTTATGAAAAGAAACAAATGGCACACTGTAGTGGGCAATTAGCATCAGTAGTGCCTGTCAGGTATCAGTAGATACCTGATGAGGTATCCTTTTTGATGGATTGCTATTTACCTTGTCTAGAAAAGGAAAAAGCTGTGTCCTGGAGTTGGTTTTGTATAGACCCATATATAATGTGGTCTAAACCCTTCAGCAGGCTCTTACGTACAGCTACACCAACCAGCACTTAACAGAGGAAGCCTGAGCTTTTGCAGAAATCACATACAGACACACTTGGGGCTTCAAGGGATGGGATGACACTATGCTAGGTAGACACAAACACAGAATCACAGGATTGCAGGGTTTGGAAGGGACCTCTGGAGATCATCTAGTCCAACTCCCCTGCCAAAGCAGGTTCACCCAGAGCAGGCTGGACAGGAACACATCCAGGCAGGCTTTGAGAATCTCCAGAGGAGACTCCACACCCTCTCTGGGCAGCCTGTTCCAGGGCTCTGTCACCCTCAAAGTAAAAGATGTTTTTCCGCTTGTTCAGATAGAACTTCCCGTGTTCCAGCTTGTGTCCATTGCCCCTTGTCCTGTCACCAGGCACCATTGAGAAGAACCTGACCTGGTCTTCTTGACAAGCGCCCTTTAGATATTTATAAGCATGGATAAGATCCCCTCTCAGTCTTCTCTTCTCCAGGCTAAACAGACCCAGGACTCTCAGCCTCTCCTCATAAGAGAGATGCTCCATTCCATTGAGCATCTTTGTAGCCCTTTGCTAGACTCTTTCCAGCAGTTCCCTGTTCTTCTTGAACAGAGGAGCCCAGAACTGGACCCAGTGCTCCAGATGGGCCTCCCCAGGGCAGAGCAGAGGGGCAGGATGACCTCCCTGCGCCTTCTGCTCACACTCTTTTTAATGCACGCCAGGAGACGATTGGCCTTCGTGGCCACAAGGGCCCATTGCTGGCTCATGGGCATCCTGTTGTCCACCAGGACTCCCAGGTCTCTCTCTAAAGAGCTTCTTTCCAGCAGGTCAGCCCCTAACCTGTACTGGTGTATGGGGTCATTCCTCCCTAGGAGAAGGACCCTATACTTGCCCTTGCTGAAATTCATTAGGTTTCTCACCACCCAAGTTTCTAGCCTGTCCAGGTCTCATTGAATGGCAGCACAGCCTTCTGGTGTGTCAGCCACTCCTCCCAGTTTTGTGTCATCAGCAAACTTGAGGGTACACTGTCCCCTCAATCCACATCCTTGAGGAATAAGTTGAAATATTCCTATATCTTGAGAGCATTTTTTGACTACCTTAACTTGTACAGTACTTACCAAGTATTTCTTGAGAGTATTTCCAGTTGCTGAACATACAAATATTCACACTTTGCATTTAAAGCCACTATTTCAACTGAAGACTGCTTATGATTAAGTATAACATATACTTGGCTAAAAATCAGCATAAGAGCACTCCACACCTGCAGGCTGGAACTCTCCAGAACAAGTGTTTGCAGAAGCTCACAGCACTGTCTGTTGCTTCAAAGCAGAGGCTGACATCCTCAAAAGTACTGTGCATGAAGTTTTAATCAGAAACATTGGCCATAGGTAGGACTGAGAATATTGAGTTGTCTGGGCATAGATAATAAATGTTAGTGCCATGCTGCATTCCATGTAGAAACAATCTAAGTGTAAGCAATTAGCAGCCATTTGTTGCAATCTGTACAGTTTTTCTGATTTTTATCTCCAGCCAAAAGTCAGTAAGAATTATTCTAATGGTAAAAGATCAGCAGTCTACATTTCAGACTTTGAATCATGCTCCAACAACGTCATTTATTTACATAGTTATTCAAAGGGATTTTTCAATAGTGGTTCAATATCGAGGAACCCCCAAATACACGTATTTGCCCCCTCTCTATCTTCACCTTTCTAAAAAAAAAAAAACCAAGAAAGCGTTCCACTGCAGAACACAGGGACACAAATGTATGATACTGAAATACTGATTTTGTGTTCCATCAGGGCACTGTAGTCTTGTAAAGGACTAGAAGAAACATCTATACGTGAGCCCTCTTGCCTTGCTGCCACCTCTGTGCAGAAATCACCAGAAATACTACCTTATCACATGGCATGGCTCAAGATAATGGCACTGGGAATAGCACAGCTTGAGAGGGAGCCAAAGCAGAGCTTGCCAGCCTTTTCTCAAGCCTCCCTAACAGCGCAGGTGTCAGAAGATAGTGGTAAAGAAAATATAGGGGAAAACCAGGGATAACACCATCTCCCACTCTTCCCTGTCAGGGAAGAGTTATTTCATTATAATAGCATTATACTGAGCATTCTCCAAGAGTGGTTGGTTTTCCCCTATGAAATGTTTGTCTTCTTTTTCCATACAGACAATTCATGTACTTAAAGTCCCAGTTCCAAGAACTGGCATGTAACCATACTTCTTTCACATGGAGAAATATCCAGGCTCCCAGTGTCTTTTGCAAAAAAAAACTAATAACAGTACTCTAGGCAAGGACCATCTCCTCATGGTACAACAGCCAGTACCCAACTGAGGGATGACTAAAGAACTCCCTTCTTTGTGGGTGACTCACCCAGTTATGAGGTGACTCATTCCAGGAAGGTACCTAATAAGTTCAGCCTGTGAATTATCACACAGTACTCTAGGCAAGGACCATCTCATGGTACTATAGCCAGTACCCAACTGAGGGATGACTCAAGAACTCCCTACTTTGTGGGTGACTCACCCCAGTTATGAGGTGACTCATTCCAGGAAGGCAGAGTGATACAACTCTCTCTTCAACCTCAAACCTCAACTAAAGCAAGCCAGAATGCAGATCACAAACTAAAAAATAAAAAAATATATATCACCAGCTTGGATATTTTGATTTTCATTCACCCCTCCTGGAGCTCACTCAAACACCAAAGGTAAAGGAATCCAAGGCATACACCAGTTAGCTTAATCTTTTCTTATAGAGACAGCAAGTTCCCAAATGAAAACGAGAAACTTCATGGAAGTGTGAACTTCTATGTGCTTGCTAACATTTAGCATGGCCTAGCACAGGGAGAAGGGCTGGCAGAGGAGCAGGAAGCAATGGTACACTTAACAGAGCTGTTCCACCTTGCACCTCAGCAAAAAGCCTCTTCCACAGCAGGAGGGTGCTGAAAACTCCACCAAGTTCATAACAGCAAGGAGAACAAGGTGATATTTTCTTCCCACCCAGGGAAACACTGACAGGATCAAAGTATTCTGCAAATCCCTGCATCTCAGATGGGAGAACAAGAAAATCCAGGAATAGTTGAAGCTGCTTATATAGCAATATAACCTGCTTATATAGCAAGTCCCACTGGAAACATTTTTCTGGCTATTTTAAACAGAGACCTGCTCTGGGATCAATTTGCAACAAGCTGAAGAGGAGGAAAGGTGCTGCCATAATCACCTGGGTGCAGAACAGCATAGAGCTGCTATTTCTCCACCATGCCTTACTGAACCATGTGTGGGATCTCACACCGACTGTCCATCACATCCCAGGATCTAGGGAAACTTATGAAAGCATTTTATTAGCTGGATTTGAACATACTTAAACCATTTCAGGGAATCTGTGCAAACCATACTGATGCACAGCATGAGAAAATGATTCTATTATTCATCCCATATCAAGATGAATGCAAGTAAGGTTTATAACAGGAGCTATCTTTCAAATATCAAATTCAACACATCACTGTCACAGAAAAACAAATCTCTCACACCATAATCTCCTCCCGTGTGTGATAATTAAAATCTGCTTAAAAACAGGGCAAGAGGTGGAGCAAAACCTGTGCCAAGTGTTGGCACCGGCAGAGCACAATTCCTGGAATAACATTGCATAAGCAGGAGAATTACTCATAGAAGATAACATGGTCTGAATTTTTATTATTCTGGTATTTGCTGAAACACACAGCTTAGAGAGGAGAAGCAAGGCTGTTGACGTGTGTGACAGTAGTTGGGAAGGTTGTCTGTATTCCAGAGACAACACGCTGTCCCTTTCAATAGCGTCAGCTCTGTATCTCCCTGTAATCAATCTAGTTTAAAATTAGAACAGGAGCCTGTGGCCAGAGAGTTTTAACACTCCGGCAGCACTTAAACAGTCAACATTTTGGGGGAAAAAAATGATCAGGTGATCCACAGTGCATGCACTTTGCTAGCTGTCAGGAGGTTAATGGTGTGCCTCAAGCACAAGGCTAAATTAGGATGTGAACACCTTGATCTACAGTTGCAAATGCTGACAGCAATGGCACTTCATCAACTATTTTTGCAGTCTTATTTGCTGCATATCTCCCCAATTTCTCAAGCCTGTGCCACCAACCCTTCCTCATCTCCACATAAATTAGCTAAATGACCTCTCGTAGCCTGCTTGAAATGAAAATTGTCATCTGAAGAAGAAAATAGCTGTTCTGAAGGTTTGCAGGGAATGGAGAGGGCGTTGAAGACTGCAAGCTTTCCTGCAATACAAAACCTTCCAAAAAATCACGTCAGAAATTAGCCTTATCTGATATTCAGAGTTAGAAATTAATAATCTTCCCTCAAAAAAAAGCAGGTCTCTCCTTTATATTTGCATTTAACATTTTTAGGTCTGCAATGCATTAATAGTCTATGGGTCTTGTTTAAGAAAAAGATGTTGCTGTAGCAGAGCTGGAATTTACCTATTTATTACATGTGTCTTACAAGACAGATTCTGTGCCATACTGCTAAAGAAAACTGATGGATAGGGGTGTCTGAGTGGCCACCACAGACGCATTGATACTGTGCTCTTAAAAGCTTTACTACAGGAATGCATTAAAGAAAGCTGAATGGTTGAGACAGCACTGTTTGAGCAGAGGGAGAGATACTGAAATCAGCCCACTCCAGCCTGCCCAGGTCCCTCTGCATGGCAGCCCTGCCCTCCAATTAGAGGTCATCTGCAAACTTGATGCTACTGTGGTCCATCAATCTTCCAGGGGATGGAGAGAGGAGGACACATCCCTGTAGAGTACTCCACTTGTCACCAGCCTCCAGGTAGACTATAAGACATGAACCACAATCCATCTCAGATTTAAAAGTCCAAAAGCAATGTTGAAGGGGCAACACTAGCCTTCCAAGTCTTCGGCAGATAAACCTTACAGTCTGGAAACTATGGAAAAAAGTCACTTCTCCCACATCTCTTGACAACTGAGAGCATACACCACTGCTGCTGCAAGCCCACAGGAGTAAGCTGCCATTTCACCTTCACCCATGAGGCCAAAGCTCAGTAAAAATATCCTTTTGGTGATCTTACTAACGCAATTACAAAGTGTCTGTATGTGTAGCAAGGTAAAAAGGGAGGGAGAAAAACAAAAGAGAAAGTATCTATCCATCCAACTATGCCCTGAAAATCCAAGGACAGGACACCCTGCACACTGGCAAAGCCACACAAGTTGTCCAAGCTGATCCCAGAGCCTGTTTCTACTCTCCAGCAGAAAGACTTCTGCAGCCATTACACACATATAAATACATAGCTTCAAAATTGCCAGGGAAATAAATCCCCAAGAAAGCACTGCAGCATTTTTGAGGCGTGAGAATTTTGTGCTGTATAACACAATACAACCATTCACATATTTTTTTATATATTGTGGAGTGCCCCTGTAATCCTCTTATGCAATTTTATGCAAACTGTGTTAAGCTTCGTCCCTAGCTGAGTGATAGAACTAGAGACAATGAAGAAAGGAAAACACATGTGTAGTCAGGGCCACCTTTGTTCAGAAAGGCCATTAATACAAGGTTGTTAAGCAAGTACTTACAATTATGCCTGAAGTTTTCCTTCAAATAATGCTTTTCTAGATTGGAATGAAATAAAATAAAAAAACCCCTCAGTATTCTTGTCCTGAATGTAGGACAACACATCCTAAGTGTAGCATGGCCTAGCAAAGATTAAAGTCTCCTACAAAGGAGAACTTTCTCATGTAATTTGAGAGTACTTCCTCCAAAAAAAAATTCAGTGCTAAGATGCTCTCCCTGTTTACACCCTTGCAACAGGGCTACTGCTAGCACCTTTTGTGCCAAGATCCTCTGACTCACAGCAATTCAGCTCAGCTGGCCCTTTTCTCAGCCTTCCTTTATTTTCAACAAGGGTTCATGAGTCAGTGTCCCCAGACCCCACAGGGGCTTGTGGAGGGACTTCTGCACAGCCACCAATTCTGTCCTCTAATTTCAGTATGTACTATGTCTTGGAGGAATACAGACAGTGAATCCAATGGCTTCATCACTGCCCCAGAGCCTGGTCAGGTGCCTCAAGACTCACCAAAACCTCATTAGTTTCACACAGGTGCAGCAAAAGGGTGAAGTTTCACATACTTGAAAGATTTTAATAAGACTGAGCAGCAAAGAGTGTTATATCCAGTATTTCTGAGTGCAATAGTGAGTGGCTTATTTACATTAGTTATTCAGAGTGTAACCCAGAGGCAAACATCCCACAGCAGGCTTACTGACTGTTTTAGCTGCAGGAGAAATTCTCATCTCTTTGGTAATTCCAGACCAGCAAGCAGAAGATGTAAAAAGATAACTTTCATTATTACAACAGAATGTTTTTTCCATAGCAGTTGTTACCCCATTTGGAAAATACTGCTTGATATCCTGTAATCCCTCTGCATCTGTCATTTCAGTTTATTAGTTCCCTGAGTATATTCAAAGCTGTAAATGGAGAAACTGAGCTGTCCAAGTTTCAAATTGAAGATGGGATCCAAATGACAAAATACCATGTAGCTGTTTCAGTTTAATAATCCCACGTGGACAGATGATGCATCTACTATTCTTTCAGAAGCTTATTTCCCAAACTCAGTTATCATGCATGGTAAAATCTATTCTTTGAGGGTCAAGATTAAAGCCAGTGGCACATACCTTGCAATTCATTGGGGAAAAATAGCTATCACTGCTACCTAGAAGGTAATACCTATTTGCAATACAGAACACCCTACATTTTATGACAGCTAATGTTTTCTAAAACCTTCCTAAGCACCTAAACTTTAGAAATAACCTACTTTCAGACACTGCACAGAAGAAAACACATACAGTTTAACATAAACACGAATGGCTTTCCAGATTATGTAATTCAACTGAGCAGATGCCCCACATGAAGAGCATTATCTCTCTTTCAAAACCCAAACACCCCAGTACCCAGAACAGCCCTTCAGCACCCAGTGCACGTGCCAAAGCCTCCCCAGCACAAGAAATAAACCACCTTCCCTGCCCAGCCTTCACAAGAACTCAGCACAGGTGGAGTGACACCTGCATCCTGCAAAAGGTCCTGCCATCCTTACTATAGCCAGAGAAGTGGACATATCCCCCAGGACTTGCTGGTGTGAGGTGTGAATCAAGCAACACCACTGATCTGACAGCTGCACTAGGAATAAAAAAATGCAGGCACCTCTATACCATCTCTACAGCATGCCAAACAGAGCGTATGTAAAAATTGGCTAATGGTCTCAAACCAGAAAAATATTATCCCAATGTGTCTTAGAATAAGTTCATAATATTTATTACTTCAGAAATTATTAATTCATACAGCTGGCACACTTTATTTTTACTGGGAATAAAAGGCATTTAATTTAACCCTAGCATTAAAATACACTTGCTAAATGTAGCAGTAGTGCATTGTTGAAGACAAATGAATTTAAACATGAGGCTGACTCTATAAAACATCAGGATCACCCTTCCAAAGCAAGAAATACTTTAAGGACATTTAGGTCTTTAAAAACAAAATTAGTCAGTGACTTAAAACATCTTCTCTTGGTCACAGTAAAATGCAATTCTCTGGCTCAGCTGCATTTCCAGTATTTATGTACCTGCAAAACAGGCACAGGCCAAACAAACCTCCCCCTTTTGGTGCTCCCCTCATCTGCAGAACTGGCAAACACCCAGTTTTACCTGGAGACACTGGCAGTCTTAAGAAGGGGCATAGAGAGCTAAAAGATATGACCTGCTCATGGAAGCAAACTGATTATTGAACGGAAAGCCACAGGGCATTCATCATTAAAAACTGAATTACCAAGGCATTCTGCATTCCCTCCATGGAATTTTCTGAGTGAGGATTTAAAGGGTGCTCTGGATTCAGGAGCTCAATAAATACATCAAAGTGTTATAGAACCATTCAGGTTGGAAAAGAACCTTGGGATCATCGAGTCCAACCATCAACCCCACCCTACAAAGTCCTCCCCTACACCATATTCCCCAACATCTCACCTAAACGACTCTTAAACACATCCAGGGATGGTGACTCCCCCACCTCCCTGGGCAGCCTATTCCAGGGTCTGACCACTCTTTCTGTGAAGAATTGTTTCCTAATGTCCAGTCTAAACCTACCCTGTTGCAGCTTGAAGCCATTCCCTCTTGTTCTATCACTAATTACCTGTGAGAAGAGACCAGCACCAACCTCTCTACAGTGTCCTTTCAAGTAGTTGTAGAGAGTGATGGCAAACCTTCTCGAGCACATCCTGACCCACACGTTGGCACAGTACTTTCAAGTAGTTGTAGAGAGTTATGGCAAACCTTCTCAAGCACATCCTGACCCACACGTTGGCACAGTACCACACCAAGGCAAGCACGTAGCACCTGCCAGCACATAACAGCACAATGCAAGACAAGACTTGGAAGTCTTCCTCAAAATCAGGACCTTGGCCAACCTGTCCAGGTAAATCAAACACTGCTTTGAGCAGCAGGCCAGGGAGATTCTCCATACTGGTGACCATCAGGCCCATTTGCCTCTTACTCTGTCCCAAGTTGCTCAGTTTGGACAAGAGGGCAGTACTTTGTCAGGTCTCAACAAGGAGAGATGGAGGCAGTAATGGGGGTTTTTTTCCCCCATACATTACAGCATTCATCTGAACACTCATTTCCACTAGCAGGGCTAGTTTAGAGTCTAACAGCTTTTTTTTTAGTGTGTGGATTCTTTGTACAATCCAGTTTTGCCCAAACTTAATGCACTCCACACAGACCTTTTTGACTCGAAGGTATTGTGTTTTTAATCTAAATTCTCTGTAGAGGGACACATGCTATCAATATCTTTGAGAACCCCCCACTGCAGCCAGCAGGGAATTCTGCTCAGAAAAATCAATGGCACAGCTAAGCCTATGGTTGTTGGGGCTTTGTTTTATATATTGTGTGTTATAGCTTTTAAATGAATCCTGGCATTGATCCTTAGAAAAATTAATGAAAAATTAAATGAAAAGGAGAAAAAGATGACAAAATACTCGCTGCAGTCAAAAGGCTGGTAAGGGCAAAGACAGTAACATTCTGCTGCTAGAATATTAGATGTAGAGTCTTGATAACGTCATAAAATAACTTTGCTGGAAGCCCAGCAGGTGTTCACAGGATGTGTCTGCATCATTTGATTATCTATTGTAGAAGCAGCTGAAGAAGGAGAATAGCTGCCGCTATCAGAAATGAAGAACTACAAAAACCTGGCCAAAGGGAGGACATTCAACAGCACCTGAAAGCCTTCAAGCACATCTTTACCACTAAAAGGAAACGGACCAGCTCTCCTAAATCCTTTAAGCACTTGGACAACCTTACCTATTAGGTGCACAAAAGCTAGCCTAGTGCAGAAGCTTTGCAAACACGTACCAGCGCCGCTAACCACAAAAAAAAGATCCAATTTTACTAGCTAGGAAGCCACCCTCACCCCTCCAAGCTTTAATGGAGTTGTGATTAATTGCACCAAAGTGGATCTGGCCCAGTCCTTTCAATGCAACACTATTGATTTACTCCTGCAGCACAAGTAACCCACCAGATTTTGACATTGAAATATGATCTCCTTTAATGACACTCTCTCTTAGTAATATCTTCCAGCTTTCTGTTATTCATTCTGGGATTTAGATTTAATTTGGGTGCTGTTATGTTGCATATACTTTTATTGTACTCTGTTTACAAAATGATTCTTGCAATTAATTACAGTAATGAGATTATGGCTAAAAGACTCACAGAATGTTGATTAGATAATTAATGATTGGTGGTTGTTTGTAGCATTTTATTGAATATACACTGTGGGTTGGTCTCTCCCCTTTCCTTTTTTGGTCTTTCTTGCCTGAATTCTAATAGGTAATTGAATAAATGATTAGTGGGAAAGTAGATTACATGAATCATATTTAACCCCTTGGCACTTAGACAGGAATCCAGAGTAACATAATGTGAGGAATATAAGAAATCAATTTCTTTGGTATTTTCATTGTAATAATTACAGGCTGAAAATAGTTTTAAATCAGACATTAGTTCAAAATTGGCAAATAGGCTGGACCTGACATAAGGAACCTCCCTGTAGGAGGAAATGATGTTAGAATAGCTGCTTGCCAGCGAGGACAGGACTGATCATCCTGCAAAGCGATGGCCAGGACACAGAATAGCTTGACCATGCAACCTAGTGGAGCCAAGCCTGGAGTCAAATGGATGACCCCGTCAAAACCATCTTCTTTCAGGGCCTGGGGTGGAAACAAGAGATCAACTCACCCTTCCCCTGCTCTCAGTAAACTCCTGTGAAACACATCCCCAGCCAAGCCAAAGCCCCATCCCTCCTAAGGACCAAGCCACACCACAGATAGCACGCTGCCACCATGAGCTGGATGACCAACTGGTGCAGTCAAATTCCTGATGGACCAAAAGCCACACATCAAAATACCATTGACTCAATCTGATTTGCTTTCAAAAGACTAGAAACAGAGGCATAAAGCCACAAAGTTGAGTACTTTTTGTGTGTGCATGTTATGATACAGCTTAATTAAGAGGGCTCCCATTGACTTCAACCTCAGCAGTTCTGAGTCAGACCCCCAGATCTCCAGCAGGCACACAGAAAAAGAGCAATCTGTATTCAAGCCACTGAAACAAAGGTCCTTCCAGCTGTTTTCCCTTGACCAAACCCCAAAGAAAGAACAGTCTGTAGCTTAACACAAGTAGGGACCTCATGGCAAAAAACCAACCAGTATTCTAATAATAGATCAAACTTCATATGCAAAAATTGGCCAAATGAAAGTTGCTGGCCAGCCTTTACTACCTTCTTGGAAGAGCAGAGCACTTTCCCTCAGTTATTTAGCTTGTTTCTTTCCTCAAGTCTGACAGCTCTTTTCCAATTTTTCTTCTTTTTTTTTTTTTTTTCAGAGCTTTGTTGATCTTTCATTTTTTTTTTTTCAGAGCTTTGTTGAAGTGCCTCCATCTACTACCAAAGACAAAGGCTTCCATACATAAATTCCTGCAAGACCACCTATTCACTCATGGAAGAGCAGATTAAGCGAGGCCTCCATAGATAAATTCCTGCAAGACGACCTATTCACTCATGGAAGAGCAGATTAAGCTATCATATGCCCAAGGCACATAATTTTCTCATTATCCACCTGTATTCCTTTCACTGTCAGTTCAGTAGTTTTCCAATGAAACAAGGATATCTTACAATTCATTTTCAGAAGACAAAAAAAACTAGTAGGGAAAAAAGTGGGCATGATTTCTCTCCACCCACCATCAAAAAGCAACATTACAACTGACTGCAATAGCCACGCATTTGAGGGAAGTTGCATATTGGGCACAATTATCTTCTACACAGCATGATCATAGACAATTAACATACACGATAGCTAAAAACACAATTATAAGCCCCTGGCTAGAACCTGACTTTTCAAGAATTTGATTCAAATCAAGGGGTAGGAGGGTCACAATCTGTTCTGATTACATCATATGTTATAGATGCTTCCAATATGTTTAAGATGGGAAACAGGATTGCTCCTAATACAACACAGGCTTTTTCATAAGCTTCCAAAGCCCGTTGTCTTAGAGTAAAATCGCACTCTAGCAATGCTGGTTTGTGAAAGCACAGTTAACAACAAAGTTGCTTACGATGCCTTTTGTTAACCCATGTACAGCAGCTAACACCTGATCAGTCATTCCCTAAGGATCTTAAGGGATTAGCATTTATCTTGGATGAGAAAAAGCATAGGAAAGATTTATGAAGATTTATGTCCTGCAGTTACACCTACACACCAGTCTGTGGCAACCCTCAGGCTACTGGGGAGGGTGGCAACCTGCCTCCACTCTTAACAGCCATTTATCTTGGATTCCTGCAAGATGTTTTTGTTTTTTTTTTATTTTGTTTTTGTTTGGGTTTTTTCGCATACAAGGTTTCAACACCTTCTCCAGTTTCCAACTAAGACCTAGACCCCCTGCAGCTTAACTCACATCATTCTGTGACCAAGGGCTGAATGAGCTACACTGTAAGCCAGAATTCAGTTTAACTAGTTTTATCTTGAGGTTCCTGGCTATTCCTCATTTCATGCAATACCTGCTCGTAGCCTACAAGGGCAGCCACTGCTGCTTTGCAGAAGGGAGAAGCAAGATTGAGTATTAGATTACTCCACCTCTGGCACCTCATTCATACAACAAATTTCAAGAGGGCCATTGTCAAAAATACAGCATCTTCCTGAAAATTCACAGCATGGCGAGATATATATTTTAAACATGTTTTAATTCTTTAGAATAGTGAGGAAACAAGTTTTGTCATAACTCTACACCTGTTAGCACTGACCATCTTTCAAGAGTGGACAGATCCTTCATTACTGCAGACACAGCAAACAAGATAGGTCAGAAAAGACACAGCCCATTACAGCTGAGCTCTTGCTGAAGGTCCCAGAGGATAAACTGAAACTCAAATAGGTGCTGCACTTGACTCCTCCTGCAGTCTTAAGCATATACAACAAACACTTTGGAAAACTTGGGATTGTTGCCCAAACAGATGTGCTGTCCAGGATTCCTAACTGGCCTGCACAAGTGAGCTATATCAAATGGCACTGCACAAGTTCTACACCAGCCCTCATTCAGCTTCTACTTCTTGAGGTCAAGAACTCAAGTTCATGTTGATGTTCATTCACTATTTGCCGACTAGAGAAACATTTGCCATGATAATTTGTAGCACCGTTCAGTACAAATTATAGCCTCTAACTTGAATCCAACTCTGAGCTGCAGCTTATTTTCCTTTAAATCATGGGAAGCCAGTGACTCCTGACTTGTATCATGGTACATCACTCAGAAAAGCTGTCAGCTTTGCAGTGTGCATTTAAGTGCTGGTGCTTTTAGGGTCCATGTTGTCAGCAGTGCCAAAGGTACCTTAATTAAGCAATAATCACTGATCAAAAATTGCCTCTTGAACAAATGGCTCAGAGAAACTAAGATGAAATATTCGAGTACCAGTCTCCTCCCTTGCAAGGGGTTAGAAATGCAAAGATTTCAACAGGAAGGACTGGAAACCTCCCATTTCTGAAACAGCCTGTTGGGTAAACCAAAGGCCAGTTGTTTGCTGCAGTTAGGTATGTAGTTCCTGCATACCCTGGATGCCCCTGAACTGCTAACCACAGCACACATCGGGTTCAGGTTTGCTGTTGCAAGTGAGGCTTAAGTTATATGTATGTAGTTTCTACATAACCCTGGATGCCCCTGAACTGCTAACCAGAGCACACATTGGGTTCAGGTTTGCTGTTGCAAGTGAGGCTTAAACTACCTTTTAGCTCACCATGTCTAGAATTCCCTATAGACAAAAACAAGTGCATTTAATTTCATCAGGAACAGAATACCCCAACTTCTGCTTAAGTTAGCTATTTCACAGTAAGCAATTTCAGTCAGCCCCATTTTGGAAAACCACATGGGTGTTTGGTTCAACCATTGAACAATTAGGAGTATGAGTGTCAGTCCGATGAATCGCCAAACCAACATTTACCTCAGGCAAACCTCCTAAGCTAAACCCAATCTCTTCTCACTTCACGGAGAAGTATATTGCAGTCACCACTAGCTCTGCAATTTCCCTCCAGTTGGAGTATATAGTTTGGGGAAAACCCATGAGCATTCGCACCATCTGAGATGAAAGTTACAGAATATTTTGCCCTTAAGCCAGACTGCAAAGTGCTATAGAAACAAGATAAAAATCTGAAGCTTTACAAGAGGAAATACTTGCAACTAGTTCTTTTACAAAGAACCCTGTACATCACAGACACCATGACAGCAACTTCTGTTTCTCTTGGCCACAAAGCAAGAAACTCAATACCACCCAAATACTCATGCCGCTTCCACAAAGCAGTGAAAACACCTGTCACACATACACATATACACCAACCTCAATCATACTACTTAACTACCTGCTCTCTCCAGAGTTGCCCTGATGCAACACTGGTCCCTTGATGAACAGTTAAACATAATATAAGCAGATAACGTAGATCCAAACAGTTATATTTAACTGAAAAGCAGGACTTCAGTTAAAGGAATATGCCAAGTAGATGTGTCAAGTCTGCATAACAAGTATCACCTGATTATTTTTTTTATTACTGGGCATCCAAGATGGAAATCATACACCTTTATCACACCTTTTAGGTGTCCAGGTCTATATAGATGAGATTGAGTTGGGTGGTCTTTTGCTATAGAATTCAGACTTCACACTCAGAGGCCATGAGGGATTTTCCAGGATCTGTACCACATCTAACATAAGGTAACTTCCAAATCAGTATTTCTTCACAAAATCTTCATGTTGGCAGGGACCTTTGAGATCATCAAGTCCACCCATAAACACACACACAAAAAACCCCCAACAATCTTGGCCACTAGAGCATGCCCTCAAGTGCCACCTCTACATGGTTCTTCAATCCCTCCAGGGATGGGGACTCCACCACCTCCCTGGGCAGGCCCTTCCAGGGCCTGACCACCCTCTCAGCAAAGTCATTCTTCTTCACATCTCATCTAAACCTCCCCTGCCCCAACTTCAGACCATTCCCTCTGCTCCTGGCATCATTCCCTTGGGAGAAGAGGCCAACCCCCACCTCTCTCCAACCTCAGTTCCCCTCAGAATGGAACCACCTATAACTATCACCCTGCTCTTGCTCCTCACAGAAGCTGCCTTAATACACGGAGCTGGCTGCTTCAGCAGCTCCCTGGATGGGGCTTTATCAGCATCCTCAATTCATAGAATCATGGAATCGTCTAGGTTGGAAGAGACCCTTGGGATCATCGAGTCCAACCATCTCCCCTACTCTACAAAGTCCTCCCCTACACCATGTCCCTCAGCACTGCATCTAAACGGCCCTTAAACACAGCCAGGGATGGGGACTCCACCCCCTCCCTGGGCAGCCTGTTCCAATGCCCTATCACTCTTT
>NW_015090847.1:674507-675427 GCF_001431845.1 Calidris pugnax
CTCACCCGTCACGCGCCGCCCTCCGCCAGGGCCCCGCCCCGCCGGCCCAGCGCGTGCCTGCTCTTCTCGCCTTGAAACCCCCGCGCGCGGCCCCTGGCCACGCCCCCTCCCCTCTGTGCAGGCCTCAGCCGGGCCTCACCCATCTTAGTTTGTTTAAAAAAATCCAAGTTAGACCTTAACAGCACACCACAAACAAACAAAATATGTTTTAATTACTTGCCTGTTGACAGCCCACGTTTACATTACCAGGTACAGCACTAGTATGAGGAAGAAAACCCATGTAGGCCCCAGTACCAGTATAAAATGGTGGGACTGTAAAAATCATAAACGGCCATTACAGCTCTATGTTAAAGGAACATGAATCAGTCTTTTTTTTTTCATTAGAGTAGCTTCCATAAATTGGTGTCCGAAATAAGTCTTTTGGAAGAAAGGCTATGGAAGCATTACCAGCAACAGACGTGAAATTGCCAAAGGAAAACCCAGGCATGAGTTTGGTTTCCTGAAGTGAAATATGCGAAGGGGCTGGGTTTCCCAGCATGAACAAGCACTTCCCAGTGAACTGAAGGTTTCCTCAGGTGCTGCACATGGCACAGATAAAGACACCAAAAAAACACACCCACCCTCTACAGGCACCTGGAAAGGTGGGGTTGGTCTGAAGTGGACTCTCCTGCTGCCCGGAGTGGGTACCTGCTTCCATTGCCCTCCATCCTCTCCTCCTTCTGCCTGGGGACAAGAAGGCAGGGGATCCTCTGCCTCTCCTGGAGCCTCCCCCTGCTCCTTTCTCCCTAAGGACGGCAGGCTGTGGCTCCACCAATCCATTTCCCTGTCACATTCAGGGTCAGTCTGGGTGGCTTTATTCCTTAGGACTGTGGCTGCAGACCCCGTGCAGACCAGCTCTGGAAGTTTCCTTTCCAGCCCCC
>NW_015090847.1:675533-689760 GCF_001431845.1 Calidris pugnax
CTCACCCGTCACGCGCCGCCCTCCGCCAGGGCCCCGCCCCGCCGGCCCAGCGCGTGCCTGCTCTTCTCGCCTTGAAACCCCCGCGCGCGGCCCCTGGCCACGCCCCCTCCCCTCTGTGCAGGCCTCAGCCGGGCCTCACCCATCTTAGTTTGTTTAAAAAAATCCAAGTTAGACCTTAACAGCACACCACAAACAAACAAAATATGTTTTAATTACTTGCCTGTTGACAGCCCACGTTTACATTACCAGGTACAGCACTAGTATGAGGAAGAAAACCCATGTAGGCCCCAGTACCAGTATAAAATGGTGGGACTGTAAAAATCATAAACGGCCATTACAGCTCTATGTTAAAGGAACATGAATCAGTCTTTTTTTTTTCATTAGAGTAGCTTCCATAAATTGGTGTCCGAAATAAGTCTTTTGGAAGAAAGGCTATGGAAGCATTACCAGCAACAGACGTGAAATTGCCAAAGGAAAATACAGGCATGACTTCAGTTTCTTGAAGTGAAATATGCGAAGGGGTTGGGTTTCCCAGCATGAACAAGCACTTCCCAGTGAACTGAAGGTTTCCTCAGGTGCTGCACATGGCACAGATAAAGACACCAAAAAAACACACCCACTTTTGAGCAGTCTTACATAACTCCTCTGTGTTGCCGCCTTAAATCCTTCAGGTACATCCCTGCTTGTCTTCTGCAAGCTTCAGAGAAGTTTCCATTTGGATAGCCTTAATTTCAACTCTAAACTCAACAGCTAAGGAGACAATAGCTCCTCAGAAATCCATGAAAGTTGCTTTCTCTGCTAATCACTCCTGTTTGATGTGAATACATGTAGTGAAGCAGAAAGTACTGTTGTACAAACCCACAGAATGGACCTCCGGAGATGATCTAGTCCACCTAGCTAGAGACCATCTCCACCACTAGATATCATCTAGCCCCACACATACTGTTGTACCATTGGTGAGACAGATTCATGAACCCTGCATATGGCCAAGACCTGTTGTACCAGTGGTGGGACAAACAGATTCATGAACCCTGCATATGGCCAAGAAAAAAATGTTTCTCTACTGGGAAATTATGGGCCCCATCATTCTTCACCCTCCTCCTCACCCAGGAGCATATAACTCATGGAGCAGTTTAAAGCTCTTACCAATTATTGTTAGTCTGGCACAAGTCCTTAGAGATCCTAGCAAGAAATTACCTTATCACATACACCGCATTAAAAGAGTAAAGAATCAGTCTCTGGAGACTTCACAAGCCAAATGCTGCTAAACGCATCTAGATGGAGAACTTGACATAGATTAAAAATAGAATAAAGCAAAGTGAAAGGGTTAAGCAATATTGAACAGACCTCAAAAATAGCACCCTAGGCGCAAAAGAAAAGCCCTTCAGTTCTATGCAACTGTAGCTGGTAGAAACCATTTGCACAATTTTGTTTAGGAACAACCATATTGGAAGTCTGGGTGGCAGCTGCTGTTTTACACGTAATAAAACCAGGAAAAATGAAAGTTAGCATACACCAGCAAGGATTTTAATTGTCCTTTCAGGCTTGTAAATATGACCACACACCCTTAAGACTCCTTGGTTCTGCACTCAAACACCAGCTCACAAATAGAGCATAACTGAAATCTCAAGGTCATATCACAATACAATAAACAGACTGAATCAGTGCTCTGTAAGTTTACAGGAGTAAAACAAAAACAACATCCTAGAAATTAATCACATCAAGCATTACTGACAGACCTCATTTCTTCTGTGCTCACTGTAGAACCAGGTCTCTTGTCTGTAGTTTCTTGGATATGCTTAGTTTCATGCACCTGAAGCAGCCTCAAACATGACACCAAAAGTACCCACAGCATATGTTTGAGCAGAGAAACAAAACTCAATCAATGCTTTAGCAGGTCTGCATAGAAGCAGCTTGTACTAAACGAGCACATAGCTTTCACCTGTACCTGGCAGGCAAAGCTTAACTAACACAGCTGAGACAATCAGGTTATGGACTGCCTACGAAGACCCAAAGTTTTAACCCCTTTTTAGCTACCCTTCTGAAACAGCAATTATCACAGGGAGCCCCAGTGAACACTCTCTCCCCCTCCAGTGTCCCAGGAGAAAAAAAAACTAGTTATAAAAAAAATTACATATATAGGGTAAAGCATGGTTCAGAAAGAAAGAGCTACAATGCTACTTCTCAGGGATAAACTGAGAAGGGAGAAAAAGTCTCTAGTTTTTACTAGAATAAGTAAAAACCTTTCTTTAGTTTCCAAAACTGATAATCCTCATAGTCCATGACCTGTTTTAAATTTATCACTCTAGTGATAAATAAGTAAAGCTCAGCTAAGCAGCCTAGAAGCCTTAAGCTAGTCACCAAGAAGAGCTGCTCATAGAAAGGCACAATTATTTAGCCAACAAGAAAAGAAAACAAGGGGCTTCATAACACAACTGACACTAACCACAGACCTTGTGTAAAGGTCTCCATACTGCCTAAAACCAACAGTAAGATACCATCCACAGCTCACAAGCATCTCTGTAGGCCTTCAGACCCCAAGCTTACTGCTCCCTAGTCCTTTATTTTTAATTAAACAAACAAATCTTTCTTACCACAAATCTTGAGTTGAATAGAAAACACATTGTCTTTCCAGAGTAAGCTACAGCCTCCACCTTCTAAATCCCTCTCCCAGGCAGAGCTAGAAAAAAAACCCCAAACCCTCCACATGCAGACTATATAGCAATTGTGCCTAATTGCTGCTTGGACACAGCTGGGGGAAGCTCTCAGACACTATTTATTGCTTGGGTGCATAGTGCAGGGTCTTGTTTGTTCCATGTAAGACAGTTGTAGAGTAGAAGGTGTTTTGTTGCTATTTTTGTATTCAGTATTGAGGTAGGTCATGTTTATTAGCTTTCTCATTGCATTGAAGAAAGCACTAGCTTAATTTGAAGTCTTTGAATTTGCCTTTATTCAGTTCGCTAGCAACAGGATCTCAGCCCTTTGTTTTTCTTCCATTTGTTTTATTTATCTTGTGTTAGTTCATAATACAGAAGACTGAAGCTGTTCAGTATTTCCTGTGGAAAAGGTGTTGTAGGCATATGGTTCATCTAGTGTTGTGGTTTTGTGGACACATTCCAAAAGCATGTTATGTTATTAACTTATATCAATCTTTGCTTATAGAGAAAGAGAGGCTTCTAATCATGGTTTATAATATCTATATTTTTTGCTGGTTTACTTACTACTTTTTAACTTCTTGCTCATGCCCGCAAGAGGCTTACAAAAGCTCTGAAATATCTCAGTTCCTTTAATATTTCCCTTTATAATTCTAGTTTCCTAGTTGACAACATTATAGAAGGTATTAATTGAGATTTTAATGAAGGTTGATATTTTCCAATGCAGGGAAATTAATAGGCAAGAAAAAAGATTCTAAAACTCAGCTTTATCTGGCGCTGTGGAAGGAGATTGGCCTTGACTGTAGGCAGTGTTATGTTTAAAAACATAATTTTAATAATTTTCTTTAAGGCTTTAAATTTCTTTAGCCTGGTCTTAGTAGTGTTTTAATGATAAATAACTTTGGAAAATTTTAGTATTATTTTAACCTTCTGAAAGGATCAGTCTGAGCATCTCCAGATGGGCAAGCTGTAGACAACAATTTGGTACAAAATCAGGATTTTTTTAAAAATTACGTTTGTGGTTAGAAAAAATACTGGAGGGGGTGTAAATTTGGGTAACAGCCTCCAGCTCTACACCCTAGTTGCTGTATATATGTTGATCAAAGTCTAGTTTGACCACAGCAGTATGATACAAAAAGCTTTCAGTGGCTAGTGATACATATGGTTTCTTCGTTACAGTATTTCTTTTTCTTTTAGGTTTTAACATTAAATAGGATTCTTTTTGGAATGCAGAAGTGAGAAGGGCTAAGACTATTGGGCAGCATTTGGTTGACTCCCTTCTGCTTGAATGAGAATCCTGCTTCTGGTAGCCTAAAAATGGCGATGCTTTGCCATACCCTGTATCTCTAACCTGGCGTGTCAGTGCAATGTGATTTCGGGTTTGCTGGCAGCCCGTCTCGCTCAGAGTAGTTGTAAACAGTGATGCTGGTATTTTTATTGGCTAATTTTACAAGCTGGCATCTGCTGTCAGCAGCTTCGTGTAAACACACTCCTGCCATAGCATCTGTTCTGCTGCACGCTGCCCTTACCCTGGTGCTCACATGGCACTGGGGAGGGAGAGAGAAAGCTCCCTGCTGAAACGAGGTATGTGTAGAAAAATGGGAGCTGGATGAGGGGCTCAGACCATCTCCCTGGACTGAATTTCTAGAAATGGGCTACTTGAGTCAATTCTAGGACACTGTTTTCAAATGGGCTTGAAGCCTCTGCTTGGAGTCCAACCCTGCTCGGTGTGTGAGCAAGCACACGCTTTCTTAATGTGAAGTCTGGAAATGTGATGATGACAACAATGGACTTCTGCATAGCATGGAAGTTGATTAATTTTTTGTGAATAGAACCTGACTGAGATGACAGGACTGACTTCGTAGAATCGTAGAATTGTTAGAGTTGGAAGGGACCTTAAAAATCATCGAGTCCCAACCCCCCTGCCCTGGGCAGGGACACCTCCCACCAGACCAGGTTGCTCCAAGCCCCATCCAGCCTGGCCTTGAACCCCTCCAGGGATGGGGCAGCCACAGCTTCTCTGGGCAACCTCTTCCAGTGCCTCACTGCCGTCACAGTAAGGAATTTCTTCCTAAAATCTAATCTAAATCTACCTTCTTTCAGTGTAAAATCATTACCCCTTGTCCTATAAAGAGTCACTCTCCATCTTTCCTATAAGCCTGCTTTAGTTACTGGAAGGCTGCTATGAGGTCTCCCCAGAGCCTTCTCCTCTCCAAGTTCAACAGCTCCCAACGCTCTCAGTCTTTCTTTGTAGGAGAGGTACTCCAGCCCTCTGGTGAGCCTCATGGCCCTCCTCTGGACCCACTCCAACAGGTCCATGTCTGTCTTGTGCTGGGAACCCCAGAGCAGGATGCAGTACTCCAGGTGGGGTCTCACCAGAGCAGAATAGAGGGGCAGAATCACTTCCCTTGACCTGCTGGCCATGCTTCTTTTGATGCAGCCCAGGATGTTATGCTTTAATTTAATGTTACATTGAGACGTGTAACGGGTCTGGATACTGTGGATATGAAATCACAGAATCACGTGGGGTTGGAAGGGACCTCTGGAGATCATCTAGTCCAACCCCCTGCCAAAGCAGGGCCACCCAGAGCAGGTCCCACAGGAACGTCTCCAGGTGGGTTTGGAATGTCTCCAGAGAAGGAGACTCCACCACCTCCCTGGGCAGTCTCTGCCAGGGCTCTGCCAACCTCACAGCAAAGAAGTTCCTCCTCGTGTTTAGGTGGAACTTCTTATGGTCAAGTTTATGCCCATTTCCTCTTGTCCTGTCCCTGGGCACCACTGAAAAAAGACCAGCCCCATCCTCTTGACACCCTCCCTTGAAGGATTTCTAAGCATTGATCAGATTCCCCCTCAGCCTTCTTTTCTCCAGACTCAAAAGACCCAAGTCCCTCAGCCTCTCCTTGTAAGGGAGATGCTCCAGGCCCCTCATCATCTTCAAATAGGAATGAAAATACTAATTCTTGATTTGAGTTCTTTAAATACATTGAGCTATAGGGGACAACTTGTTAAAGATGGGATAAGTTTTGAGATGGTTGTTGTTCGGTGACTAATTCTTGGATGCAGATAATGCATTGACCAAAAGCCAACCACCGAGGGTGAGTTTTGAGTAAATCTTTATGAAAATGACCCGGTGATGACTTCTGTTCACCTGTTTAGTATATTATTCACTTCCCAATGTAGCTTCGCTGTCTAAAGGAGCTAGGCAATCAGTGCGCATGTAATGGTTTTATTAAAGTTTAAATGTTTATACCAGGCTCAGTATTTCCTGAAGTAAATGTCTTTGGGTGACTATTGCACTCTGGGTAAAATGCCTATTACTGCCCTAGACCAGAGACCCATTACAAGTTCACATTAGGAAGCATTCTGCTCGAGGCTACAGCCGTAATCTGATTGCCGCTCCTTTCTCCACTTGCTGTGCATGTGCCCCCATCTCCTTCACCTCCTGATTGAATGAAATTGTAATCGCCTCCTCTTCTCTTTAGCTGGGGGCAGAATTAAAGGCAGAAAACAGAAGTGTCTGGGAGTGCACACGTAGGAAGGCAGAACCTACCAAAGGGTGAACCGAGTGGAGATTAAGCAAAGGTGCCACAGCCCAGGAGATCTTACAAGAGACAGGAAGGGGAATGAAGTTTAGAGAGCATAGGAGGAGAAGCTGTAAAAGGAGAAATAACTGGTAACGAGCTGTCAGTTCTCATTTATAGCCATGTCATGATGCAGATGGTGTTTTTACACCCCAGTACTGCCCAGTACACTGGTAATACATCAGCGGAATCTGTGAGGAATACAAACACGCTGAGAATGCGGGGAGGAGGTTATGAAAGCCAAAAGCTGAACTGGAATTGGATCTGGCAAGGGATATCAAAGGTAACAAGAAGGGCTTCTCTCAGGAGATGGGTGACAGTGGTTATGTTAAAAGGCAGTCACACACACGCACAGAATCACAGAATCTTCTAGGTTGGAAGGGACCTTAAAGATCATCTTGTCCAACCGCCAACCTAACTGACAAAAATAGACACCCACACAACAAACAAGGAGCATCATCACTAAACCAGACCTCCCAGCACTACATCAACCCGTCTTTTGAACACCTCCAGGGATGGGGCCTCAACCACCTCCCTGGGCAGCCCATTCCAATGCCTGAGAACCCTTTCAGTGAAAAAATTTTTCCTAATATCCAGCCTGAACCTCCCCTGGCGCAACTTGAGGCCATTTCCTCTTGTCCTGTCGCCTGGGACTTGAGAGAAGAGACCGACCCCCACCTCTCTACACCCTCCTTTCAGGGAGTTGGAGAGAGCAATAAGGTCTCCCCTCAGCCTCCTCTTCTCCAGGCTGAACACCCCCAGCTCCCTCAGCCTCTCCTCATAAGACTTATTCTCCAGACCCCTCACCATCTTTGTCGCCCTTCTCTGGACCCGCTCCAGCACCTCAATGTCTTTTTTATGGTAGGGGGCCCAAAACTGGACACAGTACTCAAGGTGAGGCCTCACCAGTGCCGAGTACAGGGGGACAATCACCTCTCGGGCCCTACTCGCCACGCTGGTCCTGCTGGAAAGAGAAGGTAAAGTGTGTTGGCAAGGGAAGGGGCAGACTCAGAAGAACAGGGAGGTGAAGTGAGGCACACCAGTGGTTGCAGGCATTGGATGTGGCTTGGCTGGTTCCCAGGGTACTCCTTGGGTGGTTAAATCACACTCCCAATGAACAGGAACTCAAAAATGCCACTCTGATAGTCATGGTGCAAGGGTCAGGCTGGATGGTGTTCCCCTTCAGCCTCACCTCAGGTGTGATGCTGACCCACCCTTCGGAGCACAAGGCTCTTTTAACAGGAGTTTACTTGCCCCTCATTTGGGACCCTGTCACTGAGCATTGAGTAAAGGGATGTTCTCAGTTGAGAAACAGCCTCCTCAGGACCACTCGGGGTGTTTGTGTCAGAAGCAAAACTTACATCACAGAATCACAGAATTATCTAGGCTGGAAGAGACCCTCAGGATCATCAAGTCCAGCCATCCACCCTACTCTAAAGTTCTTCCCTACACCATATCCCCCAACACCACATCTAAATGACTCTTAAACACAGCCAGGGATGGTGACTCCACCACCTCCCTGGGCAGCCTCTTCCAATGCCCAACCACTCTTTCTGTGAAGAATTGTTTCCTAATGTCCAGTCTAAACCTACCCTGATGCAACTTGAACCCATTACCCCTTGTCCTATCATCTGTAACTTGGGAGAAGAGACCGACCCCCGCCTCTCTACACCCTCCTTTCAGGGAGTTGTAGAGAGTGATCAACACCACCTAATGGCTCCAGCTCTTCTGGTATGGAAGGGATGGTTTTTCCTAGGAATGAGCAGAAGGTCTGTCTGGAAGGTTTGCCTCCCTGTGCTTGCTAGACCCTCATTTGGGAAGTTTGTGTAGAAAAGGTGGCTCCTGGATTTTTTTTGCCTTTTCAAAATCTAGCACAGGTAAGCTTTTTTGAGTAGCATTTTGCTTGTAACTCCTGGATGGGATAGGGGAAGAAACACTGAAAGCTAAGAGTGACGGTGGGGAACACATGGATGGTATGTCACTGGGTGGTATTTGTGTCAGGTTTTGTCACATGAGGCACTCTGTCTTAGAAAGCTGGCCCTGATCCTACCTTGTCACTCTGTTGTTTGAAAATTATTTAACAAAGCACATGCCAAAAAAATATTTATACTTGCTGAAGCACTTCTCTGAGTAGACATTGGAGTCTTGCAAGCTAAGTATTTCTGAGTTTGGAACACAAGCCCTACCTAAAGGCACAATTTAAGCACTGCAAAGGAAGGAGAGAAATAAATATGCTCCTACATTTCAAAAACAGTTGCAATTAGCTGATGGAAAGACTATAGCTGTGATCCAGATGCCATCTCACAAGAACATAAATGAATGTGTTGGCAGCTGAAATTGCTAAGCATTTGCAAGTATTTGAGATATGAAGTGACTGACAATGATGTGATTTATTTAGGAAATCATTAGGGGTAGGTTGAAATAGAGAGATCAGTATCAAACAGCTCTGCTTGGAGGAGAAAGGTGAGATGAAATGGATTTGCTTTCCTCAAACAAGAGGAGAATGGACACAGTTGGCCTCGGTGTGAAATACGGGGCAGTAGCTCAAATTAAAGAAACTAGTCTGCCTGTAATGAAAGAAATTCAGAGTAGCCATCTAGACAGCCCTTAGAAATTAAAGAAGGCATTACTGACCTTATGAAACATAGTTCAGAAAGGAACTGAGTTCTGGACTGTACGCAGGGGATTATTATACTTCACTATTCAATGATACATTAATATAGTGATTTTCATAATTATATCCATTATTATGTTTGTACCTTGAAAGAATGTGCATTTAATGAGCGAAGTGCTGAACGTGAACCCTTGAACTACAGTAATGTCCACATTTGCTAGCGTAGATCCTGATCCAAAATGACATGCTGGAAAAGGAAAAAGTGAGAATGAAAAGCAAATGGATGCTCTAATAGCTTTGGAGCTTGATTCAGGTCTGCCACACACCTTCTACGTGACCTTCAGCAAGTTGCTCAAGGACTAGGTTTTCACAAGGCACTTGCAAATGTACCCAAGTCACCTGCCCAAGCTTGTGCAGTGTCTCCTAAAGCTCCTGACTGAATGTCTTGAGGAGATAAGCCAGATCCTCTTAATATCTGATACAAGAATATTAAATCTTGTCTACAAGCCGATTGTTGTTCTGATACAAGAATAAGATAATTTCATTAGTATTTGAAGAACATTGTCCCTGATCTAGAGGGGGCCGTAATCAATTCAGTAATTTTTATCTGGATCATTAACATCTCCTTTGCTGCTGTTTATCTGCGGAGGAGTAGTTACGCTCCTCTTCCTCACAGGGGTGGGTTGGGAAGAGGGATTCAAGAGCATGATGTGCTGAGCTGTTGCAGTTAGTGGATGCATGTAAATAGCTTACGATGAGAAATGTGGAAGCGAGTCCATTATTAAATTTATACAGGGCTAACAATGTAATCAAATTAGCCTTTGCACTTTCTCCTGTGCTCCACTTTCTGCATTAGAAAAATCTCCATAAATCTCTGCAAAGCCATTTCATTTATTCCCTTTAATGCTCTCCTCTGGTGTGATGCAAAGAAACACCTCGAGGCTTGCTAAGTAGTGGGTGGGCTGCTCTTGGCTCACGAGCGTGTACTTCCACGGCCCACCTGGATTATTTTGCTGATCAGTCTCATCCAGACTGGCACGGCGAAGGGCCCGGGACCATTCCTGGTTTCTTCTGGGACTCTGACTTTTCTGCAGTCCTACACAGGCTGCTGCCGTGGTTGTTGAACGCAGCCATTTTGTCTCAAAATTGCAGTTGCATTCATGGTCCAAATCCAAATAATATCTCCTATGCAAAGCTGCTTAGCTGCTCCCAGATTGCTTTTGCTTTTAATATGCATTTAGTTTCTGAATAGGAGGTAATTCTTCCGTTTCAGAGGGCTTGTGGGGGGAAAAAAACAAAAACTAATTACTAAATTTCATGAGGGTATTCCTTAAAGGTGTCATCCTCTCTGACTCTTTTGAAAGAAAGGGACTTTTCAAAGGAAAATGGAAATGCTTATATGCCTAATTAAACAGTTTGTTTCATTACAGTGGGGCTCCTATTCCATTAATGCAATGAAGACATGGCTTTAGTGGGGCTGTTTACACTTATATCTAAAGTATGAAATTGAATCTTTTCTCAGATGGTGACCCAATTGAATACAGAGATGCAACAAGAATTATGTCCTTACACCTCAGCAAAGGATAATGACAGAGGGAATGGATTTGACTGGCAGTTTTTGGTTTCTGAAATAATCTGAAGGATAGACTCATTTATTGTTCAAGTGTGTGCTGCTGACGATAGGATAACCGGCACGCTACAGGAATGAATTGGCAATGCAGAATTAGAACCCAGTTGGAACACAGAAATTATATGAAAGGAGCTACATACACAGGAGAGACATTGAATTAAACTTGGAAAAATGAGTTTTTGCATATCCAAGTGAAATAATCTGAAATGCACTAACTCAAAAGATGCCTGGTTTAATACATGGTTTAAAATACGCATAATAGCTGACAGCACATTAGATACGAAGTGGCAAGTGACATAGAACAAAGCTGTCACTTCAGTTGCAGACACTGTATGCAAAAGCATTTTAGAGATAGTTGTTTATTATGGCTTTAGTATGATTACACTTCTGGGCAAGCTGTTATGAGGGAGATGTTGGGAAAACTGGAGGGAGTTTGGAGTATAACAGTATTACAAACATTCTATAGGAATGACTCATGAGGAAAAGCTATAGAGGATGAAATACAGACCTTAACTGAAGGATGATGAAGAGGGAATACTGTTTGCATAGGTGAAAAGGCATAAATGTAAGGGGTAGAAACGTATTAATGAAATGCAGGAAGAAAAATTGGGAACTAACACAAAATACAGGCCAGATACTGGGGAAAATGGCACGAGCCTGAGATGGATTAGGTTCCTGAATAGTTTGTGACCCAGACATTGTGGTTCTTACAGTGAATTTACTCAAAGCAATAAAAGATACACTCTTTAGTGGGAGATAGGGAGGGATGCCATCACATTGCCCAGCTTCTCTCTAATTACCCTTCAAGGCTACCAGGAACGTGGCAGCACTTTGCTAAAATCTCTGTCCTCTCTTTGAGAGCCCACTGATGAGGGAAAAAGGCAGGAGAGAATTGCCTGCTGCAGATTACTATTAAGATTGGTGGCAAAACCAGGAGGAGACTTGTAGCACGGCTGAGTCCCCACCAGACAGGATCCACAGCACAGAAAACTGCAACACCCTCCATTTGGGGATACCACCATAACCCTTTTATAAGGCTATATTTATTTTTTTTATCAGTTCTCAGTGATGGGAGATGAGGTTGGGACACTCCTCCCATGCCACAGCCAGGGTGGAGAACAAAGCGAGTGTCTTGGAACAAGAGCTGGTTTCCTGCAGGAAAAAAGGCAGGCAGGATGAAACCTAGAGCATGGTGGCTATTCTTAAATAGCTTATGAATCATATGAAGCTCATCTCAGTGTTTCCTAGAAAATTAAGATGTCACTAACATATCATCTGAAATGCCTCTAAATTATAAGCCTGGCAGTCCAAACAGCGGTTAATGACTGTCAAATAGCAGCCGAAAATCAGGAGCAAACAACAGTTTGACGTGAGATTGTGATAAAAGACTCTTGTCTAGCTACAGCAGCCTTGCCCCTCGGCCAGCAGAGGCTCCCATCCAGCTTAGCATTTCGCATGTTCCTCGCCATCTCATCCTTTTTACTCTGCTAGCAAGGTGCTGCTTCTGATAACGTTTTCCTGCCTTGCCTTGATTTCTGGGTGGCAAAACCTCCCCAGGTGGTAAGTCCCTAGAAAGGAGTACACCCCATGGTGCTACTCCCCTCCTGAAGATGATGTGGGGCTGAAGTCAGACCTTCTCAGCTGTGATTTATCCCAGCTGAGGACCTGGCCAATGCAGCTTCACGCCAGGGTGGTCTGATGACAGACCTTAGTGCCTTTTGAGCTATGGACCTGTAGGATATTTGAACAGTGAAGATCTGATGCCCTGCTGTGAATAGATGCACGTCCTGCCTTTACTGATGTACCTCGTGTTGTTGAGCAGAGCCCCTTCCTCGTCCTCCTGGTGGCAGTAAAAATGTCGAGCAGCTCCAGGTAGAAAATCCTCCTGCAAAAAAGAGCAAACACTTTTGAAAATAAGATGCGTGTACAGCTCGGGACGACGCTTAGGTTTTGGCAGTAGCTGAGGTTTGTAGATGATGGCGAGAGCACAGAGAAACTACTTTATGAATAAAAAATGAGGAATGGCGGTGTAGAGAGCCGTGTTATCGGCAGCTCTCTTAAAACTGGCTTTGGGGATTTTGTAGTTTTAATTGCAGTTTGTGTGGAGCCCTGGTCCTGAGCCTTGCTCCTGGGAGAGAGAGCCTTTTGCAGGTGGTCAGTTTTCAGTTACTGCTTTTAGAACACAAATGAACACGCCAAAAATCTTGGCCGTGGGGTTAAGTGGAGGAGGCAGCACCAGGCAAGAAGGGGTTTGGTCAACCTTGACTTGCTGCATGGGCACCCGCCAGGCTGGGTTTTTGTCTTTATTGGCTTATCTGGAGGTAGTATCCTCAGGGGAGGAACTGATCACGGAATCACAGAGTTGTTGGGGTTGGAAGGGACCTTCTAGAGACCATCCAGCCCACCTCCCCTGCCAAAGCAGGGTTGCCCAGAGCTCAGGATGGCATCCAGGTGGGGCTTGAAGGTCTCCAGAGAAGGGGACTCCACACCCTCCCTGGGCAGCCTCTGCCAGGGCTCTGCCACCCTCAAAGTAAAGAAGGTCTTCCTCACATTGGAGTGGAACTTCCCATGGTCCAGCTTGTGCCCGTTGCCCCTCGTCCTGTCACTGGGAACCACTGAAAAGAGTCCGGCTCCATCCTCCTTCAACCCACCCTTTAGACACTTGTCAGCATTGATAAGGTCTCCCCTCAGCCTTCTCTTCTCCAGGCTCAAGAGCCCCAGCTCTCTCAGCCTTTCCTCATCAGGGAGATGCTCCAATCCCTCCATCATCTCTGTTGCCCTTCGCTGGACTCTCTCCAGCAGTTCCCTGTCTCTCTTGAACTGGGGAGCCCAGAACTGGATGCAGGATTCCAGTTGTGGCCTCCCCAGTGCAGGCGTGGGTGAATAAACCTCCAGGATTTAATATCTCATACTTTTGGTGATGAAGTGGGTGACAAGCAGGGCTCTGAGAGGTAAAAAAAAACCTCAGTGAAAACTTCTCCGAGCCCAGTCAGCGCTGGGTTGAAAGCTGTGCTCTGGTGGCGACCTGAGGTAAAATACACCTGAAAAGCATCATTCTCTCAAGAGTTTTTGGTGGTTCCCCTTTCCTGCCCGGGGATGAGCTTTCCCCTCAGGCTGCCCTTACCCGCCCTGTGAGGCCGCGACTCCCCAGGCCTGGTTGGCCCTGAGTGGGGGTGGAAAGAAGGTTTGGGGACCGTGACCCATGGAGGCTCCGGGGAGCTCTGGGGCTCCCTGTCCCCCCTCAGCGGGGCCCGGGGGACGCCTGGAGGGGCTCCCCCGGCCCGGTTGGCCCTGAGGGGGGGGTGGAAAGAAGGTTTGGGGACCGTGACCCATGGAGGCTCCGGGGAGCTCTGGGGCTCCCTGTCCCCCCTCACTCCCCAGGCCTGGTTGGCCCTGAGTGGGGGTGGAAAGAAGGTTTGGGGACCGTGACCCATGGAGGCTCCGGGGAGCTCTGGGGCTCCCTGTCCCCCCTCAGCGGGGCCCGGGGGACGCCTGGAGGGGGCTGATCTCCCCCACGGGCACCCGGGGGTCCCGGGGCTGTGTGTGGGGACGGAGTGTGTGTGTGGGGCTGAGGTGTCTCCCCGCCGGGCGGCCATTTTAGGTGCGGTCCCCTCTGCGCCCCGGGACTCCCCTCAGCGCGGCGCGCGCCCACCCCACCCCTCCCCACACGGGATGGCGGCGGCGGGTCCGCCCCGTCGGGGGCGTTCTCCGCGGCGGCGCGGGGCCGCCTCCCACCATCCCCGCCCCC
>NW_015090847.1:690282-718782 GCF_001431845.1 Calidris pugnax
CCTCCCACACCCCCCAAAAATGTATTTTTTCTTTAAATACATCTGATTTCTGCCAGGCTAGTAGCCAGAGAGTGTGCCCGGGCTCTGTCTGGCAGGGTTCTGCTCGGCTTTCCGACCGGACTGGGTTTTTTTGTGCTTTTTTATTATTATTTGTTCGCTTGTGGTTTTTTTTTTCTTTCTCTGTATGTGGTGTGGACACTACTTGGGGCTTTAAAATATAATAATAATTATTATACTATAATAATAATCATCATCATCATTATGATTGGATCTGCCGGCAGGCTGTGATGTGAAGGCAACGGAGGTGTGGGGGGGATGAGAAGTTCAGGATGGGAAGGGGCTGCCTCCGTGATGCTCCGTGATCATTTCCCAAACTCCGTTAGAGAGAGGGAGGGGGGGGTAACGCAGGGGTTTGGCAAAGTGTGGGGGGAAAAAAAACCCCTAGCATAATTTCAAAGAGTGTGGCCGGAGGTGACCAGCGAGCTGTAATTTATATTGGAGAGCGAGAATAATGTGAATGGCAGTTTTCTATTTATTTCAAAAAAATAAAAAAATAAAAAAGTGAAGGAGATAGGGGAAAACGCTGTTCTTCTGTGTGTGAGGACACCAAACGTTTAGGAAGTGCATTGGTTTAGGGGGGTGATGGAAATGGCTTTTGGTAAGGTGATGGTGGGACCAATCCTGCTGCTCCCAGAGGATTTCGGGTGATTTTGCCCACGGGAGCGATGCGGGGAGGCAGCGGGGCTGCTTTCTGGGGGCTCTCCCCACTACTCATCTGCTTCTTGAGGTGGTGGGGGGGACACACACACTCCCCGTGTGCCCTGGTACTTGGCCAAGAGACTGGCAGATGATGCTCTGGCTTGGTCATCCTTGGTGGTTCCTGGAAAATGGGGATGGATGCCGTGAGGATGGAGCCTAAAGGGAACAGGCGGCTGTGGGACAGGGCTTTCACCCGGCAGGGGATGAACGGTGCTGGGAAGAATTAACAAAGCTGCCTGGCAAACGAGCTTCGTGTCATCACAGGGAGGTTGCAGGGGAACATTAGAGCAGCCGAAGCGCTTGCTTCGGGTCTTTTCCCCCCCCCCCTATTTTTTTTTCTAATCCTCACCTCCTCAGCAGCTGGAAGGATGCTGGTAGGAGGGGTCCGGCTGCGGACCTGAACTTATTTGATAACTGCTGTCCTTTGCTGCTGGGAGATTTATTTGTAAACAAGCGTTATTTGACAAGTGCTCCTCGCAGCGTGTCTCCTGTGCCAATTACTACTAAACAGCTCCGCTCCTGGGAAGGGCTCAGCCCTGCAGTTCCTGCAGCCTGGAACGCAGGAGAAACCTCGGAGACGCCGGCACTTGTCACTGCTTTGGGTTTGAAAAGTTCAGTTTGGCCGCTTCTGGGCTCTGAGGAGGGAGAGAATCCTCCCCTGGGGTTAGTCGTCACGTTCAGCTGGTTGGGAAGTTTGCTTTGCTGGGACGGAGGTGGCCATCTTAGAGCTGGGAATAATATTTTGGAATATTTGGAATTGGTGGTGCTGGTTTTTTCTGGGGTTTTTGGTTTTTATTATCCCTCCTCCTCCTCCTCGCCGTGGTTGAACAACTAGCCAGCACCCTGTGCTGTGTAGGCATGTAACACGTATGTAGTGGCACAGAGGATGACAAATTCTCCTAATTACTTTTTCCTTCAACCCTGCATCACATTGGTGTTTTTTTTTTTCCTCCAAATCTCACTGTAATACACGTTGACTTCGCAGGGTAAGATACGTGCAGTTAACGATTCACGGGAGTGTGATTTTTTTTGTTTTACCCTCTAGTGGAGGAACACCAAGGGGAAAATGCTTTAAAAATCTAGGTTAATATTTGGAGGGGAAAAAAAAAACCACGTAAATTCAGTGCTTGGGTTTCTTAGCACGGAAATAGCTTTTTTGCAAGGGCAGCTGAATTTCAGAAGCTCCTGCCATTTTTATGGAGAAGTATCAAGTGCCCAGGCTGTATAATAAGTATCTTCATAGGTATCTCCAGTTAACAGATTGCAGGATATATATTGAGAAAACAGGATTATTTTTTCCTATAATAGGGAAATAAAACAGATTTTGATTTCAGTCACTTTTTTGCAGTTTATATACTAAAAGCAAAACATGTAGCGAAGGTTGAAGGCTCAGTGCTATTTCATGCATTTTCAAGTATTGTTTAGCCATTATTTTTAACTATTTGGTGGAGTTCACTGATTAGAACCAGAGATTTCCTTCTTCCCTTTGAATATTTTTACAAATTCAGGAATCGGTCGCACAGAAAATATTCCAAAGAGTACACCGAAAGTATTACATGATTTCGAAGTGCTACTATTTCAGAAGTACATTTTTACTTTAAAATGATACACCGAAAGTATTACATGGATTTTGAAGTGCTAGTATTTCAGAAGTACATTTTTACTTTAAAATGCATTTACTTTAAAATGATGGCAGGGTGTGAGAGGCAGCCCTGCAGTGTGCTCCCGGGCTTCCTGCACCCCCTTTAGTTTAAAAATGAGCGTGTTTTAAGTACGAGGGTTTGGGAAGCAGCTTAGGTGAGTTATTTATGTAAAACATGGAATGAAGGGATTGTTGGAAGACCTCCCCTCCACCCTGAACTTTGTGATCTGTAACGTGTCACCCATGGATTTGGGTTGGTTTGCAGATCTGGTTTGGATGTCGCCCAGGTGACCTTAAAAGAAGTGTCAGGTGGGCAAATTCAGATCAAGGGAGTGCATTACATCTGATTGCTCCTAACGAAGTCACTCTACAACATGGTTGGGTAATTGTCATTAAAGAGGAAGTGTATCTCATCTTGGGGCTTTTCGGGAGAAGCTGGTGCTGGTGAGGCAGCGCTGCAACAATGAAATGTATTGTTAGGTGAATAAAAGGAAATAGGATTTGAAATAATGACATTGACTTAAATTGACAAAGGTGAGAGACACAATGAGCCTGGCTTTGTAACGTGCTGTATTTCTTTTAAGACTACAAGGTTATTCTTTAGTTAGAAACTCCTGCGTTTCGTCCTCTTTCTCTTAATTCTTCCAGGGTTTTCTGAAGCTCGCTTTATCTTAATGTATCATTTTTAATTTGAGTGAATGGATAAATGAGTACAATTAAAGGGGTGGGTCTGGTGCAGGCAAAAATAAAGGAAGGTTGTAATTTACAGATTATTCATGCCAGAGCCTGGAATGAGCCTACCTGTTCTCAGCGTGTTGACTTGTGTGTGTGTGTTGTTTCATACTGACGTATAATTTCTGTGTTGTGGCACACTCTGTAAATGCAGATTTAGGTATAACATCACAATATTTATCTTTAATCAGTGCATGAAGTATTTTTTTGAGGATTATTTTTTTTTGGGGGGGGTGTATTTAGTGGAAGCAGGCGTGGAAGTCGTCTTAATTTTCGTATCGGTGTATTTCAGTCTAGTGCTTGGGGTAAAAATGCACAGGGTCGGAACATTTTGCTTATTAGGTTGCTTTTAATTGTGGGGCTTCATAGGTCATGCATTCACACAGCTATTGCATCTCGTGTGGTATTAAGTACTGCCAGCATCCATCTGCCTTGTTGTGTGTTCACACAGCTATTGCATCTCGTGTGGTTGTGTAGGTATTAAGTACTGCCAGCATCCATCTGCCTCGTGTGTGCAGAACGGGGAAAGTTTGGGCACATTTCGGTCCGCTCACAGAGCTTTGTGAGGAGGCTTTGAGGAGGCTTGTGTTCCTAATTTCGGGTAGTGGAATGGCTCCCTGTGTGCTTTCCGTGACAGCAGAGTACGGCCTCGCTGCCCTGTGTTTATTTTACTCGCAGGAGTAATCCCATTAACTTTTAAATTTACTGCAGTGGAATTACTGGTATGAGGAAGGACAGCTCGTGTCTAATGGTCTTTTTGGGATCAGGCTGATGCATGGCTTTGCGAGAGGTTTAGAATGACTCAATCGTGGCTTTAAAATGGAAACTGGTATCCTTTTGATGGTAAAAGGGGGGTTGGACTAGATGATCTCCAGAGGTCCCTCCAACCCCAGGTGATTCTGTGAAACAACATTTGAAACATAGCACTTTTAAGAATATGACTAAAAGCATTGCTGCCTAATGATGTGTGTTGAAAAAAAAGAGAAATAAACAATAGCAAAGGTGCAGCACTTCTAAGAATACGACTAAAAGCATTAGCTGCCTAATGATGTGTGTTGAAAAAAAAAGAGAAATAAACAATAGCAAAGGTTGACTCCAAGATAGTACCCGTTTCCTTTTGAAGCTTGTCTTAAAAATCGCAATAAATAGTGGAAAACAGGCAAACTATCTGAAACAGAACTACTGACAGACCGTTTCCTTGTAGTATCGTAAACGTTGACACTGTAATTTGATGTATAAAGCGGCTATTTTCACATCAATTTCCAGATGGGTAAACTGGCAGGTACCATGGGAGAAAGAGAAGAGTTACTGGGCTTGTCTGGCAGCTTCTTCCCCTTCCACCCTTACCTCTCCCACCTGCAGTCCCTCTCCATGCCCTTCTTCCCCTTCCACCCTTACCTCTCCCACCTGCAGTCCCTCTCCATGCCCTCTGGGCTCTTTCTGTTAAATAAGAAAACAGAATCTCACCTGGAAGGAGATATTTATTCTTTGCCCTAAAATACAAAGCGTTAAGCAGTGGGCTCCGAAGGGAGGGAAGGGGAACAGGATTTTGTAAAATCTCCCCGAAACTGCAGAGTTTATTACATGGAGCCTCAGGTTGAGTGTTGGACCCTGTTGGCTTGAGGTCCTTCAGCAGAAGTGGGGTTGTTAGACCCCCCTACAACCTTCCTGATTACTCCCCAGCTACTTTTTTTTAGTGGTCTGTTCCTGTGAGCGTGCAGGTATGTCTATTCTTGAATAGAGATGGGCTTTAGACATTGCTCAGGGAAGTGTCACCCTGCCCTAGAATAAAAGGAAACCAAACTTTTTTGGCAAATTATTTTAACGTTCTCACTTCCTCTTTAGGAAATAAATCCAAATCTGGATGTGGTTCAAGGGCAAAATGAGATGTAAAAAAAACAAACCACCCAAATGCACACAGATTGGTCACTTTGTAGAAGCAATGGGGTTTTTATTAGTTATTAAGTGCTCGCTTCTATGGAGGAAAGTGTTCAGTGCAGCTCTTCAGCAGATGCTCAGCCATTAAAAAGGTTTTTAAAAAAATATCTTGTGCTTATAGTAAAACACCTAAAACCAGAATTGAAATATCTGTCATAAATGTACTTTTCTCACTGATCATAAGTGCTGGTGAGAGATGGGGCATCATTTCAACCAGGATGAACTCGAGATAGATTGTTGGGTGGTTTTTTTTTTTTTCCACTTGGAGAATGTTGCAGAAATACCGTGTTACTGATTGCGTTGGAATGAACAATTTTTTTTGGTAACTTACTCTTTACTAAACTCATTTTCTTTGATCCCTGCTGTAACATTGCTACGTGTTTTAAAAGCAAGCAGAGAATCTTTTTTTTTTTTTTTTTTTTTCCCTTTGAAATTATATTTTGTTCTTAAGCTATCCCTGGGTTGGTTTTTTTTTTGGTGCAGGTGGAATGGAGAGGTGGACTGTCCTCTGTGACCGGTGGGGACATGGAGGTGACAGGTTTGTTGCTTGGGTCTCTAGAGATTTGTTACCCTTTTGGTTGCCTCTTTGACTTAATATATCTTTTACAGCCTCAGTTTTGGCCTTTTTTATGGCTTTCGTCCATGCAGTGCCATGCTTATCCTCCTTTTGGAGGTGGAAGGCAATTATCCCTATCTCAGGGAAGGAGGACAGTGGAGAGGGGACAGTCAGGAGGAGGTGTAAGTGCCATGATTTGCAGTGCTTGACCCCATGGGGTTGGGAGATGATGGGTCGCAATAATTGCCATGGAAGCATTCAGTGGATGCTTTCACTGGGGATGGGGGTGGTGGTGGGGAACACCTCCTTTTCTCTACCTCTTCCCTGGTATTTGAGTTGTGCAGGAGGTATCTTAGGAGGACTTTGGCCAGGTGGAGCTACCCAGGTGACCCCAGGCTGGAAGGATGAGAGATGGCTCTTGGAGAAGTCGATGTAGCATGTGCTATCACAGCAGATTGAGGAATACCTGAAGGAGAAGGTGACTCCTGCCCCTCATCTTGCCCCTGGTAAGCTCCTGAGCATCAGCAGGGGGTCAGCTGGTTTGCTCTGGAGCAAACCCTGCTTTGCATGGAGAGGAAGAAGTCCCCTTGCAGAATTTGAGAGCTTCTAGGCTTAGGTGGCTGTGTAGCAGGTATGGAGCCTGTAGGAGAGAGGGTAGGACCCTGGGCTGGCAGGCTTTCACTCCAGCTGCTTGATTTTGGTGCAGGGGACAGTATTGAAGTGTCTTTCCAGGGTATTTATTAACTCCTGGGTCCTCTAACCTGGGTCACTTACTGTTAGAAAGAGCTCAGAACAACCACCTTGAACTTTGCAATTCTCTGAGGGGATGGAGAAACATCTGGGAAGAAATAAATTATTCAGCATCAGTAACATGCATTTCATGGTGTTTCTGGGTGGACTTGTATCTTTTTCTAAATTGTTTTGCATGTCCCAAACCAGTGATGAGGAAACTGTCTGGGCACTTGCCTCTGTAAGTTAATTTTTTAAAAAAACCCCACCCGAAACAGTTGTTTTGGTTTATCTGTCTTTGCTTTGCTAATGTTCACATGCAGTTTCTTCCTAAACCATGCTGTGGTTCCCACTAGCAACCTCCACCCTCTTCCCTCAACAGAAATAGAAGGAATAAACTGTCAACCCCCCTGAAAAACCAATAGATCATCTTAAACATTTTTTTCCTGCTCCTGAATGCTATCTAAGCGTTATGTCAGTTCCTTTTTTTTTCTACTTGAGTGAACTCAGTGGCAGCAGAGTAGTCATTATTGTCAACAGGAAGGCTTTATTGGTGCTGGACAGTGAGGTCTTGCAAGTCCTCTGGTAGTGAAAGCTGACAGCCTTGACAGCTCTGAGTGTGTCCGTGCTGGGTTTCTTTCCTTTGTTGAGTTTAGTTATATGCATAACAGAACATGTCCGTGGCTTTTAGGGTACTTTTCAGGAACAGAGACTGTCTTGCTTTTAGTTAGCAATGCTGTGATTTAGGGAAGAAGGTGAGATTCCATCTCAGCACTGCCAGCAGGTGGTTTGATTGCACTGGGAAGCCGTTAGGATTTTAGGGCTTGGCTTTATACGAGTGCTTAATAAGGTGCTTGCTTTAAGTAGGCTCTTCAACAATTTGCAGATGCCCTGGGTCTGCAGGCAGCACAGGTGTTCTGTTTCTCCACGCAGGCTGGTTGTCAGGTTGCTGGTTGTCAGGTTGCTGGTTGCAGGTGCTGGTTGCATCTTGCCTTCAGAGGAAGCATCTTTTTCATTCTTAGTGGCAAGGTGATACTTTCCCAGATGGTTTCCCCCCAAAAATTGTGCTGGAGCCAACTTGGAGGAACAGGAACACGAGGAGGAACTTCTTTAGGGTGGCAGAGCCCTGGCAGAGGTTGCCCAGGGAGGTGGTGGAGATAAGTTAATTTTTTAAAAAAACCCCACCCGAAACAGTTGTTTTGGTTTATCTGTCTTTGCTTTGCTAATGTTCACATGCAGTTTCTTCCTAAACCATGCTGTGGTTCCCACTAGCAACCTCCACCCTCTTCCCTCAACAGAAATAGAAGGAATAAACTGTCAACCCCCCTGAAAAACCAATAGATCATCTTAAACATTTTTTTCCTGCTCCTGAATGCTATCTAAGCGTTATGTCAGTTCCTTTTTTTTTCTACTTGAGTGAACTCAGTGGCAGCAGAGTAGTCATTATTGTCAACAGGAAGGCTTTATTGGTGCTGGACAGTGAGGTCTTGGAAGTCCTCTGGTAGTGAAAGCTGACAGCCTTGACAGCTCTGAGTGTGTCCGTGCTGGGTTTCTTTCCTTTGTTGAGTTTAGTTATATGCATAACAGAACATGTCCGTGGCTTTTAGGGTACTTTTCAGGAACAGAGACTGTCTTGCTTTTAGTTAGCAATGCTGTGATTTAGGGAAGAAGGTGAGATTCCATCTCAGCACTGCCAGCAGGTGGTTTGATTGCACTGGGAAGCCGTTAGGATTTTAGGGCTTGGCTTTATACGAGTGCTTAATAAGGTGCTTGCTTTAAGTAGGCTCTTCAACAATTTGCAGATGCCCTGGGTCTGCAGGCAGCACAGGTGTTCTGTTTCTCCACGCAGGCTGGTTGTCAGGTTGCTGGTTGCCAGGTTGCTGGTTGCAGGTGCTGGTTGCATCTTGCCTTCAGAGGAAGCATCTTTTTCATTCTTAGTGGCAAGGTGATACTTTCCCAGATGGTTTCCCCCCAAAAATTGTGCTGGAGCCAACTTGGAGGAACAGGAACACGAGGAGGAACTTCTTTAGGGTGGCAGAGCCCTGGCAGAGGTTGCCCAGGGAGGTGGTGGAGTCTCCTTCTCTGGAGACATTCCAAACCCACCTGGACACATTCCTGTGGGACCTGCTCTGGGTGGCCCTGCTTTGGCAGGGGGTTGGCCTAGATGATCTCCAGAGGTCCCTTCCAACCCCATGTGATTCTGTGATCTGCTGTTGTGTTGGTACGGTGTTATGAGTGGGGCTGGAGCATTTTACTGACTTTCTTGACAGTGAATAAATAATTCCATTTCAATTAAAAGATGAATTTGGTATGGAAATGGTGGGGAAAATGGAATTGACTTGCCATTAAAAAAAAAAAGGCAAGCCGTACTGGAGTTCCTAAATTTCCAGGCACTTTGGTGTCAAGCTAATAATCTCCTGACCACTTCTGCTTTTAGAATCATAAAATCACAGAATGGTTTGGGTTGGAGGGGACCTTAAAGATCATCCAGTTCCAACCCCCCTGCCCTGGGCAGGGACACCTCCCACCAGACCAGGTTGCTCCAAGCCCCATCCAGCCTGGCCTTGAACCCCTCCAGGGATGGGGCAGCCACAGCTTCTCTGGGCAACCTCTTCCAGTGTCTCACCACCCTCACAGCAAAGAATTTCTTCCTGAGATCTAATCTAAATCTCCCCTCTTCCAGTTTAAAACCGTTCCCCCTTGTCCTGTCCCTGCACTCCCTGACAAAGAGTCCCTCCCCAGCTCTCCTGTAGCCCCTTCAGATATTGGAAGGCTACTCTAAGGTCTCCCTGGAGCCTTCTCTTCTCCAGGCTGAAAATCTGCAGTTTCCCATTTGTTTTAGTGGGTCTGCTTATCCAGGTGAGCTTTTGGTCCCACTCCCTGGAGCTATGACTGGTGCTCTGCCTGCTCAGGGAAAAAAATGCAGCCAACCCAAAGGACTTTGTCAAAGGGCAACATCACACCCCTCGTAAACAGTGTGTTCAAACAAATTACAGACATAATGCAGAAATTACTGGGTAAAATTCTCTGGCTGATGTTATGATTGCAGTTGTCCATCTGGCCTTAAAAACCTATGAATCTGTGATGCAGATTCTAGTGTTTTGGCTCTTGCTATAAAAGGGAATCACGAGAAAACTTAGCGCGGAGTGAAGCCAGAGTAATAAAATATAAATCTGCAGTTAATATTAGTTTGTGAGTTCATTAAGTAGTGTGTATTTTCTTCCTCCAGTGGGCTATAAATAATAGGTACTGCTACAGCTTGGACTCCGCTGTAGCTGGTTTCCACTGATGGAAATGTTTCCAAGGTTCTTGCCTGTGTGTTTTTTGTCCCAACTCACTGTTGTTAATTAATACAAAACATCTGCTCCCTGATGACTTTGATTTCTTTCAAGAGTTAATTTTTTTTTTTCATTTGTTTTTGCTTTCTTGGGTTATTTTTGACTGTCACTCTGTTGGAGCGCCTTGGATTTATACTTTTTGAAGAAATACTTGGCACATCAGGGAAAACAGTTGGAAAACGAATGGCAACAAGGCTGCAATAAAACCAGCGAAGATTTATGAAGCGGGAAATCTTTGACTCATGATGATGAAGAGTCAGTGTGTCTTGGTGGTGCTGTGAACTCCAGGAGCTTGGTAGAAAGCCTGTGATGCTCTTCAGGAGACCTTCCAGTGTTGCATCTTCTTGTGCGCCTTGACCCCCACCCAGCAGAGCGTTTAGCCTCCTGTTTAATTGGCTTTCCCATGAGGGGTTTCTCACAAGCATCTTAGATATAGCTGCTCCCACAAACTATGAGTGTAGGGTCTACCTTGATGTAGCTCTGACCCTTCCATGGGTGGCGACGTCCTTGTGGAGCTCCTGGTGCCAAGGCGACCAGGAGCTCCAGGAGAATGTAGGAGCACTTGATTCACACCTTCTTTTTTTCCACATAGGAGTTCAGATTCAGGTTACCCAAAACAGTGATCAGATTACTGTTAAATTCGTAACAAACGTATTAGAGTTGAGTTTTGCTTTGGTTGTTTAAAACAAAACATTTTGATTCAAATGTTAGTTGTTTAAAAATGTGCTGCTTTAGAAATCGTGTGGTGTTTTGAAGTATTTGTGCAGGCTTTAGGAAAGGTTTCTTTACTCCTGTTTGTGTTGTAATGGAAACTGTAGTTACAGGTCGAAGAGGATGTTATTTTCCTCCTGGTTTAGGTGTATTTCAGTGAAACAATAATAATAATTAAAGATTCTTGTGGCTTTACAGCTTCATGGCCTCAGTGAAACAATAATAATAATAATAAAAGATTCTTGTGGCTTTACAGCTTCATGGCATAAACTCCACAGATTTTGCTGTCGTGACCACTTTGGCCACTCTAGAGCAGTTTGTCAGGATAAGCTTTGGAAGAACGTGCCCTGTGGTAAGCCTTGGCTGGCAGATGGTGCTGCTGAAGAGCAGGACTGCTCCAGAGTGTAAGGATTTATTGGAAATCAGCTCAAAGATCACAGCAACCCAGAAGAGTTCAGTCTTCCACGTGCCTGCAGAGACTTGACCCGGGTGTGAGCGATGAAGTTTTTTCTGGAAGATCCAGAGTAGAACTTCTACTCTACACTGGTGAGGCCACAACTGGAATACTGCATCCAGTTCTGGGCTCCCCAGTTCCAGAGAGATAGGGAACTGCTGGAGAGAGTCCAGTGTAGGGCAACAGAGATGATTCAAGGATTGGAGCATCTCCCTGATGAGGAAAGGCTCAAGGAGCTGTGACTCTTCAGCCTGGAGAAGAGAAGACTGAGGGGAGACCTTATTTATGTTTATAAGTATCTAAAGGGTGGGTTGAAGGATGTTGGAGCCGGATTCTTTTCAGTGGTTCCCAGTGACAGGACGAGGGGCAACGGGCACAAGCTGGACCATGGGAAGTTCCACTCCAATCTGAGGAAGAACTTCTTTTAAGGTGAGGGTGATGGAGCACTGGAAGAGGCTGCCCAGGGAGGTCGTGGAGTCCCCTTCTCTGGAGATCTTCAAGCCCCACCTGGATGCTCCTGAGTGATGTGCTATGGGCAGCCCTGCTTTGGCAGGGGAGTTGGACTGGAGGATCTCTAGAAGGTCCCTTCCAACTCTGACAATTCTGTGATTCCATGATCCTTTGATGCTGAAATGGCAGGAGGTCGTATGGCTCATAGGACCAGAAGTGCTCAGTTTTTTAGCCCTTTGGTTGGGGAATTTTATTTTCTCAGCTTGGTTTTTTTTTTTTTTTTTCCATTTGAATTTGGAGTGAAGAAAATGAAGCTGCTCCAGCTGCTCCAGACCAGAGCCAGCGGAGCCATCTCTCTCCAGTGGTGTGACCAGAAGAAAAATAATCCGTGAATCGGTGCCTTCTATTTCAGCTGTCATACCAAAGGGACAGACCTGTCCTGCTCTCTCTTGGGCAAACTACTGCTGCTGCACGGCACTGTTTGAGGTGTCAGATGGAGTGTTCTGCTGTGTGGGCACCAGTGTTGGTTCAGGTCCACCTCAAATCCCACCAGCCCTGGCGTTTCTTGTGCTTCCTTCCAGCCACAGTCCCTGCGTAGCCATAGTGAAGCTCCTTAAATGCTGCCTGTATGAATGTGATGGGGACATTTGCATAAAAAGCTGTATCAGATCTCCCTGTCAGAGATCCCTGAGTGAAAAAAAAAACCCACTATTAATTCGCCAGGTAGAGTGGAGAGCAAAGGTTTAGATCACTTCTGGTTTCATTCTAACTTGATTGCTCACCCGTAGTAACTAGCCTGTCTGAGAACAAGAGTGTATGCAAATTCCCCGGGCCATTATTCTGTATTAAAAAAGGAAAAAGAAAAAAAAAAAAAGGCTGTGGTATGACTTTAGACTTAATCATCATTTATCCTACCCTGAAGGCATGGAAGTTAATGATGATATAGATCTGTGTGGTTTTGTGTTCCCCTTGACTGAGCATTAGAAATAATTAGGGCTTGTGGGATGGATGCGCTGATGGTGGAGATGAGCAGAAAACATTTTTGAATGTCTGTATGTGCCCCTTCCAAGTTTGCTGGCAAAGATACAGGTGCTAAGAGTGTGCTTATGGGCTCTGAGGTTTCTTGCTTGTTCGTTGAGACGTAGCTCGCTGATGCTGAGGGGAAAGGAAGTGGGAATAAATGAGTTTTGTTATTTCGGAGGCTTTTAAAGTTATGGGCCAAGCATAGTTGCTAGTGGTTTTTGGAGAATTTTCTTCAGTGGGGTAAACTCTTCCCAAGGGCTGCTGAGTACAGCTCTGGGTTATGCCCCTGAAGTATCTCCAGTATTAGGGCTGGTCCAGGAGTCCCAAGCTATACAGGAGCTTGCATTGGACCTCCTGAAGTATGGAAGCTTTAGGTACCACAGTTGGAGGTTTTCCTGAATTATCTCCTTCAGTGACTTGAGTATTTGGGTTGGTTGGTTATTAGACAGTGCACAGTGATGATTGTCACAGGTTGGTTGGGGAGGAATGGGTTCTGCTGCTCAGGAGAAGACCTCTGGTCTCTATCTTGCCCAGGGTTGAACCGGAGCCAGTTTCAGGGTTTTTTATTCAGGTGCAAAAAAACCCTTCATCTCTTCCCAAGTAGCCACACGTTGAGTTATAGAAGCATCTGTGTGGGATGGCAGCAACCCTTCTCTAAAGACTCTGCTAAAATGATTTCCTCCATGTTGCAAGTACGTGCTTTACCTGCTGTTTGTCCACTGTTTCTTTCCCAACCTGGCCAAACTGCAGGTTTTTTGATGAAGGTCATTTGAGCAAAAACAACATTCCTACCAGGCTGGAAGGTAATGGGATCAGAAGTGGTGCTGAGCCCATATGGACTTGTGTAGTGATGCTCTGGTAGCCTCTCCATCAGTGTGGGGTGGGAAGGCTGACTGAGGGACCATCCTGAAAGCGTTGGTAGCACTGTCATCCTGTGTGGAGAGCTTCGGGAGCTGGGCCATCAGAGAAGCTGCTGGGCTACGTTGTTGATGTGGACAATCCCTTGGAGAAGGGATTCCAGGGTTCTGGCCTGGCTTGAGGTGGAATCGGGGTGGGCTTGGGACCCGGCGATGATGCAAGTAAAGGACGGATGTACTGGGAATTACTGGGTGGGGTGGTGACGGGGAAGATGCAGATAATATATCTAGATGGAGCCAAGGTAACTTGTGTTTATACCAGAATTTTGGGGATTCTCAAAGCAAAACGTCTTGTTCCTTGCAGCAATTTAGAATCACTCGTGACTAAATATGTTCCTCAAGAGCAGATGAACGCAGTGCAGTATTTTAGAAGACATAACATGATTTTAGAAGACATAGAGTGTTGGGCAGAAGCTGGAGAGTCTGGAGAGTCTGCTGTGCCTTAGCCTTAATTCAGAGCTGGTCTGGGAACCTCTCTGGTCTTCAGTCAGCCCTGGCTGAGGGGAAGCTTCGAGTCACTTGTGGCCTTTGTCTTCCTGGCCTGTGAATTTTGGGTCACTGTGTGGTGGCTGTCAAAAGAGGTATCATAGAATTATCCAGGCCGGAAGGGACCTCCAAAGGCCATCTAGTCCAACCTCCCCGCAGTCAGCAGGGACACCCCCAACTAGACCAGGTTGCCCAGGGCCTTGTCGGGCCTCACCTTGAATATCTCCAGGGAAGGGGCCTCAACCACCTCCCTGGGCAACCTGTTCCAGTGCTCCACCACCCTCACAGTGAAGAATCCCATCTCTATCCTGCATACACTCTACGCAGAATTCTACTAAAATATGAGAGGAATCGAATCCTCCCTAACTGGAGATTTAGTATTCAGCTCTGCTGGCTGACTCACCGGTAGGAAAATTCCCCCTGACTTGAGTTAGAGCTGAATGGGTTGTATTATCTTTTCATATGCAGAAAATTATTTTGAAATTGAACTTAATAACAGCAATTTAAAAATTGTCGTTGATAGAAAGATAATACAATATTTAGTTGTATCATGTTCTTTTTCTGATGTTTGAATAAAAGCACTTTTTCTGCTTTTTTTTTTTCCTTAATTAGGATGTCACGAAGAAGTTTGTGGCATCAAACACGCTATCTAATTACATTCATTAGTAGCATCTCCAGGACAAGTTTTAATTAAGTTGTACAACGTAGATCAATACTTGTTTTGCATCTATTGCAACTTAAGACAGGAATATATTGTTCTGCACAGTTTAATTACAGTGACTGCAATAGAAGGAGTTTGGGTAAACCTGCCATTTTGGCAACTGCACTCCCTTCTCTTGCTTTTTAAAATAGTATACAGCTATAATATGCAATATGTTATTTGTGTGTGTCTTTTTTTTTTAAGTATATTTTAAGATCACCTTTTTTTATCCCATTAAAAAGAAAATGCATTGTGGTTCAGGAGCACTTGGGTACTAGTGCTTGACTTCAGCTGGAGCAGGAGACCTTAATGAGCATTCTACCTGCAGACTTCAGGAGGGGAAAGGCTGCCCATCACTGCCTGACATCTCTGATGGTAGATGATAGCAATACTTTTATTTTGATGAGGCTGTGGGGTGGAGAGCTGCCTAATTGTATGTTTACTTACTGTGGATGGAGTTCAGCGTAGTCTCTGAGTATTGCTTCCACCAAATGTCCCGTAGTTGGGTAGCGTTGCCAGCTCCCAACTGTTTTCTCTTTTGGCAGGAGAAAAGCAATCTGGGCATGAAAACTCTGAACTACCAAATGATTTTGCTCAACACCACAAAAATATCCTCGACCAGGCAGAACATCTATGTGCCTTATGATAGTGTGCTGCATTAATACATTGTGAACATACCTGGATAGACAAATCTTTTATAAATATTTGATGCCATAGCTGAGAACTGATTTGATTTTATTTTTTTCTTACCTCAGCATTGTATATTTGTGTTTTGGGCTGGTTTTGTGTACAAGGGACTACATTTGTCAGCGTTCAATACAGTGCAATGATTAAGTCCAAACTGACTCGGAGAACTTTGTTTTTTTCAAACTGAATCTGTTTAATCCTTATTTATTTTTTAAAGGAGTATGCCCTTAGGTATGGTGTACTTTTGGGTTTTCTTACTATGCCTCTGTAAATAGTGTAATTGCATAAAAGTGTGGTATTAAGCAGCCAAATATACTGCGAGAAGTGAGTGTTGGAACCTAAAGAGACGGAAATCGTGTGCTTTTAAAGCAGGAGAAAGTTCCTCCTAGGTTGAAATTTTTTGGATGGCAGCTGTTGATTCAGAACCGAGCTTTTAACTTGGAGATTTAAAGCCTTGGTTATAGGAGGTGAAAGCTCAGCACCAGAAGCTGCTATAATTTTTCTTACCTGAGTTAAGCGTGTGTAGATTTAATTACTTCACACTTTTTATTCTGTGTTTCAAGTAATATGAGGGGGAAGAGTGTTATAAGCTTGGAAGTAGCTTTTTGCTGTTCAATGTAAATTGTTGATTGCTTATGTGACTTAAAGCTACTCCCAGTTTTGGTTTTTTTTTTTTGGTGGGGGGGAGGACCCTTGGATATCTTACAATGAGATTGTCAGAGGGAGAAAATAATAGATTCCTGATAGCAGCAACGCTGTAGTACTTGCACATAGAATCCTTTAAAACTTGAATTAATGATAATCAGGAAACTCTGCGTGTTATTTCTTCTTCACGTTTGTCTTAAAGGCCTGATTATGCTAAAAACATAAGCCACCTTGGAAGACGTGTGTGTGTAAACACACATAGATGTTTGTGAGTGTATGTGTGTACCTATATTCTGTATGTCTTGCGAAAATACAGAAGCACAGAGTGTGCATTATGTATTTATTCCCCCCTAAAGACCAGATCCTACGACCATGAGTGATCTAGGTCTTACAGAAGTTTAGTACGTTTACAACTTGGTTTCAGTGGCAGATCTCAAAGGAATAAAGTAATGCATATACAGAACTGTTTTTGGCATATGACCTCATTGTCAGAGGAGTTATTGCATTGTTATTCTGTTTTACAAAAATCCAGCTTCCTTGGCTAATTATAAACAGCTTGTTTACCCCAGCCCCCCCCAACCTTGAAATATTTACTGATGTTTGTAATCCATCCATCTTCCTTAACAGTTTTTTTTTTCCTCTTATTTTCAGTGAATTTACTGGACTCACGCACAGTGATGGGGGATCTAGGATGGATAGCCTACCCAAAAAATGGGGTAAGTCTCTGTTGTTGTTGTTTGCTTTCTCGCAAATTATTCTAACCGTTTCCATTCGGAAAGTAGACTACTGGGTTTAAAAACTCCCTGGAGTGATTTGTCGGCAATGGAGGGAAAAAAATAAATAAAACAACAAGCTGTGACTGGAAAAATGGAGCTGTGTGGCTAGGGGATTGATTTATTTATGCAGTAGAGCCAGCCACAAGTATAACAAAAAAAAGAAATAATGAGTCAGGCCCCTCATTCCTCTCCTCACCAAAAAAATCCATGAGGTTTTAAATTTTTTTACAATTATAAATTCCTTTTCTTTTCTTGGAGCCTTTGGGGTAAATGTGTACACACAATTTTGTGGAAGTTTTCTTCTGAAACACAGGCTCTGGGACATTACTGTTAGCTTTAAATGAAGAGGTCTGTTCAGAAACGTTTTTGAGGCCCACGATAAAATTCTGGGAGCTGATGACACTGGAGTGGGAGCTGAGTTTTAAACACCTGGAAGAGACTCTGTCCCTATCATTAATTACCCTGAGAACTGAAAGACCCTGGCTTCCTAATTTGACTCGTGAATCACATGGGGTTGGAAGGGACCTCTGGAGATCATCTAGTCCAACCCCCCTGCCACAGCAGGGCCACCCAGAGCAGGTTGCACAGGAACATCTCCAGGTGGGTTTGAATGTCTCCAGAGAAGGAGACTCCACCACTTCCCTGGGCAGCCTCTGCCAGGGCTCTGCCACCCTCACCCCAAAGAAGTTCCTCCTCAGGTTTAGGTGGAACTTCTTCTATTCCAGTTTGTGCCCATTTCCTCTTGTCCTGTCCCTGGGCACCACTGAAAAAAGACCAGCCCCATCCTCTTGACACCCTCCCTTTAAGGATTTCTAAGCATTGATCAGATCCACCCTCAGCCTTCTCTTCTCCAGACTAAAAAGACCCAAGTCCCTGAGGCTCTTCTCATCAGAGAGATGCTCCAGGCCCCTCATCATCTCTGTACCCTCTGCTGTCCCCTCTCCAGCAGTTCCCTGTCCTTCTGGAACTGGGGAGCCCAGACCTGCTCCCAGTGCTCCAGATGGGGCCTCCCCAGGGCAGAGCAGAGGGGCAGGATGACCTCCCTCCACCTGCTGCTCACCCTCTTCCTGATGTCCCCCAGGATGCCATTGGCCTTCTTGGCCACAAGGGCCCATTGCTGGCTCATGGGCATCCTGGTGTCCACCAGGACTCCCAGGTCTTTCTCCTCAGAGCTGCTCTCCAGCAGGTCACCCCCAACCTGTCCTGGTGCAGGGGGTTATTCCTCCCCAGGTGCAGCTGAAATAAGTGCTGGAGTTCAGATGCGTTCACACCCTGCAGTGTGTGTTGTTGGCCTGAGTGCATTGTACAAGCAGTTGTTGCTGTGACTTTTGGTCTCTGGTTTTTGCTGTGTACTCCAGTGTCCTTACAGGGATATCAGTAGGAGGAATAACTAGGTCTGAGGAGTTGAGAAGGTTCCTGGGTGTACATGTGTAGATGAGTAAACGAAAAGCTAAATACACCATGCATACACCTCGTTGCATTTAGAGAAACCTTTAGAGAAACATTTCTATATTTACAAGCTTAGTTTCCAAGCAGCACCTAGAAGTGCACTCACAAATGCCAAATTAATGGTTACTGGCTGAAAAGGGAGGATTTTTTTTCTTAAACTAACTTCCACAAATAAAAAGTGAATCAGGCAGTTGATTTTTGAATTTCCAGAAATCTCATCTTAATCTTCTTTGTTTTCATGGGACATCATAAAAATTCATGAGGTTAGCCCTGTTGTCTCTCTCTTGGACTAATATATTTGCAGGATTTTACAAGTACTGGAAAAAGTCTTTCCAGACTTACTTCTCTAACCACTTAACTGCTTTGCAATCAGCTATGCTGCAGTCATGCTCTGTTTGCTTAATTTTTTTAAAAGATCTGCCCTTTATAAGTATTCTAAGTAACTCTCACTTTAGGATTTGAATTTGGACAAGGAGGGAGCTTTAATTGAGATTAGAGATATGCAAGCTGCTCTTTTTGAGGTATTCTCATACAAATTTGTTATCTCAGGATGTCCTCTTAGGGGAAATTTTGGAACGTCCATCTCCTCTCTGTCTGCAGAGGCCCCATCAAAGAAAGGAGCAGAAATGTCATAAGGTGTCACACTTTGCAATACTACAGTGTGTAGATACAGACCATGTGCTGAAGTAAGCTTTTTGATGCTTACTGATGTATTTTATCATTGCTATGAACAGTATCCTGTGGAGTCTAGTCATTTTTCAAGTACTTGGTAGCAATTTCAGTGGTGGTACAGTTCCAGCTGAAGATATGTTCACTTTGGAAGCAGCCTTCAACTTCTCTAATATTGCTGCTTCTCTGCTTGATTTTTATTGTGAATCTTAGTCCTTTCCTTGTGAAAATACTAAGGAAACTTAATATTTTTCCTGGAATCATATTTTCTGGAAGTAGGAGATTGCACCAGGAGCACAGCTGCTCTTAAAGCAAATATTTAGTCTTTGTAGTTGTATGGGAGTGCCTGGGAGAAGTTATCTGTGTATCACAGGCCCAAGCTGGTAGGTTTTGAAAACAGATTTCTATATTTATTTAAAAAAAAAAAACAAAAACCCAAACCAAACAAACAATGCCTGCCCCCCCTTTCCCCCCAGCCCTGCAGCTCCAAAACCCCACCAAAACAGTGGGGGTAAGAGGACCAGTCAAGCCAAAGGAGCTTGCTTTTAGCAGATCCATTGTAGGCATCAAACTTTTATTATAGCTGAGTGCCATGGCAATTTTTGTGTATTAAAGCTTTAAGACATTCTGTGCTCTAGGGAGGTCCCTTACCTCGTATTTGGGAAGATGTGATCTAACTTGTCCACTGCTAAACAGTGTGCATTGGGTCATCTAGTGAGTAATTGGGTTTTAGGGTGAAGGAGAGGAGCACTTTAGCCAAGGGTTGCCTCTGCAGACCTTTGTCTAGTTGGGTGCTTATTTGGTACAGGTTTTGGTAGTGTCAAGTGTCCTTGCAGGCTGAGTGGCCTTCATCTCCCCCATGCACACCGAAGGTAAGAAAAATCCTCTTCACAAATTCTCAGAATGGTTGGGGTTGGAAGGGACCTTCAGACGTGATCTAGTCCAGTCTCCTTGGTGAAGCAAGTTCAACTAGAGCTGGTTGAGCAGGAACACATCTTACCCATGGTTTGGATGGGAAGACTCTCCACTGAGCTAAAAACTGGCTGAAGGGTCAGGCCCAGAGAGGCAGGAACATGTCTTGCCCATGGTTTGGATGGGAGGACTCTCCACTGAGTTAAAAACTGGCTGAAGGGTCAGGCCCAGAGAGTGGTGGGGAATGGAGTTAAATCCAGTTGGCGGCCGGTCACCAGTGGTGTCCCACAGGGCTTGGTACTGGGACCCGGTCTCTTTTATATCTTTATCAATGATGTAGATGAGGGGATCGAGTGCACCCTCAGTAAATTTGCGAATGACACTAAGTTGGGTGGGAGTGTGGACCTGCTGGAGGGCAGAAAGGCTCTACAGAGGGATCTGGACAGGCTGGATGGATGGGCTGAGGCCAATGGGATGAGGTTCAACAAGGCCAAGTGCCAGATCCTGCCCTTGGGTCCCACCAACCCCCTGCAGCGCTCCAGGCTGGGGGCAGAGTGGCTGGAGCTGCCTGGCAGAAAAGGCCCTGGGGGTGTTGGTGGCCTGTCGGGTGAAGAGGCACCACCAGTGTGCCCAGGTGGCCAAGAAGGCCACCAGCATCCTGGCCTGTGTCAGGAACAGCGTGGGGAGTAGGAGAGGGGGGGTGATGGTGAGGCGTCACCTCAAGGGCTGTGTCCAGTTTTGGGCCCCTCACCACAAAAAAGACATTGAGGTGCTGGAGCGTGTCCAGAGGAGAGCCACCAAGCTGGTGAGGGGTCTGGAGCACAAGTCTTGTGAGGAGAGGCTGAGGGAGCTGGGGGTGTTCAGCCTGGAGAAAAGGAGGCTGAGGGGAGACCTTCTCGCTCTCTCCAACTCCCTGAAAGGAGGGTGTAGCCAGGGGGGGTCGGTCTCTTCTCCCAAGTCCCAGGCAATGGGACAAGAGGAAATGTCCTCAAGTTGCACCAGGGGAGGTTCAGGTTGGATATTAGAAAAAGTTTTGACACTAAAAAGGGTTCTTCAGCCTTGGAATGGGCTGCCAGGGAAAAATATTGAGATGTAAAGGGTTATGAAGCCTTGGAATGGGCTGCCCAGGGAAGGGGTTGAGGCTCCATCCCTGGAGGTGTTCAAAAGATGGGTTGACATGGTGCTTAGAGACATGGTTTTTTGTTGTTGTTTTGTCATTTTCGTTTTGTTTTTTTTATATATCAGAGTTAGGTTGACAGTTGGGCTAGATGATCTTAAAGGTCCCTTCCAATCTAGCCAATTCTATTATTCTATGTCCAGGCAGGTTTTGAGTATATCTGGAGAAGGAGACTCCACAGCCTCTTTGGGAGGCCTGTTCCAGTGCTCTGTCACCCCCCCCAGTAAATAATAAATCCCAGTAGCGTGGCTTCCTGGCTGCCCCAGGAGGCCTTCCCTGGCTATGCAGCTTCAGCAGGTTGCAGCAGTAATGCAGTTGTCTCTTAAACCTGTAGTTATATCTGCTAGACTGTGATAAAAGTCCTTGAGAGGTGGCCATGGAGCTCGGAAAAGGGACTCTCTCCCTCCCAGTGAAGAGAGGATGGAAATTCTGCCCCTTTCACAGTTCAAGGAATTGATCCAGTTATTACGTGCCAAAGGGACAATTTGGACTTTGCTTTGCAGCTCATGTAAGTTTACTTTAACCTCAAGGAAGGAATTGGAATTCTCAGGAAAGTCTGGTCCCTCTTGTGGAGTAGGAAGCCCTCTGAGGATATCAACAAAACCAGCTAGGTTGTGGTTTGTTTGTTTTTTGGTTTTGTTTTTTTATTGAAGCCTATGCTTGTAGAGCAGGTCTGCAAGCCTCTTTCACCTTTGGACTTCTTCCTGGTGTGCTGCTTGGGATGACCCAAACTTGACACCTCAGAGATCTACATGTGGCACTATGGATGGCTGTGGCACCAACTAGCTCTGACCTACAGAAACTGCCTGTGCTAAACATACGTTTTTTATGATATGGAAGCTCCCAGGAGTAGGAACAACGGTAGGTGCTGTGGGAGAAGTAGCTGGGTCAGGCGTTGTTTGGAGGCTCCTCTTCTCCCTTGGTTTGGCAGGAGACTGCTTGATGCATTTGGACTCCCTGCAGTGCCATTGCAGGAGGAAAAGGTACAAAGACAAACCCCCCCATAAACATATGCTGTTCAGTCTTACTTGGTCTGGCCATGTAAAACCACAGCCACTTCTAACAATATCCAAATAATTGCAGAAGTTGCTGATTAAAATAAATGTTTTCTTTTAGCTTTTTTTATTCAGTGATTGTGTCTGATTTTTGTTTCAGTGGCTATAATAGCACTGATTTACTTGTTTCAGACCCGCTCTGCTTTCAGGGTTTATTTTAAAACTTACTTCTTTATAGGTTAGAAGTACTCCTTTTTTTTTCTCCAAATTGGAGCACCGAGCACCTGCTTTGCTTTTGTGTAATGCGTCCTCTCCCATCTCCTCCACCTCCCATTGATCTCCCTGACCTTCCTGTAGCAGGGAGCAGGAAAGCCTCTGTGGTCCTTGGGGTATTGGCTGTGTGCTGGGGTGCTTTTTTTAGGCTCAGACAGGAAAATAAACACGTACTAAGGAGCCTCGTCCTGTGGAGGTGTTCATAATTCTGCATCCATTGATACTTGAGTCTGCAACTTGCTTCTTGTTTATGTAGGACATTGATGGGTTTGAAATTTTTATTTAATTTTTTTTTTCTGCGAGTAGCGTTTTTGGCTCAGTCTTTTGAGGACAGGTACCCTAGCGTGCCTCTTTGAAGTTTAAAAATAATGGTGATTTAGATTACTCAGCATAGTTGGTGAACAGATTCGTGCTGCTCTCTGTCGATTTTAGTTCAGATAGAGATTTTATACAGGAATCCTGGATTGGAGGCAGTGTTTGCCCTCGGGGATGGAAATAAAATGAAGGGGGAGGGCTAGGGGATAGTGAACGGAGAAGGAGGATTCTTGGCACCATTGAGCTGTGTCATGTAGCTATGATTATAATTGGCATTTTCAGGGCAGTACTTCTGGCAGCCTGTGGGTTTTTTTTTTCCTGCAAACGCTGCTGCTCGACTATGACCAGTGTAGAAGAGGAATCAGGGGGATATGCTAACATGGCAAGAATGCAATTCATGCTGCAGCAGGGAGCATGATGGAAATAAGTAACACCAGAGTAGGTGGAAAAAAATATATTAAAGACACCTTAAAAACCTGCAATTTGGCAGCTTTGTTTGCATGTACGCTCTTTTGTGCGTGCCCAGGTTTAGTGAGAAACATACTGCACATTTAACTAAACAGAGTAATCCAAACCAGAGCAGTGCTTAAAATTTTTGGTTATATACAAAATAATTTTACATGAATAATTTGTGAGACGATGTTGGGTTCAGTAGAGTTGAAATATATGGGAGGTTTGTTTTGCACTAGGGTTCCTTAAGGTAAAATGCAGAATTGGTGTATATACATATATATTTATATATAAACTTCTGTCCTCTGTGACCCACCCCCTTGGTTCTTTATGTGCTTACATGGTTATTTTTGCTCATATCCCATGGGGCCAGGTTGAAGTGTTTTCTTTTGTTTATGCTGCCTGGTTTAGCGTGACAGAGTGGTTCATGCTTGTGTCTAGCATAATTATTACGAAAAAGCTTGGCCTTTGGGTCTGAAAAGACACCAAAAGTCAATAATGCAGTTGTGCAGGACCCTTGTGAGGATTGAACTAAGTAGTGTTTTAAAATCTAAAGACACCAGCTCCGTGATGGATATGTGTGTCTAGCATGGAAAGGCTGATGGAGTTGGGTGTGTAGCATGAAGTACCAGGCTGGCCCACAGCCACCTTGAGAGATGCAGAGAAGAAAGGAATAAATAACCTCTTGCCCAGGCTGGCCATGAGTAGGGCAAGAAAAACAGGATTTGTTTCAGCTAAGCTGATTTAGGTCAAATGTGATGGAAAGGACTGTCTACTGGTGCATCTTTGGGGCAGGTGGGGGGTTTCTTTCACAGGAGGTCTCTGACAGCAGGTCAAAACTCCATCTCTGCTACTCTGGACAATAGAGGTCAACAGCAGGTCAAAACACCATCTCTGCTACTCTGGACAATAGAGGTCATCTCTTCTGGAGGAACAAAACAGGGGATCTGTTTTGGTCTTCTCCAGCCCTACATCTTAAGCCCTGCTGTCTGAAAGCTTGACCAACTAGGGTGAGATCTGGTTTTGTTTATCTCTGAGCTTTCTTTTTTTTTTTTAAATCTCACTCTGCTTAAAAACCACATCACCGTTACTCATCCGACACCCTGTATTTAAGATCTAATTCTCCAACACCTGCAGCAGGTCAGCTATGGTATGTAGCTGCTTTTAAACACAACTAGGGTGAGATCTGGTTTTGTTTATCTCTGAGCTTTCTTTTTTTTTTTTAAATCTCACTCTGCTTAAAAACCACATCACCGTTACTCATCCGACACCCTGTATTTAAGATCTAATTCTCCAACACCTGCAGCAGGTCAGCTATGGTATGTAGCTGCTTTTAAACACCTCATGCTAGACAGCAGTTCTCGCTGAGTGGCCTCATCACTTTATTCTCATCTTTTTCATTTCTGATATCTTCCTTCCCATTGGAAGTTAAATCTTCTCACTCCATTTGAGGGTGGTCTTAAACTTGTTGTCCTATACTCTCAGTCAGCTGCCCTTCGGTTTGTACACTGTTGATGTGCATCAAGCCTTTAGTTGGGAGCAGCATCTGGCAAGGCATAGGTCTATTAAAGGAGATCTAAAATGCCTAGAGTATTCTAAGGTACTGTAAAATAAATTAATACTGGTAAGATTAAGAATGAAGCAAATCTTTATCTCGGCTAGAACTGTATTACTGGAATAATGTATTACTATCCTGGTCCCGAAAATCCACCATAGAAAAAATGAAGGCTGATCCTTCAGTATATCGTTTTGTAAATACAGTTGTCAGCATTAAGTTCTTCCACACAGGCTCATTGGGCAAACAATAATCTCCTTTCACGCTAAAAAGTCCTTTTTTTCTCTAGCGTCTAGGAATTATGTTTGGGGATAAAAGAGCTTTTAAGAGCTTTATCTTCTAAAACCATTGTTTTCTCTGTTACTTTGGTGCCAATTCCAAAAATATTGGTATCCAGCAGTTAGAAACCGTACAATTAAAATGTATAAATGTAGTGCTGTCATGGAGAATCTGAAACTTTGCAGAATCGAGTATTACCATTACAGAATGCACATACAACAGCCCAGGCTTTATAAAACATGCATTAGGATTTTATAGCTTACGTTTATGAATTTTTGTAGCATGTTACTTACTACTTCATATGCTGAATATATGTATTGCTGGATCACTTATCACTTAATTGCATAATCCTTTTGTAAGACTTGAAATGCACTGGCCTTGCTCTTGCCCCATTTGACAGCGGTTATTTTTATTCAGGTTAATGGCTTATTTGGGTAACTAAATTCAAGTCTGCAGTCCTGGTTGATTTATTTAGTGTTCTTATAATCAAGGACAGTTGGTTTTCTTTTTTGTGTCACTCGTTCTGGAAAGCCACCTCAAAAAAACCCCCATGAAATAAAATGAATGATAACTTCAGAAAGGGAAACAAGTGGTAATTTTGTCTAGGAGGAGAAGATTTTAAAAGCAAAATTCCTAAAAGTAATGTTAAAATGGAAGCTGCTGTTTTGCCTTTATGACAGTGGTTGCTCTGTGTATTGCACAGTGAATGAAGACAATAAAAATTAAGAGAGCTTTTTTCGAAGATCCATCACCTAGCTTAAAACCAATAAAGAGAGCTTTTTGAATGACTCTTGGTTTACTGCAGTCCTCATTTGTGGCTATTCAAGAAATCATTCAGCAGCTGAGCATTTAGGACTGTTAGAACAAACTTTCCTCTGTTTTTCAAGTTATTAGTGGGAATGGTTCAGGATATTCAGAGATCAAAAATGGTAGCATCATGTTGCCAAGCTGCCGTGATCGACCCTCTGTACACCACAGGCTCAACAGGGCTTGGGGGGAAAAAGAAACCAACCCCAAGCCCCTCCACAAATTAAGACCCCACCGTCTGATGGGGAAGCTGTAAGCATTTAAGGGAGGGGGAAGAAAGCAGTGATATTTTTTTTTTTTTTTAAATTTTTTTTCTCCGTGTGTGATGGGAAATTACTGTTCCTTATTTCTATTTCGAAATGGTTTACTCAAAACAGATCAGTGATGTAGCAGTGGTTTAGTGTTAGGAGTGAAAGACTTGTGTATTGGTTTCATCTTTGTCTACTCTATATGATCTTAGTGATCTTAGTAAGGAATAATCCACGGGTGAGTTATCAGTTAGTGGTGGGGGGACAGGATCAGGCCCTGGGGGTTGGCAGGAAGCAGCACCCCCCCCAAGAAGAGTCAGGGCTATGCATCACCGTTTGGTGAAGGAGGAGGACAAGGAATTGCCTGCTGAGGAGCTGGGCAGCTCCCAGGAGAGGGGTGGTGATGGCAAGGAGCAGAGGCTGCTGATAACTTGCTAAAAACTGCATCTGTCAGACCAGGCTGAAACACCCCCAGCACAGCCCTTGTTTTGCCTCCTTTTGCTGCTTTCCAAGAAGAAAAAAGTATTATTAGATACCTCATTCTTGCCAAAATACTCTGACAAGCATTTGGCTTGTATATTCTTATTTCTTTTTGTGTTCATTGCTTCAGCAAGTGCCAGGTCACTGCTTTGATTATACTAAATTCTTGATTTTGAAGAGTAGAAAGAATCAAATTATTCTATTTTAAGCAGAAATGTTGATGGTTTACTCAAAACAGATCAGTGATGTAGCAGTGGTTTAGTGTTAGGAGTGAAAGACTTGTGTATTGGTTTCATCTTTGTCTACTCTATATGATCTTAGTGATCTTAGTAAGGAATAATCCACGGGTGAGTTATCAGTTAGTGGTGGGGGGACAGGATCAGGCCATGGGGGGACAGGATCAGGCCCTGGGGGTTGGCAGGTTGGCATCACCCCCCCCAGAAGATTCAGGGCTATGCATCAGCATGTTGGTGAAGGAGAAGGACAAGGAATTGCCTGCTGAGGAGCTGGGCACCTCTGGGGCAGCTCCCAGGAGAGGAGTGGTGATGGCAAGGAGCAGAGGCTGCTGATAACTTGCTAAAAACTGCATCTGTCAGACCAGGCTGAAACACCCCCAGCACAGCCCTTGTTTTGCCTCCTTTTGCTGCTTTCCAAGAAGAAAAAAGTATTATTAGATACCTCATTCTTGCCAAAATACTCTGATAAGCATTTGGCTTGTATATTCTTATTTCTTTTTGTGTTCATTGCTTCAGCAAGTGCCAGGTCACTGCTTTGATTATAATAAATTCTTGATTTTGAAGAGTAGAAAGAATCAAATTATTCTATTTTAAGCAGAAATGTTTTAATTGTTAGAAAACATACCCATTCTTAAAGCCTAGTTTCACTTTAAGACTGCACATATTATTGATTTTGGTATATACGAGCTACCTAGATATTGAAACACAGAAATAGTGTCCTGTAGATCTGTTACTGTGCTGAAATAAGATAAACCAGAAGCCTGTAAAGATGTGTGCTTTCTGTGGATAATTACCCTCCTTGGGATGCTTTCTCACAGTATCAAAGATGAGAACTTTTGGCTCCGAAGCGGAGGAAGGGACTGAGCCTTTATGCTGCAAAAATTCTCTTCCGAGTTCAGCAAAAATATTTGGGGGTGAATGACCCAGCCCTCATTTTCAAAGGTCGTCTTATAACAGCCATGATTCTTCCTGTAATATTGACAGTCCATAATGCTGTGCAGAAGATGCAGTTGGCAGGAGAAGGTAGCGTGGAGTATTTCTTAATGTGATTGGAGATGATGTTGTACAATGATGTTTCTAGTTCTGTTGGGAGGAAGAGCTGCAGGCTTGGGGGTGTTCAGGTCAACCTCTCCTTTTCCTTGCCTTTGGCTGGGAGCTAGACCAAGAACTTGGTTGTGATGGACTCTGTAATTTAAATACCTACTTATTGAAAGTGATCTTTCAAAAAAACTATCTTTCAAATAGTGATCATTCACTTTCAAAAGTGATCTTTCAAAATTAATTGATAGTAAAGGCTAGCAAAAATGTGGCCCTTGGTGGTCTTTTCAGAAAACTTGGGGGTGTTCAGTTTTGTTTCATTTTAGCCTTATTTTTTTTTTTTTAAGAAAATTGAAAAGATTCACACTTGGGAGCTTTGCCCTGGTTTCAAACTTCCAACCTGTTTGACTGGGCAGCTGTTGGGAGTTCCTTGCAAGACGTAATTTTAAGCACTGTTGCAAATTGTAGGGCAGGAACCGAGTGTTTTAGTTGATTGCGATGCAAATGTATAGTAAGCCCGTAAATCGTTGCCAGTGTTGTGATTACAAATCATTACAATAATGCCAGATTATTCAGTTTGTCGCAAATCCTTCTAGACTGCACAATTAGTCGTAACCACAAGTATAATCCTGGGAGATAAAGTCACTTCATTACACAATCTCCTCCTGGTTTACTGTTTGCTTTATTTTGATGCCAGGTTGAATAACTGAACGTTCCCGTGTAGTTACCTTCAGTGGCAGCATATCTGCTTTTTGTGTTGCTGCTAATTCTGGAGTTTATTTTACATCCTTAAAAATCTGGATATTGATTAATGTAATAGCAAAGTGGGCTATGATGATTTCAGTTGTAGTGCTGGGAATATCAACCCAAAAATGATGAAGTTTTAGAAAAGAGTTGCTAGTTAGCGATCGCTGTAGATGTCTTGTCACATGATCAGAAAATAAGTGAGTTGTGGTCATTGGTGAGTGGTGTCAAGTGATGGTGTGAACTCTGGTGATGACAAGAGTGGTGTTAAGTGATGGTGTAGGTGACTCTGAGCAAGTTGGTCCTTCCCTGCAAAAGTGGTGGCTGTAG
>NW_015090847.1:727016-742233 GCF_001431845.1 Calidris pugnax
AGGACAAGGAATTGCCTGCTGAGGAGCTGGGCACCTCTGGGGCAGCTCCCAGGAGAGGAGTGGTGATGGCAAGGAGCAGAGGCTGCTGATAACTTGCTAAAAACTGCATCTGTCAGACCAGGCTGAAACACCCCCAGCACAGCCCTTGTTTTGCCTCCTTTTGCTGCTTTCCAAGAAGAAAAAAGTATTATTAGATACCTCATTCTTGCCAAAATACTCTGACAAGCATTTGGCTTGTATATTCTTATTTCTTTTTGTGTTCATTGCTTCAGCAAGTGCCAGGTCACTGCTTTGATTATAATAAATTCTTGATTTTGAAGAGTAGAAAGAATCAAATTATTCTATTTTAAGCAGAAATGTTTTAATTGTTAGAAAACATACCCATTCTTAAAGCCTAGTTTCACTTTAAGACTGCACATATTATTGATTTTGGTATATACGAGCTACCTAGATATTGAAACACAGAAATAGTGTCCTGTAGATCTGTTACTGTGCTGAAATAAGATAAACCAGAAGCCTGTAAAGATGTGTGCTTTCTGTGGATAATTACCCTCCTTGGGATGCTTTCTCACAGTATCAAAGATGAGAACTTTTGGCTCCGAAGCGGAGGAAGGGACTGAGCCTTTATGCTGCAAAAATTCTCTTCCGAGTTCAGCAAAAATATTTGGGGGTGAATGACCCAGCCCTCATTTTAAAAGGTCTTCTTATAACAGCCATGATTCTTCCTGTAATATTGACAGTCCATAATGCTGTGCAGAAGATGCAGTTGGCAGGAGAAGGTAGCGTGGAGTATTTCTTAATGTGATTGGAGATGATGTTGTACAATGATGTTTCTAGTTCTGTTGGGAGGAAGAGCTGCAGGCTTGGGGGTGTTCAGGTCAACCTCTCCTTTTCCTTGCCTTTGGCTGGGAGCTAGACCAAGACCTTGGTTGTGATGGACTCTGTAATTTAAATACCTACTTATTGAAAGTGATCTTTCAAAAAAACTATCTTTCAAATAGTGATCATTCACTTTCAAAAGTGATCTTTCAAAATTAATTGATAGTAAAGGCTAGCAAAAATGTGGCCCTTGGTGGTCTTTTCAGAAAACTTGGGGGTGTTCAGTTTTGTTTCATTTTAGCCTTATTTTTTTTTTTTTAAGAAAATTGAAAAGATTCACACTTGGGAGCTTTGCCCTGGTTTCAAACTTCCAACCTGTTTGACTGGGCAGCTGTTGGGAGTTCCTTGCAAGACGTAATTTTAAGCACTGTTGCAAATTGTAGGGCAGGAACCGAGTGTTTTAGTTGATTGCGATGCAAATGTATAGTAAGCCCGTAAATCGTTGCCAGTGTTGTGATTACAAATCATTACAATAATGCCAGATTATTCAGTTTGTCGCAAATCCTTCTAGACTGCACAATTAGTCGTAACCACAAGTATAATCCTGGGAGATAAAGTCACTTCATTACACAATCTCCTCCTGGTTTACTGTTTGCTTTATTTTGATGCCAGGTTGAATAACTGAACGTTCCCGTGTAGTTACCTTCAGTGGCAGCATATCTGCTTTTTGTGTTGCTGCTAATTCTGGAGTTTATTTTACATCCTTAAAAATCTGGATATTGATTAATGTAATAGCAAAGTGGGCTATGATGATTTCAGTTGTAGTGCTGGGAATATCAACCCAAAAATGATGAAGTTTTAGAAAAGAGTTGCTAGTTAGCGATCGCTGTAGATGTCTTGTCACATGATCAGAAAATAAGTGAGTTGTGGTCATTGGTGAGTGGTGTCAAGTGATGGTGTGAACTCTGGTGATGACAAGAGTGGTGTTAAGTGATGGTGTAGGTGACTCTGAGCAAGTTGGTCCTTCCCTGCAAAAGTGGTGGCTGTAGCAGCTCTGCTGGAGAATTACAGTTACTGAACAGGAATGTAAGGAATAGTTGACTTGGAAACTGGTTTCAGGCCACATCAAACCTTTTTGCCCAGTTTCAGATATCCATCTCCTTTCTTGTGCAGTATTTGGTGTTGTGTCTTGATGTTAGATGTCAACGATGCTTCCAGTGCAAAGGAGACAGCGGTAGGTAAGGACTTGTGCCCGTTGGCCCGAGCCTGGTGACTCAATGCCTTGGAGAAATTCTGATAAATACCAAGACTGAGATAATAAAAATCCATCGGGGCGTTTCGTTGTTGTCCTGCTTAGATATTCAATTATCATTTAAATTAATGTGCCAATTACGCGGGCTGTAGGCTCAGCTGCCCGAGCCCTGTATATTCAATTTTGAAATGGTGCTTATTTCAGTGTCTGGTCTATTTAACTCAGAGGGGTGGTCTCCATGTGGACAGGCTGGACAGGTCCTTTGGAGTCACAGTAACTACATCTGGCAGAGCCTGTTTCTCGGAGCTGTGTAAGTGTATTGAACTGGCAAAGGGCTTCAGCCCCCGGGGGATTTGGTTATGATGCTGCCCGTGTGATGTTTATAAAGGGCTTTTCCTGCGAAGGTTTTGCTCAGAAAGCAGAGAACCTTCAGCAGCCTTTGCTTGGCGTTTGCAGAGCTGGTTTATATGATGCTCCCAGCCCAGGTAGGGCTTTTGGACTCTTCTCTGTCCTGCCCCTCTTGAGCACAGCGCCTCTTCTGAGGCTTTCTGCTTGTGGGGTTACCTCCTCCAGAGCTAACCTGGTGCCTGTTCCCCAAAAACTGCTGTTTGTAGAGACAGAAGCTGGATGTGCTTTGGGTTGATGTAGTGCTGGGAGGTATGGTTTAGTAATGGTGTTGCTTTTTGTTTGTTGTGTGGGTGTCTATTTTTGTCAGTCAGGTTGATGGTTGGACAAGATGATCTTTAAGGTCCCTTCCAACCTAGAAGATTCTGTGCAGAGGGTCTTTGACAAAAGCCAGAATCTCAGTTGAGGTTTTTTTGGTGGTTTTTTTTTTTTTTTTTTGTATGAGAGGGGTTTTTCCCCGATGAATTCCCTGGTGCATCTGGCCCTGCTGGAAGACCACGTGGTGCCCCCATTGATCAAGGGTAAAGCGTGCAACTGAAAACTCAAAATAGCTGCTATTCCCAAAGTGTCCTGCATTTTCTTGAACTGGGAGTGAATCTAACTTAGCAGTGTCTTGACTGTTGCCTGTAAAAAAAACCAGACTCTTCCCTTCCTTTTCTTCTAACCTTTCTTTTGTCTGTTCAAAAATCGAGCAAGAAAGACTAAAAAACCAGACTCTTCCCTTCCTTTTTTTCTAACCTTTGTTTTGTCTGTTCAAAAATCGAGCAAGAAAGAGAGAAAATAAAGTGAAAAAAAAAATTTTCACACACAATGCTGTGACCAAAGCTATTAATTGGCAAATTTCCTTTCTTCTCTGCTCTGCACGGTTTTAAATCTGAGATCTGAAGTAGTTTTCTCCTGTATTACAGTAAATATGTAAATAATCGAAGTGATATTAAGAAAGAAAGTTGGGCAACTCCCCGCTGTTCAAATATGTTAATTGCAAATCATTGACATTCTGGACATGCTGTTTCTTACTGAGTTATAGTTTCCTTGCTGGTGGAGTAAAACGATTGATTAAAAAAAGCACAATATTATAGTATTTCCTAGTTCTCATTATTTAAAAATAAGAGCAAATTTGTGAGTATGTGAGCTGAAGGCAATGGTGTCGTAGCCTCATAGAATGTAAGGCCACTGGGGCTGTTAAGGTTATTTAGTTGAATCTCCTGTGGTAGGTACGGTGCAGAAACTTCTTCAAGGGTCCTTGCAGTAGGTCTGCAACCTTGATTTGACCTACAGGGCATCTTCTGGACACAGATTTCCTCTTCTTAGTCTTCCTCTCGTGGTGAGTCCACCATATCCCTTTGTAGCGTGTGCCAACAGCAATGTTGTATTTATAAAACAAACTAACCTTTCCAGCCTGAATTGGTCAAACTTCAGTTCTCAGTCAATAGATGTTGTTATGCCTTTTCTTGCTAACTTTACAGGTGTGTACTAGTCATCTCTCTAGTCCCCACACTCCATTTCAGGCAAATAAAGGACACAAGCAACATCTCAACCTTCTCTTTGTTCTTTTTGTGGTGGTTTGGTTTTTTTTAAACAGATTTTTGTGCTGTAAAGTAGGTTTTTGGTCTCTCAAGTAGCTGGAGATGCAACAATAGGGTTTTGTGTCCTTCCCCTAAATGACTTATTCATTTGCTGAGTTTGAAATTTCTTCCACTGCTTACTGTTTTAAGGTAATTTTTTTTGGTGTGTGTCCACAAGAAGTTACGGATGAGAGCACACATGATTAGAAAGCTTTAGGTATTATGCACTATGGGGGCAAGTTTTCAAAATCAGAGTGCCAGGGTTTTGTGTCCTTCCCCTACATGACTTATTCATTTGCTTAGTTTGAAATTTCTTCCACTGCTAATGTTTTAAGGTAATTTTTTTGTGTGTGTGTCCACAACAAGTTACGGATGAGAGCACACATTATTAGAAAGCTTTAGGTATTATGTGCTATGGGGGCAAGTTTTCAAAATCAGAGTGCCATTTTTTCAGTGTCTATCTTCGTTCTTCTTACCAAAACACACACCCACTGGATGTCAGTTAACCACAAAACCTGTAGAAATGCTGTTTCCTGTGCTAATTAGTCCTTCCTCTGAGAATTGCAATTTTAATTTATCTTTTAAAGTGCATTCATTCATTGTTTTCCTTTCAAACTTCAACACTTTGTGAACCACGCATCCAGTTTCACTGGAAGAGTCTGAAGACAAGGATTGAAAGGGGATTGATTTCATGGTTTAACTGCCATATAATGATGAAACTGGGTTTGTAATTTCATGTTTGTGTGATGCGGTCCATCATTTTGTGGAGTGAGCATCAGGCCTAGAATAGGGACGGATAAATAGTCATCTGTAGTTTCTGTGCTGAGTAGTGCCTCTTCTCCTGGGGGCTCCTGAAGAGTGTTTAAAACTTTTTTTTTTAACCAGAAATTCAGGCCGCAAGCAAGGCCTAGTTGTAAAAATGCTGTTGCTGCAGTTCAGCTTCATGATGTCCATAAGCTGTACCAAACTGAGTGAGGCTTGTATTCAGGCATGGCCTTGCTCTGAGACCCTTGGGATCATCGAGTCCAACCATCAACCCTACTCTACAAAGTTCTCCCCTACACCATATCCCCCAACACCACATCTAAACAACTAAACACATCCAGGGATGGTGACTCCACCACCTCCCTGGGCAGCCTATTCCAGTCTCTGACCACTCTTTCTGTAAAAAATTCTTTCCTGATGTCCAGAAAGATAAACATTTGTCATAAACAAATGAGCACATCCATGTTTCTTCAATTCCAGATGCAAAGAAACGCTCTCTCCGACGCATTTACAACCTTGTAATTCTGGTGCCATATTTAAATAGCAATGTAAGCCTGATGCGGTGGGAATTAACTCCCATAGAATAAAAAGTAACTAAAAGTTGCATTATGTTGTGGAATAAGCATAACAAGCATCCACATGTATAATTTATTACCTATAGTGGGTAAGTACATAGCAACAGTCATAATAAACTCCTTCTGTTCATTCATTTTTAGATCTTAGCATACTGATTCAGACCTTAACTGAAAGTGAATATACAATCAATGTGAGGCTTTTTATGCTGGTTTAATAATGTAAGCCTGCCGAGGATCTTTAATTAAATAATTACTCTTTGTTCAATCAGGATAGATTGCTTCACTATAGGGATTGTGGGCAAGAACATGCGAAATCTGCCCTGAACTGATGGTGTTTTAGCTGCTTACTGTAATCCTGCATAAGTGATAGCCTTTGTCACGCGAAGCAGCGAGAGCAACCCAAAACGAGGAGAAAAAATTGTAGTCAGATATTAAAAATGTAATGCCTAATTCTGAGGTGATCAAAGAAAAAGCCGTGCTAAAAGCCAATTTGGTGGTGCTGTGAACAAAGTTACAGTTGTCTGACAAATGGGAAAAGTGGATTTTTTTTAATTTTTTTTTTTTTTACAGCTTCTGACAGCTTGCTCTGGTCTTGGTGACAGTTGTGAGGCGCTGAGGATGTAGGGAATCGGAAAACCTGGGTTTCAGTTTTTTTGCCCATAACTTCATGTATTCAAGAGGTGGCAAACGGAGCTGTTAGGAGGAGGCACAATAAATTGCATGGTGTATGTGCCTGCTGTGCACGCCAGTTGCCATAACGGGGTCTGCAGAAGCTGAGTATATTGGAAATATATTTAAAAAAAAAACCAAACCACCCAACAAACCCATTTGGTGTGGGGTTTCCTGGTTGTAGCATCACCCGAGGCTGACATGGGATGGCCCCTGCTGCCACCGCGTGCCATTAATGCAGCTCACGGTGGCTGGACTGACTGAGAGGACTCCAGTGTTTATTAGGGGAATATAATCATTTAAGCCTGAATAAGCTTCAAAGCTGTAATGTGGCTGTTTGGCCAACAAAAATGAGATGTAAATTTGTGCTGAATAGCCACTGATTAGAGAAGGATGATTAATGCGAGATTTAAAATTGATGTATGGGTGCAGTTGTCAAGACCTAAGCCATGAATATAATATTATCTCTGAAAAAGCTTTGGGTAGATTAGAGATAAGGGAACAGAGGCAAAATAATGCATTTGTTGGAGGGTCTGATATGGTGTATAGGCCGCCTATAATATAGTCAAATTTGGTAAATTCCAGAGAGCTTAGGCTTTGCCAGCACAGCACATGGATAATTGTATCACTTTGCCTGAAATACTAGAAAACGAGGAAGTTTTATCTGTTTTATTTTCATGAAATGCTCTTTTTGATCACATATTTTTTCTCTTTCACTGGAAACTCTTAAAGAGTGTTTCCTTGCTTTTGTGAAATTACAGATAGTCGATGACAATGATGAAGATTAAAGATTTAGTTTAGTTTTTTGCAAATTTTCACTGCTGTGGGCATTAAAAATAAGCCAAATGCTTTGTGTTACTCCAACTGTAGTAAACAGTTAGAAGCCGCAAATAAATTTTGATTTATTTAAATATTAGGACAACAATAAATTAACAAGGAAAACTTCTTTCTTGCTGCTTTTGAAAATTGTTTGGTGAAGATGGCCTTGCTCTGAAAGTGTCTCTTCCATATGCAAATCCAAGGGAGGTTCCTTGCTTGTGCTTTTCTGAGTGACCCAGAACTGCTTTTCGAGCCATAGCATGGTGATGTTCATTGGGTTCTTCAGCGGTTCTCAGGTGCTGGAAAAAGAGCCTGAAGTAGAAGGAGGTTGCAGGTGAGGAAAAATAGCTTGTGAAGTATGGAACCTCTCCAGAAACATATCCTTTCTGCCACGGTTAGGATATAGGACATCCATCATAGAGTCGTTCAGGTTGGAAGAGACCCTTGGGATCATCGAGTCCAACCATCAACCCTACTCTACAAAGTTCTCCCCTACACCATATCCCCCAACACCACAGCATGGCCTTGCTCTGAGACCCTTGGGATCATCGAGTCCAACCATCAACCCTACTCTACAAAGTTCTCCCCTACACCATATCCCCCAACACCACATCTAAACAACTATCTTTGTTCAATCAGGATAGATTGCTTCACTATAGGGATTGCGGGCAAGAACATGCGAAATCTGCCCTGAACTGATGGTGTTTTAGCTGCTTACTGTAATCCTGCATAAGTGATAGCCTTTGTCACGCGAAGCAGCGAGAGCAACCCAAAACGAGGAGAAAAAATTGTAGTCAGATATTAAAAATGTAATGCCTAATTCTGAGGTGATCAAAGAAAAAGCCGTGCTAAAAGCCAATTTGGTGGTGCTGTGAACAAAGTTACAGTTGTCTGACAAATGGGAAAAGTGGATTTTTTTTAATTTTTTTTTTTTTTACAGCTTCTGACAGCTTGCTCTGGTCTTGGTGACAGTTGTGAGGCGCTGAGGATGTAGGGAATCGGAAAACCTGGGTTTCAGTTTTTTTGCCCATAACTTCATGTATTCAAGAGGTGGCAAACGGAGCTGTTAGGAGGAGGCACAATAAATTGCATGGTGTATGTGCCTGCTGTGCACGCCAGTTGCCATAACAGGGTCTGTAGAGGCTGAGTGTATTGGAAATATATATTAAAAAAACCAAAACAACCCAACAAACCCATTTGGTGTGGGGTTTCCGGGGTCTGCAGAAGCTGAGTATATTGGAAATATATTTAAAAAAAAAACCAAACCACCCAACAAACCCATTTGGTGTGGGGTTTCCTGGTTGTAGCATCACCCGAGGCTGACATGGGATGGCCCCTGCTGCCACCGCGTGCCATTAATGCAGCTCACGGTGGCTGGACTGACTGAGAGGACTCCAGTGTTTATTAGGGGAATATAATCATTTAAGCCTGAATAAGCTTCAAAGCTGTAATGTGGCTGTTTGGCCAACAAAAATGAGATGTAAATTTGTGCTGAATAGCCACTGATTAGAGAAGGATGATTAATGCGAGATTTAAAATTGATGTATGGGTGCAGTTGTCAAGACCTAAGCCATGAATATAATATTATCTCTGAAAAAGCTTTGGGTAGATTAGAGATAAGGGAACAGAGGCAAAATAATGCATTTGTTGGAGGGTCTGATATGGTGTATAGGCCGCCTATAATATAGTCAAATTTGGTAAATTCCAGAGAGCTTAGGCTTTGCCAGCACAGCACATGGATAATTGTATCACTTTGCCTGAAATACTAGAAAACGAGGAAGTTTTATCTGTTTTATTTTCATGAAATGCTCTTTTTGATCACATATTTTTTCTCTTTCACTGGAAACTCTTAAAGAGTGTTTCCTTGCTTTTGTGAAATTACAGATAGTCGATGACAATGATGAAGATTAAAGATTTAGTTTAGTTTTTTGCAAATTTTCACTGCTGTGGGCATTAAAAATAAGCCAAATGCTTTGTGTTACTCCAACTGTAGTAAACAGTTAGAAGCCGCAAATAAATTTTGATTTATTTAAATATTAGGACAACAATAAATTAACAAGGAAAACTTCTTTCTTGCTGCTTTTGAAAATTGTTTGGTGAAAAAACCTCTTGGTGTCATCTGATGATGAGCAACGTGAACAGTATCCCAAAAGCTTTGGAAATCCAAGCATTTGGTTATAAACCTAAAATATATGTCATACAGGGAGTCTTTCTAAAAATCTGGCTCTGCCAGTCTTTGAGTGTTAAAGCGTGTGGTGTCAACACTGTTTGTTATGGCATTTGTTAAATTGTTCTGCGATGAGTGTTACATTGAGCAATGAAAAATGATTTAATGGTATTGTGTTTCTTCATTGCCTCTGTCATGCTCATCTCCGTTCTCTTACCCTCGATCGCTGGACTGTGGTTTGAAATGGATATTTTAATTCAGATGTACGGAGAATTTTAAAGCTTTTTTTTTAAAAAAAAAAAGAAAAAATGGGGGGGAAGGAGGCGGGGTTTGCAAATGAGATATTGCTTTGTTCTGGGAAGGGGTCAGAGCAGGCTCTGATTAGGTGTGCTGGGGAGGGGTTGATGCTCCTTTTCATTTCAATTGTGGTGACCTCCAGCTGGGTTCTCCTTCCATGCGGATTCTGGTCCTGACATCTTTCATTGATCATGCAAATAATCAAAGTCTGAGCAGAACTTCTGTCCCGTTTTCATTTTTTTTCCCTTGAATCTTGGTGTGCAGCACTGAAGAGTCCAGGTGACTTTGTCCTGATACCTCTTCGTTTTTCAACAGCTTGAACTGTGCAGGTCTCTGAACAGATAATGTATTTCATCATAAGCACCTACTGTAAATAATTTTAAAGATTTTAATTGCTCTTCTTTTTTGCTGGCTTGGGTGGGACTTGGTTTAGCAGATCAATGCTTGGGTTTTGAGATGCTATCTCAGCTTTACAGAAATCTGCCTTGTTGCTTGTCTTGTCAGTAGCGCAGAGTAATCTGGGACTTGTCAAAACTTCTGCATTATATTACACCAGGGGAGCTTTCCTGAGAAGCCTCCTGCACAGCCTGCTGCAGAAATAGCAGCTGTGGCTGCACACTTTACATGCATAGTACAAATATGAAAGAATATTGAAGAATTGGATGGATGGGCCCAGGCCAACGGGATGAGGTTCAACAAGGCCAAGTGCCGGGTCCTGCCCTTGGGTCCCACCAACCCCCTGCAGTGCTACAGGCTGGGGGCAGAGTGGCTGGAGCTGCCTGGCAGAAAAGGCCCTGGGGGTGTTGGTGGCCTGTGGGCTGAACAGGAGCCAGCAGTGTGCCCAGGTGGCCAAGAAGGCCACCAGCATCCTGGCCTGTGTCAGGAACAGTGTGGGGAGTAGGAGTCAGGAGATGATGGTCCCCCTGGACTGGGCACTGGTGAGTCCCCACCTTGACTGCCATCCAGTGTGACCTGGTCAGGCTGGAGAGCTGGGCAGAGAAGAACCTAATGAGGTTCAACAAGAGCAAATGTGAGGTTGTGTACCTGGGGAGGAAGAACCCCAGGCACCAATACAGGTTAGGGTTGGACCTGCTGGAAAGCATTACTGAGGAGAAGGATCTGGTGGATGGCAGGCTCTCCATGGGCCAGCAATGTGCCCTTGTGGCCAAGAGGCCAACGGGATCCTGGGCTGTGTAGGGAAGAGTGTGGCCAGTGAGTGGAGGGAGGTCATTCTCCCCCTCTGCTCTGCACTGGGGAGGCCACAACTGGAATCCTGCCTCCAGTTCTGGGCCCCCCAGTTCAAGAGAGACAGGGAACTGCTGGAGAGAGTCCAGCGTAGGGCAACAAAGATGATGGAGGGGTTGGAGCATCTCCCTGATGAGGAAAGGCTGAGAGAGCTGGGGCTCTTTACCCTGGAGAAGGGAAGGCTGAGGAGAGGCCTTATTAATGCTGACAAGTATCTAAATGGGGGGTTGAGGGAGGATGGAGCTGGACTCTTTTCAGTGGTTCCCAGCGACAGGATGAGGGGCAACGGGCACAAGCTGGACCATGGGAAGTTCCACTCCAATCTGAGGAAGAACTTCTTTGGGGTGAGGGTGGCAGAGCCCTGGCAGAGGCTGCCCAGGGAGGGTGTGGAGTCCCCTTCTCTGGAGATCTTCAAGCCCCACCTGGATGCTCCTGAGTGATGTGCTCTGGGCAGCCCTGCTTTGGCAGGGGAGTTGAACTGGATGGTCTCTAGAAGGTCCTTTCCAACTCTGTCAAATCCATGAATCCGTGAGTGCTGTGTTCAGTTCTGGGCCCCTCGCTACAAGAAGGACATGGAAGTGCTGGAGTGTGTCCAGAGGAGAGCCACCAAGCTGGTGAGGGGTCTGGAGAACAAGTCCTACGAGGTGAGGCTGAGGGAACTGGGCATGTTGAGTTTGGAGAAGAGGAGGCTGAGGGGAGACCTCATTGCCCTCTACAGCTCCCTGAGAGGAGGTTGGTTGGAGAGAGGCAGGGGTTGGCCTCTTCTCCCAAGGGAATCATGCCAGGAGCAGAGGAAATGGTCTGAAGTTGGGGCAGGGGAGGTTTAGATGAGATGTGAGGAAGAATGACTTTGCTGAGAGGGTGGTCAGGCCCTGGAAGGGCCTGCCCAGGGAGGTGGTGGAGTCCCCATTCCTGGAGGGATTTAAGAACTGTGTAGAGGTGGCACTTGAGGGCATGCTCTAGTGCCTGACATTGTTGGGGTGTTTTGTGTGTGTGTATGGTTGGAGTCGGTGATCTCAGAGGTCCTTCCCAACCATGATGATTTTGTGAATTTTTCAAGTAGCAATTTAAAGAATAGGAGCTGTTGATTCAGAAGCTCTACCTGCAACTTTGAGCAACCTTCTGGTATGTCTTCACATCTAGCACTCCTTGAGAGGAGCAATCATGGACACAGCATGGAAGTGACTTTTGAAGTCCGCTTTCTGCTAGACAAGTGTCACACGTGGGATGGCAGGAAATATGTGAATAGTTAACATAGAGATGGAGAAAAAACTTAACTAGTTGGATTTGACATGTGTCAAAAAGATGCTTTAAACTTCCGGTTCATACCTCTTTGCAATTGAATTCACCCACTTACGTTTTAGTATATGAAAAATAATCCTTAGCTTCTAGCTGGAAAACCTTCTTTAATGAGTGAGGAAACTGGTATTTACTTCAGGCAATTAACTTCAGGATATTCTGAGGCTGTGTGCTAACCAGGCTGTGCACCTTAGGGGCCAGGATAGAGTGGCATTATAAGAAACAGCACAAAACTGCAATCTAGTAGTAAAATGAGAAGCGTAGCCCAAAAGTTGTGGTATTCTTATATTATTATTTTTTTATTTTATTTTCCTAGTTGGACAAATTGAGGGGAGTGTGCCAAACCACCAGAAAACGTTAACGTTCCTTCTTTGGAAACTCAGCTTTTTTAAAATTCATTTCATTAGACCAGATTTCTGCCCGAGCACAGAGATTAATCAGATCCTCTCCATCCTCTGTGTCTGTTATCCATTATGTTTTTTGCTTGACTAGTAGCTTCTGTCAGAAGGAATATATATGTCCATATGTATAAATGCCACGGTTGTAAAATTGCCATCCAGATGAGGCTTGAGCCTTGGGGGGGGGGGACCATCAGATGTATGGAAATGGTAAGATCTTGGGTTGTTTCAACTCCTTCTGGTATTTAAAGGTTTTAATAAACACTGGGCCAAACGTTGTTTGTATCAAACTCACTGCCATTTTCTTCTGACACTGGCTCCTGCCCTTAAAATGAGCTCCAAACCCCCCCAAAACAGGCAGAGGCAGCTCAGGGATCTCTTAACTTTTTGCATTATAAAGGAGGTTGCTGTTAGAATAAGTTTCCCTGTACAAGTGGTAAGGGGATTTTCTGTTTGTTTGTTTTGGTAACTGAAATAAAAAATACCAAAAACAGGTTTGAGGTTGAAAGAAATAGTTTGGGTTACTGGAGAACAGTTTACATATTTTTATTTTTTTTTCCTGCCCTCCACTTTATTTTGCTTAAACTCAGGAAGAGAAGATGGTAAACACATTGTTTGGGCAGCTGTCAAAAATCACTGCTTCCCCATTTACTGATTTTGTTGTTTTGGTTTTTTTTCCCTGACCCCTCCTCTCCTTTCCTAACTCGATCCAAGTACCTGAATTACCTTGGTTTCCTGGTTATTTTTATTTCAAAATTGTGATTTATGGGAAGAAGTCACGTGGCTGTGGTTGGTGTCCTGCTGCTCTCTGGTTGATGCTGGGCAGGAGGGGGGATGCCACGGGGCTGTCTCGGTGAACAACCTTCCTGACCTGAAGATGGATTTGAACTTTCAGCCTGAGTAGCCACACTGGCACAAACGCTTAAAAACTTTGGCCCAAGAGCTCTGTTTAAAACAGGATCCGGTGACCTGGCAGTGGTGGAAGGCTGTTGTAGGCTGTTTTGCCTTTTCTGTCTGGAGGTGGCACGTAGTGGGCACTGCTTATCCTTTGCTTTCCACCTGATCATGAGGAGGAACTTCTTGTCTCCCCCTGTCCTGGACAGGCTGGAGAGCTGGGCAGAGAGGAACCTGATGAACTTCAACAAAGGCAAGTGTAGGGTGCTGCTCCTGGGGAGGAATAACCCCCTGGACCAGGACAGGTTGGGGGTGACCTGCTGGAGAGCAGCTCTGAGGAGAAAGACCTGGGAGTCCTGGTGGACACCAGGATGGCCATGAGCCAGCAATGGGCCCTTGTGGCCAAGAAGGCCAAGGGCATCCTGGGGGGCATCAGGAAGAGGGTGAGCAGCAGGTGGAGGGAGGTCATCCTGCCCCTCTGCTCTGCCCTGGGGAGGCCCCATCTGGAGCACTGGGACCAGTTCTGGGCTCCCCAGTTCCAGAAGGACAGGGAACTGCTGGAGAGGGGACAGCAGAGGCTACAGAGATGATGAGGGGCCTGGAGCATCTCCCTTATGAGGAGAGGCTGAGGGAGTTGGGTCTTTTTAGTCTGGAGAAGAGAAGGCTGAGGGGGGATCTGATCAATGCTTAGAAATCCTTCAAGGGAGGGTGTCAAGAGGATGGGGCTGGTCTTTTTTCAGTGGTGCCCTGGGATAGGACAAGAGGAAATGGGCACACACTTGAATATAAGAAGTTCCACCTAAAGATGAGGAGGAACTTCTTTGGGGTGAGGGTGTCAGAGCCCTAGCAGAGGCTGCCCAGGGAGGTGGTGGAGTCTCCTTCTCTGGAGACATTCCAAACCCACCTGGACACGTTCCTGTGCAACCTGCTCTGGGTGGCCCTGCTTTGGCAGGGGGTTGGACTAGATGATCTCCAGAGGTCCCTTCCAATCCCATATCATTCTGTGATCCTGTAGATCTTGAGCTGCTTGCCTTGGCTCTGCTCTGCTGCTGGCACTGCTCCTCCATGGGGAAGAGCGGAATTCCAACCTTGCAGCATTGTGTCAGGTTACTGTATATTTATTTTTTTTTCTTCTGCTGGAGAGTGGTTTGAGTCATTGTCCCTCTCATTGAGAAGGGACGGGGCTTCCCAAGTGCTGCTGGACTCTACCACAATTAGTAGGTCATATAGGTTATACATATACATGCATATAGATATAACATACATGCATATATGTTATATATATATATGCTTGCCAATGCCAGCATTCAGAACAGAGCTGTTTTTCTCCTGCCAGTGCTGAGGTCAGCATCACTTTACTATGAATAAGGTGACTTTTGGGTACATCCTATTCTTGCGATCTTGTTCCTTGAGCCAAGTACCCTCCTTCTTCTTTAAATAAAGACTGAAACATCCCCAGCAAAAACAAAGATTCTGCTTTAATCATGTGGCTCCAGAGCTGAAAATCTGAGCAATGCTGTGCATTGCACAACGTGTTGATAAAACAGCAATATTGGTGGCAGGCTTTGAAAGTAATTGAATTTGGGACCGGCGTGTCCGTAAGTGGTGTTTTGCAACAGGCAAGATAGTGACACAGTCAGCCTTATTTCTTCCCAGCTCGCACAGCCCTGCAAAACCTTCTGCAGTGCAGGGAAAAAAAAAAAAAAACCCAGATGTATAAGGGCTCTGCCTGGCTTTTGCTAGAAATTTAGCCTTACGCGACCTCGCTGAAGTCATTGAAACTGCACATAGGGGAGTCTGCTGCTTACTTGCTTTAAATTTGTAGTACGGTTGCTATCAGGTAGTTAAAAAAAAAATAAATAGAAAAAAAACCCCAACCCATCAAAAAAAATGCAAAAAACCCAAATCCTGATTTTTTGGGGGGGTTTTGTGAGGGGAGAGCAGCAAAGGGAGGCAAAAAAAACCCAAATAATGATTTTTTTTTTTTGGGTTTTGTGAGGGGAGAGCAGCAAAGGGAGGGAAGGAGCAGGCTGTGGGGTGAAGTTGCG
>NW_015090847.1:743266-809369 GCF_001431845.1 Calidris pugnax
ACAGGACAAGAGGAAATGGCCTCAAGTTGCGCCAGGGGAGGTTCAGGCTGGATATTAGGAAAAATTTTTTCACTGAAAGGGTTCTCAGACATTGGAATGGGCTGCCCAGGGAGGTGGTTGAGGCCCCATCCCTGGAGGTGTTCAAAAGACGGGTTGATGTAGTGCTGGGAGGTCTGGTTTAGTGATGATGCTCCTTGTTTGTTGTGTGGGTGTCTATTTTTGTCAGTCAGGTTGACGGTTGGGCGAGATGATCTTTAAGGTCCCTTCCAACCTAGAAGATTCTGTGATTCTGTGATTCTTTCTCCAAAAGGAAAAAAATAAAGAGGTGTAAATGCGTAAATCCTTTTCCAGTTTGACATCTTTGTGCCAGCAGAATTAACGTGCGTGTGTTGTGGAGCTCCACGTGGTGGGGTCAGAAATGAAATGGGAGAGGAGGATGAGGCTCCTCGTACCAGGGAGCCTGGGCAATAGGCAGTGGGAATAGAGGCACGTTGCATGGTCCTTGGAGGGAGGAGTCCTGTTGGGAAGGTTCCAGGTAAGTCTCAGGAACCCCTTTCTTTGCTTAATGCCTTAAGCTCCCTTCCCAAGACAACTAAGATTTTGCTAAAAAGCCTAATTTCTCTTTCAGCAGTGCTAGGATGTGTGGAATTAGGAAAGAGGCTCGAAATGTCCACACCGCCTTTAGTGGTTGCTAAAGGGAGTGAGTGAGTTCCTGAAGACCAGCAGCAAACATTCTCCTTGCAAAAGACCCCTCCAAAACCAAATAACAAAAAAAGCTCCAAGATTTCCATCCCTGCTGTCAGTGTTTGTTTCTGGGGCAGCAGCCTTTGGCTGAGCTGTGGTAGCAAATTGCAATCCTGGAGATTAGAAACGAGCCCGGGTAGCAGACAGCTGGCGAGCATGCCTTAAAATTGTCTGTTTAACCCAAGGCCGCGCCACTGAATGCTTTTTCAGCTCTTATATTTTTAGGTAGATTTGTGATATCTTTGGCCTTTCCACAGGCAGAGAGCCCGCACAAACTGCACGCTTCCTCTTGACGGAGCTGGGTGCAGTCCTGAGCTGCTGTGAACTTGCCAGCAGTCGTGTACTGGAAATTTCTGATTCAGAAATAGGTCTTCTATAAATGATTTAACATCAGGCCGTTGAAATGCATTCGTGTTTTCCTTCTTAGGGCTAGAAAAGGCGTAGAGAAAACGTTAAGCACCAAGTTAAGGGCTGCATTTTTGTTTCGATCCTGCAGATGGGGTTGATTTAAATCTCCAAGGTGTGTGCTGCAGAGAGGAATTAGAATATTACACAATTTTTCAGTTGTACTTAAAATTTTTTTCGTGCCAACGTTTTCAGTCTCTTTAATGTGGTGAGTTTTCTTTTTTGTTATCCATTTCATCCTCGAGTTTGTATTCCTTTGTTGGTCGAAACACTTGTCTGTGATGTGTAGTGAGTGGGACCATGCAGAAGGTGCGGGGGCTCTCCCCCCCCTGCATCCCCTTCTCGTGGAGGGGGTGTAAAAGCAGAAGGGCAGCAGGCTGCCCGTGGTCTCTGGGGGGAAGCAGAGGTTGAAGGAAGAGAAACAGTGCACTTGTACATGCAGATAGGAGAGAAGAAGATGAGATTAAATGACAGAGCGGAGATTTCGCACAATAGCGGCTGGTCTGATAAAATCTGGTTGGCTTTCCCTGGAGGATTAGACAGAGATAAGCAGCCTTTGCTCATTAGCACCTCCCTTTCCTCTTGCTCTCTGATGATTGCTTTAGGTTGGATGGCAGGTGGTGATGGCAGGGCTTGTTCTGATCTGGGATGCAGCGCTGGAAATTCAGCACATCCCGAAGCCTGAGATGTTAGGTGACAGATCGCCGATGTATTTATGCTTGGACCTTCCTCCTCTTGGTGTTCAGTCCCTCTCAGTGCATGAAAGCAACCATTAGAGTCACTGGATTTCAGGTTTTGAACAAAGGAGCTTGCTTATGCTCATTCCTACTAATACAGCTCCTGGAGCAGCAATAGAAATGAGCTTAATTTCATAACTCTGGAGAGCATCGTGGGTGGGTCTTTGAAAACTGATCTGGCAAATATTAAAAAAAGACAAGTGATGCTTTTTTCAATACGCCTTCAAGTTAGATTGTTAGGTCACTAATGATACTACTTAAACATCACAGTCATTGCAAACATTAGTTCTTGGAAAGAAACACACACACTGTGTACCTGGTGACCGTCCACACACATCCCCACTTGCTAAAACTGATCTGAGCCATTTCCAGCCCTCAGATGCTTTTCATCACCTCCTGCTGGAGGTTAGCACTTCAGCCAGCAGGCACGGAGATGTGTCTGATTGTTTGAGGGGTCCACTGACCTTCAAGCAGAAAAAAAGCACATGTTTGCAGTCATTAGGGTCTTTCCTGGGCCACGCTGGGATGTGCTCACCTGTCCCCTGGGTCTTGGGGAGCAGGGGGGCTGCGCTCCCTCTTCTTCAATTGGAAAAATCACTGTGGTTGTTAAAATAAGGCTTTACATTTATATAGTGTGGTGTTAAATGAATCCACTTGGAAGCATGGATGTGCAGCGCATTTAGCACTTAACCAGAGCAGTTGAAGAACAATGGTTTTTTTCTTTTTAATTTCATGTATCTAAACCCACCTTATTTACGGTGGATGTCTGTGCTGCCTTGCGTGCTTTTTCCGGTGTGTTTTCTCAGTGGCTTCTACTCTTTGTAATGGTTAATTGCCTCTCCTCGAAGTCAGGCATGAATCCTGCACAGATCTGCCCAACTTCTGCCCCAGGCATGTCTCCAGCTGTCTCTGTGGCACCACCAGGAAGGGCAAAGTGACAAGTACATGTTAATCACGGTAGAGTCATGGCCTGTTTAAGCCCAGGGAACATTAAAAAAAAAAAAAAAAGGGCAAAGTGACAAGTACATGTTAATCACGGTAGAGTCATGGCCTGTTTAAGCCCAGGGAACATAAAAAAATAAAATGGTTGAGAAATGAAAATACTGCTGGCATGACAAAAATATCCTCAGGTTAGGTTCCTCACTGGGAAGGCTGGTATGAACTCTGTGCATAGTGGGGGACGTGTCTTGCTGAAATTGCCAAAGTCCCTGCTTTCACATCCCAGGTCAGAAAGGAGAAGAAATGCTTTTCTGGTGGGCCCCTCACTCCAAGAAGGACATTGAGGTGCTGGAGCGTGTCCAGAGGAGAGCCACCAAGCTGGGGAGGGGTCTGGAGAACAAGTCACACGAGGAGAGGCTGAGGGAACTGGGCATGTTGAGTTTGGAGAAGAGGAGGCTGAGGGGAGACCTCCTTGCCCTCTACACCTCCCTGACAGGAGGTTGGTTGGAGAGAGGCAGGGGTTGGCCTCTTCTCCCAAGGGAATGATGCCAGGAGCAGAGGAACTGGTCTGAAGTTGGGGCAGGGGAGGTTTAGATGAGATGTGAGGAAGAATGACTTTGCTGAGAGGGTGGTCAGGCCCTGGAAGGGCCTGCCCAGGGAGGTGGTGGAGTCCCCATCCCTGGAGGGATTGAAGAAACATGTAGAGGTGGCACTTGAGGGCATGCTCTAGTGCCCGAGATTGTGGAGGTCTTTTGTGTGTGTGTGTGGCTGGACTCAGTGATCTCAGAGGTCCTTTTCAACCATGAAGATTCTGTGAATTATAACTTTGGACTGCAGCATCAGGTGATGTTTTCATGCCAGTTGTTGCTGCCATTTTAATTTAAAATTTAAGAACGGCATTTCCCTTGGAAAAAGTTCGTCGGTATGTTGGCTCTGGAGGTGTTCCTTGTCGGCTCTGTAGTAATGGCATCTGGGTTGAGAAGGTTCTTTACTTCATCTCAGGCTGTATTTTCAATGAAATTAATTGGGCTTAGGGAGCTTGGGATGTAGTCGTTAACTTTGTACCGGAGCAGGTCAAAAGTAGAAGGGAACAAACCTGAAATCATCCCTGATTCTGCCCGAGGTCTTTGCTATACTTATGTATTAGATCTTAAGTTGGACCTTAACCTAGAAGATTCTGTGAAATCATCCCTGTTTCTGCCCGAGGTCTTTGCTATACTTATGTATGAGTTAATCTAATCTCTTAATGTGACACTCCAGCTCTCCAAAGCAGAGAGGAAGCATTGATGTTGTGCCTCTGTGGTAGGTGTGGTGGTGCTACCCACGGTGGTGTGCTGGATCAGGAAAAAGCATTTCTTCCAAGTGATGCACTTCAGAGTATGGCCAAAATAAAAGAAACATTAAAAAAACCCAACAAAACACCAAACAGTTGCTACAATTCCCACAAACAGCTGCAAAAAGCTATCTGGAGCTCTGCTTAAAAGCCTGGGTAGCACACAAATAGCTCAAGATTTGGAGTTCCCTGTAACCTTTATTGAAAGTATCTTCTCTTTGCATGAGCAGGAACTCCTCTGACTCGCACGCTTTGGGAGAGCAAAGGCTCATTTATTTCATATATCACTCTGCTGGTTTTCTGGCAGGCTGTTTGGGGGGGTGGGGAATAGCTTGGAGAAATGTGGTTGTCCTCTTTGCATTGGGCAGCGATTTGAGGATGTGGTAGAAAGGAGCCTGGGGGAGCAGTGACAGACAGACTGTAAATAGCTTTTTTTTTTTCTTTTTTTTTTTTTCTCCTATGTGGATTCAGTGGGAAAGGCCAACTCCTGGCCCCATCTGCTTTTATTTTGTTCCCTAACAAAGGGGAGTTGGACTAGATGATCTCTATGGTCCCTTCCAACTCTAAAAAATTCAGTGAAATTCAGTGAAAGTACTAGTGGACAAACTCAGCAGTATGTTTTCCCGCTTCTGAAATGTCTGAAACAAAAGGTTTTAACTAGCATCCTTTTATACTTCTAAAGGGACTTTTATCTGACCTTGTCGGAAATGTATTAAGCCTCCAGTATGGAAAACTTTACCATTTAAAACATTTTTTTCCCCCTGGAAGTCCTCGTGAGCCTCTGAAGCCCAAGGTGCTCTTAGATGGGAAAGCTATGATTTTGTGGGAGCTGTGACTTTCTAAAAAAAGTAATGCTTTTCCTTTTTATACAGTGGGAAGAGATTGGTGAGGTGGATGAGAACTATGCTCCGATACACACATACCAAGTATGCAAGGTAATGGAACAGAACCAGAACAACTGGCTTCTGACCAGCTGGATCTCTAACCAAGGGGCGTCCCGCATCTTCATTGAGCTCAAATTCACCCTGAGGGACTGTAACAGCCTTCCAGGAGGACTTGGGACTTGCAAAGAGACTTTTAACATGTATTACTTTGAATCGGACGACGAGGACGGGAGGAACATCAAGGAAAACCAGTACATCAAGATCGATACCATCGCTGCCGATGAGAGCTTCACGGAGTTAGACCTCGGCGACAGAGTTATGAAGCTCAACACAGAGGTGAGAGACGTCGGGCCCCTAACGAAAAAGGGGTTTTACCTGGCTTTTCAGGACGTGGGTGCTTGCATCGCCCTGGTCTCCGTGCGTGTGTACTACAAGAAATGCCCGTCAGTGATCCGCAACCTGGCCCGCTTTCCGGACACCATCACTGGAGCAGATTCCTCACAGCTGCTGGAGGTGTCGGGCGTCTGTGTCAACCACTCGGTGACCGACGAGGCGCCGAAGATGCACTGCAGTGCTGAGGGGGAATGGCTGGTGCCCATTGGGAAGTGCTTGTGCAAGGCAGGGTATGAGGAGAAGAACAACACCTGCCAAGGTAAGGGTCTGCAGGGAGGGCGCTGTGCTGAGGCTGGCGAGGTGATGTGTGGTCTTGGCTTTCTTCTCTTCCGTATCCTTCGTGTCTGGTTGGGTGGACAATGGTGGGTTGGGTGCTTACTTCCACTGAGATCCTTTGGAGCATGAAGAGAGAGGCCTTGGCTGGGTCTGATGGGACTTGATGCCTATGTATGGGTCCTTCTGGTGCTTACAGGACTGTAGACAAGGAGAATCTGGCATGCCAGTGTTACCTTTGGAGTATTGTTGGGTCCATCAGGCAATTACAATCTTATCTATTATTTAAAGCTTTATGCTATTTTTTTTTCCTCGATAATAGGGGGTTCCTTATGAATTTTAGAAGCTTGGTTTCTTTTTTTCTGGACTCTACCAGGGAATGTTTGAAGTTAATCTCCCTGTGCAAGGTACATTTTGGTTTTGTACTTCAAGGAGTGTGTTTTCCTCTCTTTATCACTCTAACCAAGTGGGGTGGGAATTGGATGTGGTGTGAGTTGATTGATTTTCCTCTCTGGTAAATAGTTTTCATACGAAGCTGCTCAGCTGTTTAGAGTTAAACCCAAAATCCCAGTGATAAAAATGCTTCCATATGTGCTCAAGTTTTCACATGGGTGGCTGGCTGAGGTTCTTGAGTTGCTGGTCAGCATAGGTCTCCTGAATCATCATGTAAGAGAACTAGGGTATCTGAAGTTCAAGACCTAAGAAAGAATACTTTAAAGTGTAACATACTCTAGGAATGTATAATCTCACTTAGTGGTTTGCTGTATTACATACTTGTTTATAGAAGTGCCCTTCCGTTCTAAATATGTAACAGGTTGCTTAAAACCCGTATAATCTCACTTTGTGGTTTGCTTTGGTGGTTTATAGAAGTGCCCTTCTGTTCTAAATATGTAACAGGTTGCTTAAAACCTATTTGGAGATGAAAGAGAAGGGGAAAGAAAAAAAAAAGATTTCAATGTAGTTTGCTTTTTGCAAAAGTGCTATATGTTGGTCATCAGTCTCATCTTAATTGCTGTGTACTTGCAGCCACTTAGTAGTAAATAACCTTTGGGGAGGGGAGAGGGATTCTGCTTCAACCAAAGTTGGTGTTGCATTTTCTCTTCATCTCATTCCAGACACTCATTATTGGTGTTTGTAGCATTGGTGCAAAGGATAGATCAGTGCATATCCAAAGCAAACTGTGGCCTTGATCCTTTAGTCCTTGGTCACCCAGTGTGTTCCCAAAGATTACATAGTTCAAGTCTCTTTACCTGGAGAGAAAATAATAGGTATGTTTGTTTCCTGGAGAAACCTCTTGTAAACACCATGTGGAGTGTGCTTTTTGACCAGGATAGTCTTCTTTTTCTGCAGATGTAGTCAATACAGCAAAGTCTGTCTTTGGTTTTGCTTTTCCTGTGCCAATAAAGATCCTTGTCCCATTTAGAGGGGAAGAAGAGTCAGACTTGATGTTTGATACTGCACAAGAGGAGCAAAGATCAATATTAGCCCAAGCTGGGGAATTCTAGACTGTCACAGATAAGGGATGTGGGTCAGGTAGATCAGCACGGATCTGCTTCCTTGTGGCTACAAATACCATGTCCCAAAAGAACATACAGTGGTTGGGTGATATGTCTAGACACTGATTTTGGTCACCTGTAAGAATTTTTGGAGGTAAGAGATACATCCATGAAGCGCCTTTCAAATCCTGCCCTCGCACTCTGCATGAGCAGCACAGGGTATCGCAAAGCACTCTTAAAGAGGAGTGCTCAAAAACAAACAAAAAAGCAAAACACCAAAAAAAACCCTCAAACCAAAAAAAAAAAATATGGACTGGTTTAAACTAGAAACATGAGGTTGTTTTGGAGGAGCCTACTGTGCCTGTAGAGCAGTTGGATCTCTGGTAGCGTTGAGAGAGCAATCTGGGATGTACTTTCAGAAGACCGTAGTGATTTCCAATTTTGGGATGTGGGTTGTTGTTTTGAAATTTATTTTTCTTAGCCAGTTGAGAGGCCAGCATCTCGCCCTGCAATGTAGGACTCTGTTGGGGTAGGACTGTGATCGTAGGTTGGAAGTGCCAAGATGCTTTGTGGCAACGTGCCCTTGCCATTCTGTCCTAAGGCACACCCGTATAAACCTCTCTTCTGTTTCACCTACACCCTTGGCAGGAGTTTATCACTTTAATTCCTCTAGAGCTGTTACAGCCCATAGTCTGTGTGTGTAGGAAAGCCCCAAATTCTATCACTGAATCGATGGGATATTGGGCTGGGAGTGCCTACGGCAAAGTCTGTTGGAGGGCCCCATTTGGATGTCCTGTGTTTAACCCAGGTCATGGTACCAAGCCTTTCCTGCTGGTTGGCTCTGAGATGCTCAGTCAATAGGAGACATCCAGCCTTAGGCCATTCAGGAGATGTGTGTGGAGTCCATGCCGATACCCTGTGTGAGTAAAATGCTTTTCTGCTTTGGATATTGTTATATTCACAAGGATGAGATTTTTTTTTTATTTTTTATTTTTTCTAGGACGGTAACATTAAACTGTGCAGCCCCTAAAGTAACACCAAGAAAGGTCCCGTGTGCCTGTAGATGCTTTTTGGTTTTTCTTCCCCCTTCCTCCCCCCCAGCCTGGCTGGGGTTTAGGAAATGCACTCCTTCTCCTGGCTGACATAACGATGGTTTTGGTGCTCTGCGATTGTAGGATTGTGGCTTTGACAAACACCTAGATAACTTCTGACCTTTGGTGTGTAAATCACTCGGGGGCATCTCGCCAGCGGTCTCCTTGCTTCCTTTCACTTAGGCATAAGCAGGTTATTAGTTCTCAACCCAGAAGAGCCTGGCTTTGTTTATTAAAATTTCTCCTGCAAAGATGACATTTCCCAAGCTCTGGTGGCACTTCTGGACAGAGCAGACTTACCCTCTCTTATTAGAAGTGATGTAAATCCCAGGCACCCTCACAAACATATGGGAACTATTGAAATCCCTTCTGCCTACAAATCATTAATTGGCAACGATGTTCTGAATTCATCATCTTGTCAGCAGGGTTCCTGTTTGAAGAAGGCACTGACAGTAACAGCTGAGCAATTTCTCTCACTGGGGACGCTGAGGCTGTAAATATGACATGGCCTAATCTCCTTTATATAATGTGCTCGCTCTCTCAATTAATAGAAGCAGCTAGGTAGGAGTTACTGTAAAGAACTCAAACTACTTGGATTTTTCCACCTCCTTTTGGCAACACAGCCCGTTTATCAGCAACTGCTATGGGACAGCTAGAGGTAAAATTGTGACTGTTTTGGGACATGTTTATAAAGGACCAGTGCTAAGGTTCGTTATTCACCAGAATAAATTGCTGTACTAGTTAATAAGAGAAATGAAAGCAGTTGCTCTGTGAGTTTCTGAGCTGGTTTCCAAAGAGGTGATTTGGTGCCACTAAAGGACCAATGATTATTGTCTTTGCCTCGTTTCGGCCAGCGCTGTCTGAAGGGGTCCTCGAGGAAATGTCGTTGAGCGTTTTCATGAGTTGGAAGGTGCCAAGTTTCAAGTCTCCTAATGATGGTCTCCTCCTTAGCAGGCAGTACTCAACCCAAGTTGAGGGCCAGCTCCTAAAATGCTGTAAAACTTAAGGTAGAGCTACTGAATTCTCTCTGTCTTTATCCATTTAGGGTTTTGGCCAAAAAAAATCTTCTCTGCCCCAGTCTATGCTTCCCTTCTCCCTGCACTGAAAGAGCTGAGGTTTATTGTAACTTCAGTTTTAGTTACTTACTGTATATAGCAGTGCTCCCCGTTGGGGTTTGCAGAGGAAATGAATAAAGTCCCTGTGAAAAGGGCACCTTCTGGCACTTCTCTTTTTATTCATCCTCACCTTCAGCCCCATATGTGGGCTGCTGCCACACAGTGAGACCTGGACAGGCTGGGGAGCTGGGCAGGGAGGAACTTGATGAACTTCAACAAAGGCAAGTGTAGGGTGCTGCACCTGGGGAGGAATAACCCCCTGCACCAGGACAGGTTGGGGGGGACCTGCTGGAGAGCAGCTCTGAGGAGAAGGACCTGGGAGTCCTGGTGGACAACAGGATGACCATGAGCCAGCAATGGGCCCTGGTGGCCAAGAAGGCCAAGGGCATCCTGGGGGGCATCAGGAAGAGGGTGAGCAGCAGGTGGAGGGAGGTCATCCTGCCCCTCTGCTCTGCCCTGGGGAGGCCCCATCTGGAGCACTGGGACCAGTTCTGGGCTCCCCAGTTGCAGAAGGACAGGGAACTGCTGGAGAGGGGACAGCAGAGGGCTACAAAGATGAAGAGGGGCCTGGAGCATCTCCCTCATGAGGAGAGGCTGAGGGACTTGGGTCTTTTTAGTCTGGAGAAGAGAAGGCTGAGGGGGGATCTGATCAATGCTAGAAATACTTCAAGGGAGGGTGTCAAGAGGATGGGGCTGGGCTTTTTTCAGTGGTGCCCAGGGACAGGACAAGAGGAAATGGGCACAAACTGGAATAGAAGAAGTTTCACCTAAACTTGAGGAGGAACTTCTTTGCTGTGAGGGTGGCAGAGCCCTGGCAGAGGCTGCCCAGGGAGGTGGTGGAGTCTCCTTCTCTGGAGACATTCAAACCCACCTGGACACGTTCCTGTGGGACCTGCTCTGGGTGGCCCTGCTTTGGCAGGGGGTTGGACTAGATGATCTCCCATATCATTCTGTGGTTCCATAATATGTTCTTGCTGAGAAGGCTCTGGAGCCCATGCTATCGGAAGCTGGTGATGACAAGATAATGAGACCCAAATGCACTTGCAGTGGTGGGGTCCTGCTGGTGACCAGGAGACTGCAAAGTGGTAATTGTGGATGTAATTGATTTGCAGAGCCTGTTATATTTTTTGGTTGCTTTTAGAGCTGAATCACAAATTAATTAAATGTTTGAGTTATTTAAAAAAAAAAAAGGAAAAAAAAAATCACTGAATGAGAGCCAGCTGAAAAAGCGAGTAATGAGTTCAGGAGGTCATGAGGTGCTCCTCTCCAAGAATCAGTGCATGCTGCTACTTGAAGAGACATCAAAAGGAGTACAGCTGGTTTGAGCCAGCTACAAGGTATGGACAAGATTACAGATGTTGGATGTAGGGAAAATAATGGAGGAAAACTCAGTGAAATCTTTCTTCACCCTTGCTGCTTTTTGAGGAAGAACTTTGAAACAGAAGGCTGGAGGAGAGGACAGGTTGGGGCATGGCTTTCTGGTTTTCAACTCTAGAATGTTCAGTCCTTCTGCTGTCTTATATATTGATGTTTGTTTATTCTTCCCTTAATCAACTTCGCTGAACATACCTCGATCCATTTGCAAAACAATATTTACTTTTGCTGATTGTTCATTACTTGGGTTGCCATTCAGCTGAGCTTTTGCTAAGAGAGATGGGAATTTCTTACAGAAACCAAAGGCTGCAGAAAAAACAAACCAAAACCTTTGCAGTATTCGCAGGTCTTTTATTCTGGATACAATTAAAACTAATTAATATAGGTAGCTAGTGTATGTAGATTGGAAGGTTACCTGCCAAATTGGTTCTCAGGTGATTTTTGTTGGTGGTTGGTAGGGGGTGAAGCAGATTTGCTCCTCTTCCTCCAAGAGTGGTGCAATCAACGCAGATGTTTGAAGGCACTTTAGTCCTAGAGCTGGGGTTTGCCCCGCTGTTGATCAGCTTTTGGAAGGATATTTGGAGGCAATTGGGTTTTTTTTGCAGCTGTGCAGGAGCAGGGAGGCTGGTGGGTAGCTGGAGGCACCCACTGTGGAGGGTTGGCAGGCAACAGGGCTTGCAAAGGTGGTGATGGCAGGGCCACACTTGGTGACTGTCATGTTCTTGTGTCTGCACAGCAACCATCCCAGAGGCCTGACATGCGAATGAAACACGTAGCTTTTAACACAGTAAAAAAAATCCCTATATTTTTAACGAATTCACTGCGTGTGGTTTCTTTCCTCGGGTGATGCCGTGCTGCTCAGCCGTCGCCTTCCCTCTCCCTTTGCTTCTAGGGAATGGGAATGTGCTGCTTCTGCACAGGGAACCTTATTTTGGAGCTTGGGCTTTTGCTCCAAAGCAGCTGGTGTTTCTGATTTTGCATCTGGTGTAGGTGCAGGAGCAGGGCAACTCTTCTTCAACCCCCTCCACAACTTACTTCCATGCCTCTCCACCTCAGGTCAGATGAATTGGGGGTCGGTCTCTTTTCTCAAGTCACAGGCAACAGGACAAGAGGAAATGGCCTCATGTTGCACCAGGGGAGGTTCAGGCTGGATATTAGGAAACATTTTTTCACTGAAAGGGTTCTCAGGCATTGGAATGGGCTGCCCAGGGAGGGGGTTGAGGCCCCACCCATGGAGGTGTTCAAAAGACGGGTTGATGTAGTGCTGGGAGGTCTGGTTTAGTGATGATGCTCCTTGTTTGTTGTGTGGGTGTCTATTTTTGTCAGTTAGGTTGATGGTTGGACAAGATGATCTTTAAGGTCCCTTCCAACCTAGAAGATTCTGTGATTCTGTGAATTCTCACTCTAAACTCCTTGTTATGGATGCTGAAAAGACAATATACTGCTAAATCCTGGCACTCAGGTGAATAAGACAAGCATGCCTTTTGTTGGTTTTTTTTTACCCTTGTGATAGAGTGGAAAGTCCAGGCATTAAAAAAAAAAATTTAAAAATATCTTTTTAATTGTTCTACTGGGAGGTGATTACATGGCAAGAAAAACATTGATGGAGATGTTCAGTATATGGAGAATACTGAATTTGGAAATACAGTTGCTCCTCCAGGGAGTTCTTTGCCCATCATTCATACCTCTCCTGCGTTTTTCTGATTAAAACCAAATTGGCTGGGAGTATAGCATGGTAGGTGTTTATATAATTATAAGCTGAAGTGCCTAGTTAATTTTAATTAGGCACAAAACCAGCCAGTGTCAGAATAGCTGAATTTTTGGCCACACAGTGTGTATTATCTTTTCATATGTAAAGAAAATCACTTGAATGCTACATTTCAGCAAAAGGAAGGAGAGGAAATTGGTTTTATTCTGTAGAGAGGTGCATGCATGTATATATTTAGGTGTTTTGTTCTGCAGCTGAAATAATTAACAAGAGCAGGGAAATGTTTTCCACAGAGCAAAGCGGTGTTGCAACAGGATTGATTAAATATTACTCTCTCCTTTGTTTTGTTTTGCACGTGTATTTGCCTTCGTTATAGGAGGCACAAAATTGGGCTTTGCTAATGAGTCGTCAACCTTCCGCCCTACCTTGTGTGCTCGTAACCCCAGTGACTCTGAAGATCTTTCCTCATTCTGCAGCAGTGCTTTTAGGCCATTACTTTGAGCAGCTTAACCTTGCTGATCTTTGCAGCGTGGCTGCTGGGCAGTCACCTTCCAGAAGGACAGTTAAGGATGCTTTATTTCCCCCCCCCACACAAAGTCAAGGTTGAGCAGTGCAAATAAAATAAGGTTTGGAGATGGCTCTGAAAGTGTGAACTGCAAAGGTCGTGTTTGCTTCTTAGCTATAATATATTTTGGGGCAGATCCTAAGGTATGCTTTCTGGTCTGGTCCTAGATAACTAACTGGTATTTACTTGAATGCTGACTTTGTTTGGTTTTAGCCTTCTTGAAAAAATAGGGTATCCATTGGGGAATTTGTGAAATTGTGGGATAGGAGAGGTGTTGCAGGAGAAAAGGAGTGTTAATTGTGGTGCTTTTAGGTTCCTTTGATTGCCACCTTCGACTTCGAATTGCTTGGAAACAGCTTGTTTATTAATTGTGATTTTTAGCAGCAATTAAGAACCCTGGAGAAATTCTAAGGAAAAACTACATGAATGCTGGTTGGCAATGCAGGGAATTTAATTGCCTCGATTTAAGATAGGGCTGTCCCCAGCTGCCTACCGTATCCTGTTGCTGGAAGCTGCTGCTGGCCCTGCAGAACTGCATGGTGTGCCCAGGAGCTCGTGTGAGCAATGGAGGACTTCTCCTGATACCCTGGCCCTAGGACCCTATACCTGGATGGTGATCTTCAGCAGAAAGCTGGGCTGCAATCTCTTCAACTGCCAAGGGTCTGCCAGAGCTCATTTGTCACACCCCTCGTTCCACCTCATTTATGTAGGGTATTAAAATGAAGCTGCACTATTGTGTTTTGTTTGTGTTTCGGGTTTTCAGTTTTGTGTTTCTCATTTAGAAGCACTTAGGGGTAGTTAATGATGTGTTGGCATTTCAAAAATCTTTTTCTCTCTGCGTGCTTTACATCCTGACCATTTTAACTTGCTTTTGGTTAACACTGAGGGTGAAATCCAGGCTCTGCAGGAGGAGGCTACCATCGTGCCTTGAATGAACAGATTTGCAGCTTCTTTTTTTTATTTGATTTCTTTAGTTGGATGAACTTGTATCCCATATAAGGGAAGCGTTCAGTAGACTGGAATAAGAGCAAAGAGACTGCAACACAGATGTCTGCAGCAAGAGGTGAATCTGCTCTTCATGTAAACAGAGATGCCCATTTATTTTGCTGCAAACTTGCTTGTTTTCTATCACTGAGGAAGTTAACCTAGCGCAGACACGATGGTATCCACAAACAACACATGGTTAAGGTTGGATTGGGCATGGAACTGATGTGCTTCCATATTTCTTTATTTCCCTCAGGGGGGGCTCTGAGGTTGTTAATACTGGAATGAACTCGAAGAGTGAGGCTAGGTGTTACATAGACCCCAAAGCGTGTACCTAAAACACATTAAAGAGAAAAAAAAGAAGACAAAAGAGACAGTGCTAAGCTTGTAGATCTCCCTTATTGCTTTCATATACCTGTCTTATCTTTATAAATATATGTCCTAAAAAAAGCAGCTGAAGTTTGAAGGATTTAAGATGACAACTTTCTTCTCCACTGGAAATGGCAGTCAATCAAGTTAAGGCCAAGGAAATTTTTTACGCCCACCTGAAAATCCACGCTCTAAGAGCTGCAGCTCAGTGGCATTATCAGGTCAAATCCACTGGCTGGGGACTTGAACAAGAGCGTCCCTTTCTGCCATCCTCCCTGTGCTGCCTGAGGTTACGTTCCTGGAAGCAGGGTGGGTGGGAGATGGTATGTGACAGCAGAGCATCTTCATCTTCATCCAACCATCAACCTAACTCAACCGAGTTAGGTTGATGGTTGGACTAGATGATCTTTAAGGTCCCTTCCAACCTAGAGGATTCTGTGATCTTCAGCCTGGCATCCTTGCACAGCCCAGTGTGGTGGTGGTGGTGGACTCAGCTCCCACGGCATGTTTGTCTGGCCAACGTGGCACAGGAGGCAGTGCTGGCTTGGGAAGTGACCCATTCTTGCGGTGGGACTTGTGGTTGTATCCTGAGTCAAGTCCTCATGGTTGGCTTTGAGTGGCGATCTTCAGCTTGGCATCCTTGCACAGCCCAGTGTGATGGTGGTGGACTCAGCTCACACGGCTGACCCATTCTTGTGGTGGGACTTGGTGGTTGTATCCCAAGTCAAGTCCTCATGGTTGGCTTTGAGTGGCTCATGAATAGTTTTGCTGTCAATTCAGATGTGACTGTTGCAATGCGAGGAAAGAAGTAGTTAATACAGACTACTTAAAAACATTTCCAGGTCATACAAAGGGCTTTTCTCTGTTGAATCTTGAAGGATCTACTTTATGAAGGAGGTCAGAGTTGCTATTCTCCGTTTAATAAATAGCAGCCTTGGGCCAGAGGCTGAGTTGTTCATTGCCAGCCAGAGGCTAGAGCCTGAAGCAGGGCTCTGGGTGTCAGTGCTGTACTTGATCCCATGTGCTCTTTTTATGGCTTTAGACTAACCTAAAACACTTGGAAGATCATTCTCAGATCAATCTCTAGGTGGATGCATTGGGAAATCACAAGAAACTTGGCATTCCTCTAGAGCTGGAATTTGAACAGAAGTTGTCTTTGCAAACGGCTTGCTTTTGTAACTCAATTTGATGCTTTCCTTCAAAAAAAAAAAAAACCCAAACAAAAAATTGGCCTGGAGGTATGTTTTCTGAGCAGGTTTCTCATGTCATCTGGAGCCTCAGCCTCGTGGGGAAGCTGTGCTGAGGAGTCCATCTCTGCCTGAAGGTCCCTTTCGCAGCCAAAGCCTTGGTGTTACTGAGTAGATATCTACTGCATGTAGATAAAAGAGCATATGCTGCCCCAGAAGACACTTGTTGGTGGCCGGTCACCAGTGGTGTCCCTCAGAGCTCAGTTTTGGGACCAGTATTGTTTAATATCTTTATTGATGATCTAGATAAGGGGATTGAGTGCACCCTCAGTAACTTTGCAGATGACACCAAACTAGGTGGGAGTGTTGATCTGCTGGAGGGTTGGAGGGCTCTAGAGAGGGATCTGGACAGGTTGGATCAACGGGCCAAGGCCAATGGGTGAGGTTTAATAGGGCCAAGTACTGGGTCCTGCATTTTGGTCCCACCAACCCCCTGCAGCGCTCCAGGCTGGGGGCAGAGTGGCTGGAGCTGCCTGGCAGAAAAGGCCCTAGGGGCGTTGGGGGCCTGTGGGCCGAACAGGAACCAGCAGTGTGCCCAGGTGGCCAAGAAGGCCACCAGCATCCTGGCCTGTGTCAGGAACAGTGTGGGGAGTAGGGCCCGAGAGGTGATGGTCCCCCTGGACTGGGCACTGGTGAGGCCTCACCTCAACAGCTGGGTTCAGTTCTGGGCCCCTCACTACAGGAAGGACATTGAGCTTCTGGAGTGTGTCCAGAGGAGAGCCACCAAGCTGGTGAGTGGTCTGGAGAACAAGTCCTATGAGGAGAGGCTGAGGGAACTGGGCATGTTTAGTTTGGAGAAGAGGAGGCTGAGGGGAGACCTCCTTGCCCTCTACAACTCCCTGAAAGGAGGTTGGGTGTAGAGAGGTGGGGGTTGGCCTCTTCTCCCAGGGGAATGATGCCAGGAGCAGAGGAAATGGTCTGAAGTTGGGGCAGGGGAGGTTTAGATGAGATGTGAGGAAGAATGACTTTGCTGAGAGGGTGGTCAGGCCCTGGAAGGGCCTGCCCAGGGAGGTGGTGGAGTCCCCATCCCTGGAGGGATTGAAGAACCGTGTAGAGGTGGCACTTGAGGGCATGCTCTAGTGCCCGACATTGTTGGGTTTTGTCTGTTTGTGGTTTGTGTGTGTCTCCTTTTTTTATTTATTTTTTTTTTGTGTGTGTGTGGTTGGACTCAATGATCTCAAAGGTCCCTTCCACCCATGAGGATTCTGTGATTGCTGTCCGCCTGCACACACGTGCCTGGTATTGCTTGAATAAAGCAGGCCTGCTCAGGGAGCCAACGTGATCTTTATTGAACTCATGGTTAGCATCCACTGAGTGAAATGGCTGCCCCCTGCCTGGTCGTAAGGGTGGCTTTGCTGTGGTACCAATTCCCCAAATTAATGCATCAGAGGTCTTAGACCGAGTTTTGTTGGTCTGTCATCCCATTGCAGTGGTGACAGAGGTCATGGGTGTCACCATCGAAAGCCACCTGGAAAAGGAAGCTTTTTAATTACTTCAAAGCCAAAGGAAAAGCTGCTCCCTACGAGCATGGGGGCTGTGCTAATTTGGTATTCAGCTGGAGCAGCCTGTGGGTTGCAGCTTCCCAGCTCCGAGCTGCTTTGCAGATGACCATCATCCCGACCGGTGACATCCCAACCATCCCATCCGGCACCGTGGACTTCATTACTGTTGGAGCTCTGTGCGGGTTCGAGAGGCACCAGTGATGATGGGATCTCAGGTACAGGAGCCAGCATTTCATTAGCTAAAATCCAAGGCAATGGGGCATGTTAATTACTGGAGGAAAGGGTTCAGGATGATGGGGAGGTGCCATGGTTAATTGCCAAGGTCCACGGATGCTGGTGAGATCTCCTGCGTTGCGATGGTTGACTTGCAGCAGATGGAGTATTATGTTTCCAGGAAGAAACCCCTAGAGGGAGGTGTCTGCGGAGGGAATTTGAGGTGAAGATGGCTAAAGGCTCACAGAGAACTGTGGTAAGAACAGTCAGGAGACCCTCCAGTACCAACTCAGCGGTTGCTCCTACATAAACGAGCGTGTAAATGTGCTGGTAAGGGGTAAGTGTGCCCCTTGTGATGGGATTTCACTCCTCCTGTCCTACCTGGTTTTGCCTGAGCACTTGGTGCTCTTTCAGTGCTAGAGCAGTTGATTGGGAAGAGACTCATCCTAGAAGTCAAATGCATGGAAATAACTATAAAATTCTGCAGAAAATGGTAGGTGTCTGTCTTGCAAAGTGATCTTTTCCTCTCTGCCTACCCAAAGTCCTCAGTTAGGCTCAGATAAAAGCTTGCTGTGCACAAGGCTGGGAGGTTTTACAGGAGCCAGCATTTTATTAGTTAAAATCCAAGGCAATTGGGCATGTTAATTACTGGAGGAAAGGGTTCAGGATGACGGGGAGGTGCCATGGTTAATTGCCAAGGTCCACGGATGCTGGTGAGATCTCCTGCGTTGCGATGGTTGACTTGCAGCAGATGGAGTATTATGTTTCCAGGAAGAAACCCCTAGAGGGAGGTGTCTGCGGAGGGAATTTGAGGTGAAGATGGCTAAAGGCTCACAGAGAACTGTGGTAAGAACAGTCAGGAGACCCTCCAGTACCAACTCAGCGGTTGCTCCTACATAAACGAGCGTGTAAATGTGCTGGTAAGGGGTAAGTGTGCCCCTTGTGATGGGATTTCACTCCTCCTGTCCTACCTGGTTTTGCCTGAGCACTTGGTGCTCCTTCAGTGCTAGAGCAGCTGATTGGGAAGAGACTCATCCTGGAAGTCAAATGCATGGAAATAACTGTAAACCTCTGCAGAAAATGGCAGGTGTCTGTCTTGCAAAGTGATCTTTTCCTCTCTGCCTACCCAAAGTCCTCAGTTAGGCTCAGATAAAAGCTTGCTGTGCACAAGGCTGGGAGGTTTTATTTATTTTATTTGTGAAGCCTTTCTTTTTTTCTTTTTTTTTTTTTTCTTTTTTTGTGGAAGAGCTTTTACATTATTTTTCCTTTGCTCTCGCCGTTCAAGCATGATTTCACGTGTCAAAACTGGTTGGCTCCAGCGGCCTTGATTGCCTTGCATACCTCCACTGGAACGAGGTGGTCCTCCTTCCAGGCGTGCTGCTGCCCGGAGAAATGAAGCGTCACGGCGGCTGGGACCTGCTCTGGTGTTGTGACAGCAGCAGCAGCGTCCTCTGATCAAGCTGGCAGTGGAAATTCAGACAGGGATAATGCCTACAGGGCATGGCGGGGGGGGGGACACCACACAGAGACAGGCTTATGCTCAAGAGACTTAATGGGTCACTCATGTGCAAAGGCATTTCGGTCCAGATTGAGAGGCTTAACGAGTACCAGGGAGAAAGGAGCCATCCAAGAGAGCCACCAAGCTGGTGAGGGGTCTGGAGAACAAGTCCTACGAGGAGAGGCTGAGGGAACTGGGCATGTTTAGTTTGGAGAAGAGGAGGCTGAGGGGAGACCTCATTGCCCTCTACAACTCCCTGAAAGGAGGGTGTAGAGAGGCAGGTGCTGGCCTCTTCTCCCAAAGGACGAACGACAAGACCAGAGGAAATGGTCTGAAGTTGGGGCAGGGGAGGTTTAGATGAGATGTGAGGAAGAATGACTTTGCTGAGAGGGTGGTCAGGCCCTGGAACAGCCTGCCCAGGGAGGTGGTGGAGTCACCATCCCTGGAGGGATTTAAGAAACGTATAGACATGGCTCTTCAGGGCACGCTCTAGGGGCCAAGCTTATTGGTTTATGGTGAGGTGTTGAGTGTGGGGTTTAGTTGGTGGGTGCGGTGTTTTTGGTGGGCGTTTGGTGTGGTGTGTTTTGTATTTGTTTGGTGGTTTTATGGGGGTTTTTTTGGTTTGTTTTTTTTTTTTTTTTGCCTCTGGTGCCTGCGCTGGTGAGCCCAGCAGAAATATCACCAGACCAGTGAGTCTGAGGGCAGGTTTCCTCACAGGCTCATCCTGCGCCTTCTGTACTCGGTAGGGACTTTATCATTGATTTTGGTGGGAGGGAGATGATGATCCTTTATAATATATCCTTAACAGCTTAACGATTTCCTGGCCTAGATCCTTATTGCGTTGCGCTGTCTGCCAGCAGAGCACAGCCTATAAGTTAGAGGTTTACTTCATAATAATTGATATAACTCAGATCAAACCTTAGCAAATGGCCTGATACTGATCTCTGCCAAGCCTCCCAAACATCAGAGAGTTTCTGGCTCTTTGTGGTTGTCTTTTTCTCGTCTCGTGCAGGGGGACACAAGCCAAGGTTCATCCACGTGTTTCTGTACTGTGCTCTCTCATCCAGGAGGTGGAAGGAGGTCATCCTGCCCCTCTGCTCTGCCCTGGGGAGGCCCCATCTGGAGCACTGGGACCAGTTCTGGGCTCCCCAGGGGGGATCTGATCAATGCTTAGAAATCCTTAAAGGGAGGGGGGCAAAAGGATGGGGCTGGTCTTTTTTCCGTGATGCCCAGGGACAGGACAAGAGGAAACAGGCACAAACTTGAATAGAAGAAGTTCCACCTAAACCTGAGGAGGAACTTCTTGGCTGTGAGGGGGGCAGAGCCCTGGCAGAGGCTGCCCAGGGAGGTGGTGGAGTCTCCTTCTCTGGAGACGTTCCAAACCCACCTGGACACGTTCCTGTGGGACCTGCTCTGGGTGGCCCTGCTCTGGCAGGGGGTTGGACTAGGTGATCTCCAGAGGTCCCTTCCAACCCCGTGTGATTCTGTGAGTAGGGAAGAAGTTTTGAGTCACTCTTATTAGAGTTTAAAATGGCATGCCAACCCTTCAAGCCTGCTTGCAGGACTTGATGTGTCTTAGGAAGCCCTCCCTACCCTGCTGCTGCAGTGTTGTGTGCTCAACTGACTCTTGCTCTGCACTTGGCATCCCCATCATTGATGTTTTTGGGCTCTCACCTCCTGGATGCCTTGGTAACAATACTCAGCAGTCAGGTCAGACATCTCCTGGTGCTTTTTCTTTTTTTTCCACTAGTGTGCTATGTGGGGGTTGTCGCTCTGGTATGTGGGATGGCTGCCAGCTGGAAATCTGGTGCTCGGGGACAAGTGAAATGTTTGTATGAGTCTGTTATTGACTGAGCTCTGAGCGTGGCTAATGGCATTGACAAGAGCTGTGTCATCCTGATGGCTGGAAGTCGCAAATCACGCACTGGCTCTGAAATGCAGTGTGTTTAGGTGCACTGGTAGACGGTGGGGGGCAGTGCCCCCTGCCAGATCCTGCCCATCCAAAATATGGTAGGGTAGTGTTGGGTGGTCTTCCAGCAATTCCCAGGGCAGAAGGATGCTTGGAGAGAATGAAAAAGTCTCTCTCCTGTTGTGGTTTGAGGGGGTTTTTTGTTGATTTTGTTTGGTATGGTTTAGTGATGATGCTCCTTGTTTGTTGTGCGGGTGACTATTTTTGTCAGTTAGGTTGACAGTTGGACAAGATGATCTTTAAGGTCCCTTCCAACCTAGAAGATTCTGTGATTCTGTTATTTTGTTTGGTTGGTTTGGTTTTTTCCCCCCTGAAGATAAGACTATGCTAGATCAGACCTTGGTGTATAAATCACTTGGGCTCTGTTATCTGAAAACTTGATCCCATGACTGTGTGAACTTAACAGTTGAGTGTATGCTCTTACAGAAGGTGTTTATCAAGATGCCCGTGTGTGATGCCTTCTGTGACTTTGCTCGCACCGGTAACTGCAAGTAGTTTGCTGTGATTTGTGCAGACTGTGCACACAACTAAGACCACAGTGCTTCTTCTGACATGGAGTGTGTTTCATACTATATGTAGCTTTGGGTTAACAAGAGAATGAGTATCTTACAAGGAAAAAATGCACCAGGACAGGTTGGGGCTGACCTGCTGGAGAGCGGCTCTGAGGAGAAGGACCTGGGAGTCCTGGTGGACAACAGGATGACCATGAGCCAGCAATGGGCCCTGGTGGCCAAGAAGGCCAAGGGCATCCTGGGGGGCATCAGGAAGAGGGTGAGCAGCAGGTGGAGGGAGGTCATCCTGCCCCTCTGCTCTGCCCTGGGGAGGCCCCATCTGGAGCACTGGGTCCAGTTCTGGGCTCCCCAGTTCCAGAAGGACAGGGATGATGAGGGGCCTGGAGCATCTCTCTTATGAGGAGAGGCTGAGGGACTTGGGTCTTTTTAGTCTGGAGAAGAGAAGGCTGAGGGGGGATCTGATCAATGCTTAGAAATCCTTCAAGGGAGGGTGTCAAGAGGATGGGGCTGGTCTTTTTTCAGTGGTGCCCAGGGACAGGAGAAGAGGAAATGGGCACAAACTTGAATAGAAGAAGTTCCACCTAAACCTGAGGAGGAACTTCTTTGCTGTGAGGGTGGCAGAGCCCTGGCAGAGGCTGCCCAGGGAGGTGGTGGAGTCTCCTTCTCTGGAGACATTCCAAACCCTCCTGGACACGTTCCTGTGGGACCTGCTCTGGGTGGCCCTGCTTTGGCAGGGGGTTGGACTAGATGATCTCCAGAGAATCCCTTCCAACCCCATATCATTCTATAATTCTGTAAAAGCAAGACCAGCCCAAACTAGAGTCATAACTCTAGAGCTGGAGGCATAAAAGCATTTGCTTAAAAGTTCCAGTGTTCATTTTCAGCGAGCTCGTTGCAAGCATTTTGCTGTTCTGGGAGCCACTGAGGCAGTGCAGCAGTCGTGCTGCAGTCCTGTCTGTAGGACATCTGAATCTGCAGAGGAGCATTGGGGTTTACTTGGAGGCACGTTGTCACTGCCCCTGTGCTGCTGGCAGATGGGTGAGGGCCTGTGGAAAGCCAAGCTGCACCGCTTCTGGTTGTGGAGTCCCCTTCTGTGTTTTGCATTGTGTACGTACGTGCAAACAGTGTGGGCTGTGAATACAGAGAAACAAAAATATTATTTCTCAAAGTTTATTCAGCTTCTGGTTTAACACAATTCAGATTTTACATGTTCCAAAGACTGATTTCCAGATGCCATTGGGAAAAGTTTCGGGCCACGTTCAAATTAGCCTTATTGTTCCATAATATCGTCCTGGAGTACAAGGTTAATTAGTACCATAGGCAATATACATTATTCATCACAGCAGTCAGGCTTTTCTTCTGCTGGGCTGTTGTATGCTGCGAGGTTTCCCTTCCAATGACAAATCCTTGATAGATTATTTTCATATTTAATCCTGCCAGATCATATTTGTGATATATTAATTATGTGGGCGCTCTGATGCTGATGGAAGACATTTCAGGTGTCAATAGGACTGTCATATTTTAATGTTTAACTCCTGGCTTACTTGGGCATAGACCTCCAGGACCATGGGAGATATAAGATTATTCTATTATGCTTATCTTCAGTCTGACCCAGACTGGGGATAGCGTTTCAAGGAACCAGCACTGCCTTGTCCTCAGCTGGTAATGAGCACTAGGGAAAAGTCACGTAGGAGGAGTTGTTACAGAGTACTGTGATTCCTGTGATCCTTCCTTTGCCTTTCACCCCTGAGATCCTGCTGCCTTCCTTCTCTGAGTCACTCCCGTATCCTGAGATGACAGGGCTGCAGGTGCCTGTGGTTTCCAGAGCAGCATTTGGAAAACTGCAGTGAACCTTCTCAGCCACAGTGTCTGCTTAAAGAATAACGTTCATCTGACAGATCTTTGGGAGGTCTTTTCACTGCTGCTTTCTAGCTCTGACGTTTCGCCCTGGCTGCCTTCTGGAGGAGTTTTCCAGCCTTCTGTCAGCTGTGCAGAATCAGAATCACAGAATCTTCTAGGTTGGAAGGGACCTTAAAGATCATCTTGTCCAACCGTCAACCTCACTGACAAAAATAGACACCCACACAACAAACAAGGAGCATCATCACTAAACCAGACCTCCCAGCACCACATCAACCCGTCTTTTGAACACCTCCAGGGATGGGGCCTCAACCACCTCCCTGGGCAGCCCATTCCAATGCCTGAGAACCCTTTCAGTGAAAAAATTTTTCCTAATATCCAGCCTGAACCTCCCCTGGCGCAACTTGAGGCCATTTCCTCTTGTCCTGTCGCCTGTGACTTGAGAAAAGAGACTGACCCCCACCTCTCTACACCCTCCTTTCAGGGAGTTGTAGAGAGCAAGAAGGTCTCCCCTCAGCCTCCTCTTCTCCAGGCTGAATAACCCCAGCTCCCTCAGCCTCTCCTCGTAAGACTTACTCTCCAGACCCCTCACCATCTTTGTCGCCCTTCTCTGGCCCCGCTCAAGCACCTCTATGTCTTTTTTATGGTAGGGGGCCCAAAACTGGACACAGTACTCAAGGTGAGGCCTCACCAGTGCCGAGTACAGGGGGACAATCACCTCTCGGGACCTACTCCCCTACGTATTAAGTGCGTAGATGGGTATCAGGAGGGAAAACTGAGATAAAAAAGGCTGGGTGACTTGCTGAAGGTTCCTTGAACCAATTTTGATGGATTTGGGAGGCTCAGGCTTCCAGTTTCTGCCATCCTGTGAGGGTGGTGAGACACTGGAAGAGGTTTTCCAGGGAAGTTGTGGCTGCCCCATCCCTGGAGGGGTTCAAGGCCAGGCTGGATGGGGCTTGGAGCAACCTGGTCTGGTGGGAGGTGTCCCTGCCCATGGCAGGGGGGCTGGAACTTGATGATCTTTAAGGTCCCTCCCAACTCTAACCATTCTATGATTTTACGAACATCAGCAATTCCTGCGATCTCTCTTGCTCTCCTGAAAGGTGATTTAGGCTTGCCCTTGCTTTCTCACATGAGGTGGTGTAGCTACCTCGAACAGCTGGGCATGCCTTGCCAAGTGATGCTCCGCTCTCGGGGCCCGGGGGAGCAACTTGCACTGACAGGGCTGGAGGTGAACCTCATGAGGTTCAACAAGAGCAAATGCAAGGTTCTGCACCTGGGCCGGAACAATCCTCGCCACCAATACAGACTTTGGGGTGAGGTATTGGAAAGCAGCCCTGAGGAAAGGGACTTGGGGGTGCTGGTGGAGGAGAAGCTGGACATGAGCAGGCAGTGGGCAGCTGCAGCCCAGAAGGCCAATCCCATCCTGGGCTGCATCAAAAGATGCGTTGCCAGCAGGTCCAGAGAGGGGATTCTGCCACTTTACTCTGCTCTGGTGAGACCTCACCTGGAGTATTGTGTGCAGGTCTGGAGCCCTCAATATAAGAAGGACATGGACCTGATGGAGAGGGTCCAGAGGAGGGCCACAAGGATGATCAGGGGGATGGAGCACCTCTGCTACGAGGACAGGCTGAGGGAGCTGGGGTTGTTCAGCCTGGAGAAGAGGAGGCTCCGGGGAGACCTAATAGCAGCCTTCCAGTACCTGAAGGGGCCTACAGGAAGGCTGGGGAGAACCTGTTTAGGGGAAATTCTATGATTCTATGATAAATACAGCCGAGTTTTATCTTAAATAGCCTGCGGCGACAAATCCAGCGCGCTAGGCCCAGCCTGTGTGAGGAGATGGCGAGAGGAATGCTTGGGATTCCTTTGTGTTCCAGTTGGCAAGTCAATATTTTCCGGCAGCCCTGACTCACTTCCCTTCTGCCCCTCTCCTTTCGGATGTGCATTGTTTTCCCCTCCCGAGCTTCCCTTCGGCAGGAACAGAGCCCTTGGCTCAGGTGGCTGCTTTGCCTCTTGCTTGCTCCTGGCTGGGACAGAGAGGAATTTCAAGGGCAGGATTTTTGGAGTCTGCTGCAGAACACAGCGTTGGGTTTGTGTGGGATAATAGAAAATGAACACGTGCTTTGCAAATGAGAACCCCAGTGTGTCCAGGGCTTTCTGGGGCAGTTGGGAAACAGCTTTTTCAGCAAGAACAGGCACGGGGATAAATGCCCAAATAGATTATTTATCAAACAACTGGCAAATATCTCTGGTCCTTGATTTAGGTGCTGTTGGGATATGAACAAATGTGCAGTCACAGGAATGTTAAGAAGTGATGATGAGTATTCTTTTCCCCCAATTATTATCCACTGCTTTAAAACAAATAGCTGAGACGCCTTTCAGCAGATCTCTGCTCTTGCATGAAACTGCATTTGTAGGGTAATTTGAATTGCTTCAGGTTAAAGCAGAAGGGTACGCACGCAGTGTTTGCTTAAAAGTTGATTATAGGCAGCAGAATAAGTGAATTGTACCTAAAACATAATTATCTAAATCGCCAAGAGTGGAATGGCTTTGTCAGCTTAGTTCTTTAAGAACCTCATCAATAACTTATGAGCGTCAGTAAATGCACGGTGCTCGTCTGCCACTCCGTTTGCACACTGGTGTGACATACAGGCAGAGGAATTTAATTTTTTTTAAGCGTTTCTGGGGACAAAAAAAATATATATATATATATAAAATCTCCAGCAATCGGTGTGTCAATTTAGTGTTGTGTTGCAGATCAGCACGGTTGGAAGTATTAATGAGAGAAAATCTTCTGCGGCTGCCGCGTCCATAGATCTCTCAAGTAGCTCATGGGGGCAAAGAGTAGACTGTGTGGCTGGTAAATAATAGAGGAGCTTCACATCCTCTCTGTCCCTCCCTTTTCTGAGGTTTCCATGACATGAAACACTGCTTGGAAAAAGTAGTGTGGTGTTCAGTCTCTACCGGAATATAACAAAAGCCATCGCTGTTGCAGAGAAAAGTTCTATTTCCGTTCGGTTTTGATCTTGGAAGTAGTTGGTGCATAGGTCTGCTGAGCCTGAAGGGGAGAAAAAACTATTTAATTGCCACGAGGGGGGAGAAGAAGCCCATCATTTTTGCTTTGGCTGCATAACCAGCAACTGGAGAACTCGTCTCTGTTTCAGATGTGTTTAAAAAGCTCAAACAGCTCCTGGACCTGGTGGCCTTGCACATCTGGCAGCCATCCTGGGCATGCTGTGGTAGCTTTTCCTGGTATTTCAGGAATTCATCAATATTAAAGAAGAACATGGTGCTGGTGTTAGGTGGGACTGACCTGTGACTTCCTGAAAACGACCCCACATCAACTCAGGTTTGTCCTCTTGTTCAAAAATATTTTGAATCTTCGTTTCACGGAGAAAAGAAAAAAAAAAAATCAGGTCCTACTTTAAACAGCTTGTTTCTGTTTTGTAAAAAGCAATAAAGGAAATGTATGATTTCCTGGGCTTTAAAACAGCAACAACATGACATTAGTTGTGCTAACATGGCCTTTCCAAAGCCAAGGAAGTTTTGCAGTTGATAATGAAGAAAAAAGGGCTGAGCAGTCAATCATGGTTTGCTTCTTGTATATGTGACTTTTGGGGCTGGAACTCCCAATATCAAATATCTGTTGTTCGTAGGTGATGTTATTGTCCTTATTTTGGTGATGAGGAAGCAAAGCAAAGAAAGGAATTAGCAAAATCATGTATCATTCAGTGGAAAATCAGGTTTCCCAATCTCAACTAGGTTAGGAAAGCTAGAGGCAGGAGAGCATCATCAGTGTGTATTTAATTTCTAATGTCTTAAGCTATTGGGAAAATAGGAGATATTTAACATGTTATAGAAATTCCACTACAAAGTACATGGTATTACCAAGCTATCTGCATCTTCCCTTCTAGAAAAGGCTGTGTTTCCTAATCTCAACTAGGTTAGGAAAGCTAGAGAGAGGAGAGCATTATCAGTGTGTATTTAATTTCTAATGTCTTAAGCTATTGGGAAAATAGGAGATATTTAACATGTTATAGAAATTCCACTACAAAGTACATGGTATTACCAAGCTATCTGCATCTTCCCTTCTAGAAAAGGCTGGATTAAATATTTTGCTCTGTGCTGATTTACTAAAAAGGATGATTTGCAGCCGTTCTCTTTTGTTGAATCACCAGATTCTAAATACATATTCCAGTGTTTGCTTTAAAAGAGCGTGCTGCTGTGGATGGTGTTGCTCCATATTTAATTATCTCTGGAAAAGAGAGTGAAAGTGGATCGGTTCCTTACAAAGCAATATGCCTCTGTGGCAACAGGACTAGATCTCTTCCCCTCAAGTAAAAATAGGAAGAAAAGCTCTTGATGTCTTCATGCAAACCTGACAATTTAGTGTTTAGATTAAACCCCTCAGACTTGCTGCTTCTGCAGTCAAAAGATTAGCAAGCCTGAACAGAATCCCATGGGGTTGGAAGGGACCTCTGGAGATCATCTAGTCCAACCCTCTGCCAGAGCAGGGCCACCCAGAGCAGGTCGCACAGGAACGTGTCCAGGTGGGGTTTGAATGTCTCCAGAGAAGGAGACTCCACCACCTCCCTGGGCAGCCTCTGCCAGGGCTCTGCCACCCTCACAGTCAAGAAGTTCCTCCTCATGTTTAGGTGGAACTTCTTATATTCCAGTTTGTGCCCATTTCTTCTTGTCTGGTCCCTGGGCACCACTGGAAAAAGACCGTCCCCATCCTCTTGACACCCTCCCTTGAAGTATTTCTAAGCATTGATCAGATCCCCCCTCAGCCTTCTCTTCTCCAGACTAAAAAGACCCAAGTCCCTCAGCCTCTCCTCATAAGGGAGATGCTCCAGGCCCCTCATCATCTCTGTAGCCCTCTGCTGTCCCCTCTCCAGCAGTTCCCTGTCCTTCTGGAACTGGGGAGCCCAGAACTGGTCCCAGTGCTCCAGATGGGGCCTCCCCAGAGCAGACAACAACAAGAACCTACAAATGCAGTTTCCAATAACTAATGTGTAACAACGTGAATGTACAAATGCAGTTTCCAATAACTAATGTGTAGAAGTGAAACCTGCTGTGAACTTTCAGTCCCTCCAGTTGAACAGTTTTATAGTGTAACTCTCTCAGGGCAGTTCATTGTACACAGAAAGGCAAGTGGATAATAAAATATATGTGCTACAGTTCCTGTGTGCGGGGGAATTCCTTGAATTTATCAAGCTTGCTGCTGTTCCTCCAGAATTTTCCCCCAAAATGATGACTAGTTCTTTAATTACAGTTAGATAGGGCTGTGTTGTTTGGGTGGGGTTTGAAACTACAGATTGAATTTAGTAATGTAAGTGTCATTAATCTGGTGAAATAAAAATGCCGAGTATTTTAATAAGGTCTCAATTTAATGTTTTTAAATGCTCTGAAGAGATTTAATGCTAAACCAGCTGATATAAATCTGCTTGGCTCCTCTAATTCTCTCTCCCAAGCATGTACCTCTCTTCAAGGGAACTTGGCTCGCACTAATTTCCAAGCTGTTTACTGCCTGCATCAATTTGATGGACTCTCACTTTTTAGTGTTAAAAGTTGTTAACATCAGAGGTGACCAGGAGACTCAAGTGGCAGAGTCTATATATATATATAGTATTAATTACAGAGTACCACAGAAAAGCCTTTTTGTTATGCTCTAGGTGCCTAGAACCTGTCCAAGAGAGTTTGCGGGTTTGAGTCTTGCTGTCTTTTAAAGCCTTACAGGTTGAGGGGGTTTTTGGCCCCTCTTTTGGGGGATTTGGCAGGGAAATAGGCGGTGCCTTGCTCTTTGATCTTGTAAAGGGAGGTGTATGAGTGCGCTGCTTCGTCTTCTTGGTTGCAAGGCATTGAGAGATGGAGCTTTGTAGCCGCATTAGTCTGGTGTGTTAAGGTTTCACGCAGTGCTAAATGGAGTAGAAATACACCATTGCTTTCAGGATTACATTTGTTTATTCCTAAATAAGCTCCAGTCTTTTTTTCCTGTGGCATTTTGTTTTCCCCTCTTTTTAAGCCAGATGTCCTTTTCATAACTACTTTTCAGAGCTACGGATGTCATCTGAGCTGTGGATGTCATCTGTCTGGACTTCTGTAAGGCCTTTGACATGGTCCCCCACAATGTCCTTCTCTCTAAGTTGGAGAGGGATGGATTTGATGGGTGGACGAGTTTGTGTGGATGAGGAACTGGTTTGATGGTCACATGCAGAGAGTAGTTGTCAAGAGCTCAATGTCCAAATGGAGATTGGTGACAAGTGGACCCCTCAGGGGTCCATGCTGAGAACAGTTCTGTTTAATATAATACGATTTATGGAGCAGATTCTCCTCGAAACTCTGCTGAGGCATGTGGAAAATAAGGAGGTGATTGGTGACAGCCAACAGGGCTTCACTAAGGGCAAATCATGTCTGACAAACTTGATGGCCTTCTGCAGTGGGGTTACAACATTGATGGATAAGGGAGGAGCAACTGACATTGTCTACCTGGACTTGTGCAGAGCATTTTGACACTGTCTTGCACAACATCCTTGTCTCTAAATTGGGGAGACATGGATTTGATGGATGGACCTCTTGGTGGATAAGGAATTGGCTGGATGGCTGCACTCAAAGAGTTGTGGTCAACAGCTTGATGTCCAAGTGGTGACCAGTGACATTCCTCAGGCGTCGATATTGGGACAGGTGCTGTTTAATGGCTTTGGCAACATGGACAGGGGGATTGAGTGCACTCAGTGACATTCCTCAGGTGTCGGTATTGGGACTGGTGCTGTTTAATGGCTTTGGTGACATGGACAGTGAGATTGAGTGCACCCTCAGCAAGTGTGCCAATGACACCAAGCTGTGTGGTGCGGTCAACATGCTGGAGGGAAGGGATGCCATCCAGAGGGACCCGGACAGGCTTGAGAGGTGGGCACATGTCAACCTCCTGAAGTTTAACAAGTCCAAGTGCAAGGTCCTGCACCTGGGTTGGGGCAATCCTAAGCACAAATACAGGCAGGGCAGGGAATGGGTTGTGAGCAGCCCTGAGGAGAAGGACTTGGGGATTTTGGTGGATGAGAAGCTCAATGTGAGTTGGCCATGTGGGCTGGCAGCCCAGAAAGCCAACCACATCCACATTTATATATGTGAGACTTGCTGGATTGGCATTCCTTCTTATGGAAATCTTGATGGCTTCTTCACTTCAATCTTGAAGGACATGTGCATGTTGGAAAGGGTCCAGCAGAGGGCCACGAAGGTGGTCAGGGGGCTGGAGCACCTCTGCTGGGAAGACAGACTGAGAGAGCTGGGGGTGTTCAGCCTGGAGAAGAGAAGGCTCCGGGGAGACCTTAGAGAGGCCTCCCAATATCTGAAGGGAGCTCCAGGAGAGCTGGGGAGGGACTCTTTGTCAGGGAGTGCAGTGACAGGACAAGGGGGAATGGTTTTAAACTGGAAGAGGGGAGATTTAGATGAGATACCAGAAAGAAATTCTTTGCTGTGAGGGTGGTGAGACCCTGGAAGAGGTTGCCCAGAGAAGCTGTGGCTGCCTCATCCCTGGAGGGGTTCAAGGCCAGGCTGGATGGGGCTTGGAGCAACCTGGTCTGGTGGGAGGTGTCCCTGCCCAGGGCAGGGGGTTGGAATTCGATGATCTTCAAGGTCCCTTCAACTCTTAACCATTCTATGATTCTGTGATTCATTAAGCTTATGTTTGTTCAACTTCTGTGAACCTGTCATCATTTGTACCACAGCAAATTAAAGTCCACATGCTTAGGTTCCTTGTATGGGCAAGCTGAGAAGACCTTGCCCTGGAGGTCAAGATGGAGCTGCCTGCATGTCAGTGAGCGTATTTAGCCATCCTAACAGTAAATATTATGGTTGAGAGGCAGCGTTATTCACGGGGGAGCTGAATCACTGCAGTCGCTTCAGAGTAACAAAGAGCGGAAGCTCTATCAGCCTTGAAGATGAATAAGGGCTGCAGTGATTAAAAAGATATACCTTTCCCCTGTTCCACCTCGGAGTCAGCATTGTTTTCCCTGGGGATTTTCGTCAGTCTGTAAATAAAAGATGCCGATGGTTTCCTTGGGGAGCAGCTTTAAGGCCTCAGAACATCATTTGCCATCACATGCTCCTCGTTAAGGGGTGGCTGGCACAGGGGAAGGCTGCTGAGTTTTGGCACTGTTCCTCTCCCCGAGTCACCTTTTTGGAGCTTGGTGTCCCACCATCTAGGTGACACAAGGGAATACCTGTGGATCAGGCTTCCTAGGCATTTGAGGGCCCGGGGGAGAAGGGGTAAAGGTTTCTTGGGGACTATTGAGGTTAGAGAAGTCCAAATTTTATGATAGAGACTCCAGCAGGTGGGGGTGTGTGTTCTCTCGGCGGTGCCCGCTGTGTAGCTGTGATAAATTATCAATGGTGAAGGGTCCGTTGCCTTGTGGTGCTTGGTCTCTCTCTTGACCAGCACGTTTTCTGCTGCTCCTGGTGGCCTCCCGGGTGAAAGGTGGTCCAGGAAGGAGACAAGTTGAGGAGAGAGTGGGCACTGAGTGCTGCGATGCTGCCGGAGCAGGGGGATGCTGAGGGGCACAGAGGGGTGGATGCTGCTGCAGGGAGGAAGTCCTGCTGCTGGAGATGGTGATAGAGGAGTAAAGATGATCTAGCACCTTCCCCAGGCAGCGAGAGAGGAGCTGGGCCCTGAGTGCCGTGAAGTCACAGAATCACAGAATCTTCTAGGTTGGAAGGGACCTTAAAGATCATCTTGTCCAACCGTCAACCTAACTGACAAAAATAGACACCCACACAACAAACAAGGAGCATCATCACTAAACCAGACCTCCCAGCACCACATCAACCTGTCTTTTGAACACCTCCAGGGATGGTGCCTCAACCACCTCCCCGGACAGCCCATTCCAGTGTCTGATAACCCTTTCAGTGAAAAAAATTTTTCCTAATATCTAGCCTGAATTATCCCTAGCTCCTTTCTAAGGTAGAAAAATAGGATTCCTCATTTCCATTGCCTTCCCTTGCCTTCCTGTGTCTGCCTCCTGCTCTCTTGTCCCCCCTGAGATCCGAGGTGGAGAGAAACTTGGCTTCTTTGGTGTGTCTGGCTCTTCTCTCTGCTGTCTCATCCACCGCGGCATTTCTCAGGAGCTGCTTGAAATGCAGCTATAATTGCCGAGTACATATCTGCTCTCATTCCCTCCCACTCACCCTCTGGTGCCTTGTGCCAGGCCCTGCTTTTCCCTGCAAACCCCTTTCCTCATTCCTAGTGCTGCCACATCTCCTCTCTCTCCTCCCCGTTGCTTCTGGATGTGGGAGAAGCCCCCTTCTGCACCTCACAGCCCTTCCGTGCTCTTCCAAGCCCACCACTGGGGAAGCTTTTCTGTGGTATCCACATCAGGAAGGGACAACGTGCTTGGATGTAGGTTGCCTTCTGCCCCGGGATGATGGTTTGCAGTGTCCCCAGGGTCCCTTGCAAGTGGAATCACAGAATCCCATGGGGTTGGAAGGGACCTCTGGAGATCATCCAGTCCAACCCCCTGCCAAAGCAGGGCCACCCAGAGCAGGTCCCACAGGAACGTGTCCAGGTGGGTTTGGAATGTCTCCAGAGAAGGAGACTCCACCACCTCCCTGGGCAGCCTCTGCCAGGGCTCTGCCACCCTCACCCCAAAGAAGTTCCTCCTCATGTTTGGGTGGAATGTCTTCTATTCAAGTTTGTGCCCATTTCCTCTTGTCCTGTCCCTGGGCACCACTGAAAAAAGACCAGCCCCATCCTCTTGACACCCTCCTTTTAAGGATTTCTAAGCATTGATCAGATCCCCCCTCAGCCTTCTCTTCTCCAGACTAAAGAGACCCAAGTCCCTCAGCCTTTCCTCATAAGAGAGATGCTCCAGGCCCCTCATCATCTTTGTAGCCTCTGCTGTCCCCTCTCCAGCAGTTCCCTGTCCTTCTGCAACTGGGGAGCCCAGAACTGGTCCCAGTGCTCCAGATGGGCCTCCCCAGGGCAGAGCAGAGGGGCAGGATGACCTCCCTCCACCTGCTGCTCACCTTCTTCCTGATGCCCCCCAGGATGCCATTGGCCTTCTTGGCCACCAGGGCCCATTGCTGGCTCATGGTCATCCTGTTGTCCACCAGGACTCCCAGGTCTTTCTCCTCAGAGCTGCTCTCCAGCAGGTCAGCCCCAACCTGTCTTGGTGCAGGGGGTTATCCCTCCCCAGGAGCAGCACCCTACACTTGCCCTTGTTGAAGTTCATCAGGTTCCTCTCTGCCCAGCTCTCCAGCCTGTCCAGGGCAGGGGGAGACAGGCAGTTTTGCTCTGACGTAGCAGTATATGCAGGAAGAAAGGAGATGTCCCACCCTTCGTTCCCCAGCAGCATCCCACTCTTAATGGTAATGAAATTGGTGAAAAAGCCTGGAAGTAGAAATTGTTTTCTTAATTTCTTGGTAAGTTTGTGGAAAGTGAAGGGGAGGTTATCCGATTTGTTAGCAGAGCTTGGAAAACTCCCTTGGGAGATGGTGCTATCCATTCTGGCTGCCTGTCTCTGCAGAAATAACTCTGCAAAAATAACCAGATGCGCCCTGGTACATTGGAAAAAACAGTCATGATACTGCTTTGAATAATACACTTACTAAGGGATCTCGCTGGAGGTGAAATCAGACATAACATGGAAGAATCTAAGAGTGATGTGTGTGTGTTAAAAACTGGGAGGTAGCTAGGTGTAATGGCTAATTACTTCCAAATATCCTTTAGTTCATCTTCTCCGCAGGCTTCAATGGGTCAGTATTTTCTGGTCTTTTCCTAAAAGCAGTAATTTTGTTTCTTCTTTGTTTTCATGGCAAGTAATGAACTGAACCCAAGCTGATTTGTTTCAAGAAAGCTTCTACCCTGTTAACTAGGGATATAACATTTTCATCATGAATTCTTTACGAGCCCGAGTTGCACGTACCTCCCCGTTCTCCTGTTAACCCATCCTTTGGCTTTATCTGTTTTGCTGGTGGAAGGGATGTTGGTGGTGAGGGTAAGGTGTTTGCATCCCTAAAAATACGTGTGGTAGTTAGTAGAACAAACCCAATAAATTATTAGAAAGCGGTATTTGTGGAAAGTGGTTGGTCCACACAGGGTTCAGTAGGTTATTTAGGAAATGGGGAGGGTTTTAGGGGATTGGTATTTGTTGCCAATTGATAGGTCCCAGTTTGTCTCAAGCCAAGAGTGACTTGATGTAATTACCATATGGTGGCCATATCTAAAGAGTTCTGGGAGCATGGGAAGAGAGGGAGAGGGGAGGGAGTGGTAGTTTTGCTTCTTCCAGTTATCAGTATCACAGTATAGCAAATGTATGCATGCAGAAGCCGTGCCGTTCGCTCGAAAATCATGAATTTTAAATCGTACTTGTTTGTTGAATTCTTTGATTTGCCTCACAGATTTCGAGTTTTCATTTTCAAGCTTTGCTTGGCAAATGCGAAGCCTGCAAACCTAATTAGAAAAAGAAGGATGGGAGCTGCGATTCTAATGGGTCATTTAATGCAAAACACCGAATACGATGAAAATAAGAGGCCTGGCAAGAGTGACAGGAAAACATAAACACACCTTCCACAGCTGATACTGATTGCTCAACGCTCCAACTGAGGGGCTTGCTCCAGGAATAACTGGGTTAGGTTTTCTGGCTTGAATTCGCTATTAGGTGAGACAAGATTAGTGTAATAAAACCCATTTGGCTTTACCATTCCAGTGCTTTTGCATCTAATGTCTTTTTCATCAGAGGGGCGAACAACTGTACCCATCTGAAGATCAGGCTCGCTATCTGCATCGATAATAGTCTTTGAGAGGACTTGAAATAGTAGAGGTGAGTTTTGGGAATACGTGCTGCTTTTACCTAGGCTATATGAATTCTCCTTTGGAGAAAAGTAAATGTTAGTCCTCAGTGCTGCCATTCTGTCACTCTTATTTTCCAGCAAATTAAGATACTGTCCGTGGCGTAGTAAATTATTGAAGATGAATACGCTCGGCAAGTTCTTATCTTGTCCAGTAGGCTTAAGATGAATAATTAGACAGCACGTCCCCAAATGAAGTGTTGCGTACGTGATAGTCTTTAAATTATGTCTCACAGATGACATCATGCCCAATCATACATTATAGGGGTGTTTGTATCTATGCAGCTCCTAGTAGTCAATTGTTTGGCCAGCTGGTGGTGCCTCCTGAAGATAGCAGGTCTTCTTCACCACCAGCCATGAAGGAGACACGGCGTGGCAAGGCCAGCGTAGGCGAAGTGAATACTTAGAAGTTGTAGAGGACCTTGAGGCTGATGCTTTTTTCCTTCATCTTATTGACAGCATCCTACAGCCAAAGTGCAGAAGCAAATGTTCAGCTTTAAAAGCAATGGGGAGCAAGAGAAATTTTCTGAAGGGGGACATGCACCTCCCAAGTTGAGCACAGGCTTAACATTTGTGTGGTGACGTGCCTAAAAGGAAGACTTTAGCTTTTTTGATTTAAATTTATTAGCTATCCAGTCAGTAACGGTGTCTACATGAAACTCCAACCTCAGTCCAGGTTAGAAGCTGCTCATGGAAAGTTGAAAGCTGCCTCCTAGTTGTAGCTCTATTACTTATACATTGATATATTCATTCATAAATTCATATATTTCACCGTTAGGTATGTTGACTGCTTGCAGATTAATACTATTTGTATCATATGTGGCATATATCTTATATGTCTTAACTGCTCTAGCCTTGTTTTAGAAGTGTTTTTGTGTTTCCTATGAATGGTAGTGCTGAAAACTTTGGGGAGTGATGAGCACGTATGAATTACAACGATCTTGCATGGCCTTTCTTTGCAGCAGTTACAAGTCTTGACGTAACCCGTAGTTTTTCTTGTAGCTGGAGCTCCTCCTTGAGCTGTTAGGTAAATGTCTTAGAATCATAGAATTGTCTGGGTTGGGAGGCACCTTTACGGTCATGCAGTCCAACCATCAACATAACTCTGATTAAAAAAAAAAAAGCAAACCCCAAAAACCCCACCCCACATCAGTAAACCATGTCTCTAAGCACTGTGTCAACCCAACTTTTGAACACCTCCAGCCCATTCCAGTGTTTAATAACCCTTTCAATGATACCTCAGTGCATTTGTGTATTAAGGATTTAACAATTTTGCATGCTCTTTGGTGCCACTGAAGACTTTCCTTCTTGATGGCTCTGCTATTGGCTGTCCTTGGGCAGCTCCTTGTTTTGGGTGCTCAGGCCTCCTCAGCAGATGATGTACTTTTGGACTTCTGTTTTCCGTGGGGTTGCAGGGTAGAGACCCTCCTTGGAAGGAAAAGGCCATCTGAGACCCTCTCCAACCTCTTCCTTCAAACAGATACTTGATGTTTTTATAGTGAAAGGGATTTGGTGTGTTGGAAGTGGATGGTAGTTGTGTTGCTGGCCATGGCCAACCACCTCACCCACCTGCTCTGAACTCGCCTATGTGTGAGTGCAAAAGCTGATATATTGAGTCTTCCTCACTTTAGCTGTCTTAATTCAGTCATCCTTATAAACCACCGTTAATCTAATTCCAGCAACGTGTTTTTGCTTTCTCTCAGGGCTTTTGAGTGTTTCTGGTGCAGAAGATAGGAGAAAAGGGGAGAGTGTGGGAGCTGAGCCATGGTTGCAAGCCAAATGGGAGAAGTGCTTTTTGAGGAGAAATTTTAAGGATGGGAGATGGGGCAGTCTCAAGTGGCTCATTCAGAAACTGATGGAAATCTACCTTTTTGACTCTGTTAAGTATTTTTGGTTGGAATTTAAGGGCTGTGGGGAGAAAACATAACAATGAGAAATCGTGGCTGGTATGTGGGAGTTAAGAAGTTTTTGTAGAGGAGCTTTTATAAAACAAAACCAAACTCCCTACCAAAGAATAAAGCAAGAATACTGTTTTACCTGTTAAAACTTCTCATCTTGATTACTCATGGCTGGATTTAATTTACTGCAGTAGTGTTTTTAAGCATATGTGAGTACAGCATTATAGGAATGTTATAGCTATCACCCAATTCAGGTAGGGCACCCACTTTCTGACAATACTGCTGAAAGTAATGAAAACACTGTTTTCATCATACATTACAAAAAATGCTTGTTCTAGGTTAGTGTGCAAATTGGTTGCATTACTTCAATGCTAGTTATACAACTATAGATTGTGTTCAGAAAACATGACCTTGAAATATCTTTAGTTTTACCTTTTTTGCATGTTTAGTGTGCTCTACTAATCTTTCCCGTTTTAGGGAAACGATATATTAGTACTCAAGGAGCAATCATAGATATAGCTGCATTCTTCTGCTCCCTGTGTGCTTATTTTCCACTGTAATGCTTGAAGCATGTTAGGGTAGTATATTATTTTTCATGTTGTAATTAGTTTCTTTCTGTGTGATGTAGGTTTTTTTTATTTTTTTGCTCCTAGGTATAATAATCCTGTGTCTTTGTTCAGAAAGTGTAGTGCAAGAATTCGTGGTGTTTTGAGAAGGATTGGCAGCCTTATATCTGGTTACAGCCAAAGTGCAGAAGCAAATGTTCAGCTTTAAAAGCAATGGGGAGCAAGAGAAATTTTCTGAAGGGGGACACGCACCTCCCAAGTTGAGCACAGGCTTAACATTTGTGTGGTGACGTGCCTAAAAGGAAGACTTTAGCTTTTTTGATTTAAATTTATTAGCTATCCAGTCACTAATGGTGTCTACATGAAACTCCAACCTCAGTTCAGGTTAGAAGCTGCTCATGAAAAGTTGAAAGCTGCCTCCTAGTAGTAGTTCTATTATTTACACATTGATATATTCATTCGTAAATTCATATATTTCACTGTTAGGTAGGTTGACTGCTTGCAGATTAATACTATTTGTATCATATATGCCTTAACTGCTCTAGCCTTGTTTTAGAAGTGTTTTTCTGTTTCCTGTGAATGGTAGTGCTGAACACTTTGGGGAGTGATGAGCACGTATGAATTACAACGATCTTGCATGGCCTTTCTTTGCGTTTTTGTGTTTCCTATGAATGGTAGTGCTGAAAACTTTGGGGAGTGATGAGCACGTATGAATTACAACGATCTTGCATGGCCTTTCTTTGCAGCAGTTACAAGTCTTGACATAACCTGTAGTTTTTCCTCGTAGCTGGAGCTCCTCCTTGAGCTGTTAGGTAAATGTCTTAGAACCGTAGAATTGTCCGGGTTGGAAGGGACCTTTAAGATCATGTAGTCCAACCATCAACATAACTCTGATTAAAAAAAAAAAAGCAAACCCCAAAAACCCCACCCCACATCAGTAAACCATGTCTCTAAGCACTGTGTCAACCGTCTTGTAATGCATGTGGAGATAGAGAGCTTGTTTCAGAGTGCGCGTTGGGCCAGATTTAACAATTTTGCGTGCTCTTTGGTGCCACTGAAGACTTTTCTTCTTGATGGCTCTGCTATCGGCTGTCCTTGGGCAGCTCCTTGTTTTGGGTCATGGACTGGACTCTGTGTGCGTGTCTTCTCACTGTGCTTGGATCCCATGCCTGGCTGAACAGCTAATGCCTATGCTGGGTGATCACAGGATCATCTTGGTTGGGATTCTTCATGGTTGGATCACAGAATCCTTCATGGTTGGAAAGGACCTCTGAGATCAGCCTATGTGTGAGTGCAAAAGCTGATATATTGAGTCTTCCTCACTTTAGCTGTCTTAATTCAGTCATCCTTATAAACCACCGTTAATCTAATTCCAGCAACGTGTTTTTGCTTTCTCTCAGGGCTTTTGAGTGTTTCTGGTGCAGAAGATAGGAGAAAAGGGGAGAGTGTGGGAGCTGAGCCATGGTTGCAAGCCAAATGGGAGAAGTGCTTTTTGAGGAGAAATTTTAAGGATGGGAGATGGGGCAGTCTCAAGTGGCTCATTCAGAAACTGATGGAAATCTACCTTTTTGACTCTGTTAAGTATTTTTGGTTGGAATTTAAGGGCTGTGGGGAGAAAACATAACAATGAGAAATCGTGGCTGGTATGTGGGAGTTAAGAAGTTTTTGTAGAGGAGCTTTTATAAAACAAAACCAAACTCCCTACCAAAGAATAAAGCAAGAATACTGTTTTACCTGTTAAAACTTCTCATCTTGATTACTCATGGCTGGATTTAATTTACTGCAGTAGTGTTTTTAAGCATATGTGAGTACAGCATTATAGGAATGTTATAGCTATCACCCAATTCAGGTAGGGCACCCACTTTCTGACAATACTGCTGAAAGTAATGAAAACACTGTTTTCATCATACATTACAAAAAATGCTTGTTCTAGGTTAGTGTGCAAATTGGTTGCATTACTTCAATGCTAGTTATACAACTATAGATTGTGTTCAGAAAACATGACCTTGAAATATCTTTAGTTTTACCTTTTTTGCATGTTTAGTGTGCTCTACTAATCTTTCCCGTTTTAGGGAAACGATATATTAGTACTCAAGGAGCAATCATAGATATAGCTGCATTCTTCTGCTCCCTGTGTGCTTATTTTCCACTGTAATGCTTGAAGCATGTTAGGGTAGTATATTATTTTTCATGTTGTAATTAGTTTCTTTCTGTGTGATGTAGGTTTTTTTTATTTTTTTGCTCCTAGGTATAATAATCCTGTGTCTTTGTTCAGAAAGTGTAGTGCAAGAATTCGTGGTGTTTTGAGAAGGATTGGCAGCCTTATATCTGGTACATTTGAACTTCATGCACTGTGCTATGAGGGAAATCACAGTTGACCCAAACTTTTGAGAGCTTTTTAGGATCCCAGCTTGGAGGGTTCTTCCATGTGACTGGTCTCCTAGTGAAAGCTGAATCTCCATAATCAGAAAATTGGAGCTGTTTTCAAGTCCTCTAGAAGATGTAGCTACCAGCTTTTGCAAATTTTACCTCTCTTCCAATTTAGCCCATAAAGCATCCATGTTTTTTCCCATATTCTCTTCTGGCTAGAAATTACCTATGGCAGAAAATAGCAGAAAGTGTTGTTCCCTCTCCCTGCACCCAAAGGAAGCTGAGGAGGGAGGAAGCATCCAAATCAGCAGCCAGGTGTCTTGTAATGCATGTGGAGATAGAGAGCTTGTTTCAGAGTGCGCGTTGGGCCTTTGAAGATGAGCTATAACTGCCTGGTGTTGGAGAGAGCTCTTTGAATACCCCACCAGAGGTTTACATTGTCCCTGTTGAGCCAGTTCTGTGCTTGGGAAGCATGGACTGGGACTCTGTGTGCGTGTCTTCTCACTGTGCTTGGATCCCATGCCTGGCTGAACAGCTAATGCCTATGCTGGGTGATCACAGGATCATCTTGGTTGGGATTCTTCATGGTTGGATCACAGAATCCTTCATGGTTGGAAAGGACCTCTGAGATCACTGAGTCCAGCCACACACACACAAGACCCCAACAGTCTCGGGCACTAGAGCATGCCCTGAAGTGCCACCTCCACATGTTTCTGAAATCCCTCCAGGGATGGTGACTCCACCACCTCCCTGGGCAGGCCCTTCCAGGGCCTGACCACCCTCTCAGCAAAGTCATTCTTCCTCACATCTCATCTAAACCTCCCCTGCCCCAACTTCAGACCCTTTCCTCTGCTCCTGGCATGATTCCCTTGGGAGAAGAGGCCAACCCCCACCTCTCTCCAACCAGCCTCCTCTCAGGGAGTTGTAGAGGGCAAGGAGGTCTCCCCTCAGCCTTCTCTTCTCCAAACTCAACATGCCCAGTTCCCTCAGCCTCTCCTCGTAGGACTTGTTCTCCAGACCCCTCCCCAGCTTGGTGGCTCTCCTCTGGACACGTTCCAGCAGCTCAATGCCCTTCTTGTGGTGAGGGGCCCAAAACTGGACCCAGTCCTTGAGGTGAGGCCTCACCAGTGCCCAGTACAGAGGCACGATGACTTCCCTACTCCTGCTGGCCACGCTGGTGCTGACACAGGCCAGGATGCTGGTGGCCTCCTTGGCCACCTGGGCACACTGCTGGCTCCTGTACTAAACATGCCCAGTTCCCTCAGCTTCTCCTTGTAGGACTTGTTCTCCAGACCCCTCAGAGAGCCTTATCTTGCCCACTAAATTCATAAAAGGAGGGGCGTTCTTCCTTTTCAGCAAAGGGAACCAAAGCCACCTTGTTCCCTACCAGCTCAGTTAGGGAAGGGGGAATGATGAGTTAAATAAGGGGAGAGGAAGGGAGGAAGATCATCTATTTCTGTGGCTACTTGCACTGTTGCCACATGCTAAACTGCAGCCAGGATTCAAAGTAAAACGAAGAAGTGCTGGTTTGGAAAAAGAAAAAAAATAAAAATAAAAATCAATCTCATCTTTTCTCACCATTGTGACAAGCAACTGGAGAAATAGCTGAAGTATTCAGAAGAAATGTTAATGCACCATCAAGACAAAATGTGAAACAGAAGTTCTTCTGAGTCGCTCACATCCATGTTTTGACTCCTGTGTGATTGCCTTGACCATCAGCCTTAGAACTGAAGTGAGTAGAAGTCATTAGAGCACAAGGGGTTTTTCTACTTGGGTGACTTAGGCAGGTGCCAGGATTAGTGTCGAAAAGACTCATTTCAAGGGAGCCTTGCAAAAGGCAGTGTTGGGGGGCGAGAGGGTTTCTCCCTCTGGAAGTTCAGTCTGGCTCTGGGAACGTAGGGCTTGAATGTGGTGTTGAAAAGGTGTTTTTGGGTATGGTTTGTGAGGACTCGGAGCACGGGGAGTGATGCGAACGTGGAGAAGGCCTCACAGGGTGCTGTGCATGGAGAGCAGAGCCTGGGACCTGTGAAGCAGTGCTTCTCACCTTGGTGTCCTGCTTAGAGGTAAAACAGAATTAATTTTCTGTTCAGTAATTTTACTTTTTTAGCTGGGCCTCTTCTGACTAACTAAACTCTGAAATTAACAGGGTGTTGCTCAGAAACTGTTCACTCTCACAGTGATAAGACCCAACTATACCAAGGGATGGTGAGCAGAGAGGCCCTTATACTGACTGCTGTTACAACCAAGGTCAGGTAACTCCGTTATTTGCCCCCTTAGAGGGTCAGGAATGGAAGAGCGTAGAGGGGTCCCACCTGTGGGGAGGAGGGGACAGGAGAGGTGACCCAAACCTGACCACATGCTGAAATGCAGCCAGGATTCAAAGTAAAACGAAGAAGTGCTGGTTTGGAAAAAGAAAAAAAAAAAAAAAAAAAATAAATCTAATCTTTTCTCAAAATGTTAATGCACCATCAAGACAAAATGTGAAACAGAAGTTCTTCTGAGTCGCTCACATCCATGTTTTGACTCCTGTGTGATTGCCTTGACCATCAGCCTTAGAACTGAAGTGAGTAGAAGTCATTAGAGCACAAGGGGTTTTTCTACTTGGGTGACTTAGGCAGGTGCCAGGATTAGTGTCGAAAAGACTCATTTCAAGGGAGCCTTGCAAAAGGCAGTGTTGGGGGGCGAGAGGGTTTCTCCCTCTGGAAGTTCAGTCTGGCTCTGGGAACGTAGGGCTTGAATGTGGTGTTGAAAAGGTGTTTTTGGGTATGGTTTGTGAGGACTCGGAGCACGGGGAGTGATGCGAACGTGGAGAAGGCCTCACAGGGTGCTGTGCATGGAGAGCAGAGCCTGGGACCTGTGAAGCAGTGCTTCTCACCTTGGTGTCCTGCTTAGAGGTAAAACAGAATTAATTTTCTGTTCAGTAATTTTACTTTTTTAGCTGGGCCTCTTCTGACTAACTAAACTCTGAAATTAACAGGGTGTTGCTCAGAAACTGTTCACTCTCACAGTGATAAGACCCAACTATACCAAGGGATGGTGAGCAGAGAGGCCCTTATACTGACTGCTGTTACAACCAAGGTCAGGTAACTCCGTTATTTGCCCCCTTAGAGGGTCAGGAATGGAAGAGCGTAGAGGGGTCCCACCTGTGGGGAGGAGGGGACAGGAGAGGTGACCCAAACCTGACCAACAGGGTGTTCAAAATAAAAAATTCCTTCCTTCAATGGCCGACGTCCAAAGAGGACTCTGTTCATCTGCCTTTGATCCCCATCCGTGTGTTCCTGACTCCAGAGCTGGAACCCATCTCCTGTCCATCACCAAGTCCAGCCTGGGACTTTCCCTGTGCCTGCTGGTGATGTGATCATCATCCTGGGAGCTTGATAGGGGTTTGTATATACTGTATACTTTTTTCTCTTTTTTTGTATAATTATTTGTTGTTTCCTTATTTATTAATATTTTCATTAGAGTAGTCTAGGTTTTTTTCTAAACTCATACATCTCTTTTATCTCTTCCTCTCCTCTCTTTTTCCTTAGAGGGGGAAGGGAGGGACCATCTGTCATTCCCATTGATTGGTCAATCCGGTCAAAACCATGACACTTGGACAAGTGGTTTTTTTACTCTCTTTTGAGACAAAGTATACCAAATGGCATAGAGATTTCCTAACCTTACACAGAGAATATTACACATAACAGTATGCTTGGCACTTGATTTTTTTGCATACCCATCTGTTTGCCCTTACTAATCCTAGCTATCAGCTGAGAGTCCAAGAGCATCTCTGCCTCATTTGGGACATTTGCATCCATGAAAGCGTTAAAACGGGTAGAAGGGAAGAGAGAGGGGACGAGCAGTTGGAAAACAAGGTTGGCAATTAGCAGTGGGTGACCCGAGCAAGCCTGGAATTTGCTGAAGCTCCTGGGAGAGGAGATGGTCAGACCTGCACGAGCGCACGCTCCCTCAAAGAGCAGGGTACAGCCCGGGTGGCTAATATTTATTGAAAATGAACAGCCTGTGAAATGGCTGTGAAAACACTGCGTTAGGGAAAGACTGCCGAGAGACCCCAGGGCAGCTGTTGGGACGAGCCATCACAGATGCTCTTTTGAAAATGAGTGATTTGCTGCTGAAGAGCAGCCTTGGCTCTTTTTTTTTTTTGTGAAGCGTGCCCTCGGCGCTTCCCGCACGGGAGGATCCAGCCTGCTGGTGTTGGAGCAGGATGGGGTTGACAAGTTAAGTGCTTCCCTTGGAGTTTTTTACAATAGGACTTTCAAATGCTGCCCTATTGGTGAGTGGATGATAGCCCTGCTTACTGCACAACAGAAAGCCACGCTGCCGTGAGGTTACTTGCTCTCTGTCTGGCCCTATTCCTGAATTCTGCAATATTTATAGATTGAAACTAAGGGAGAAGGAAAGGAGGATTTGAACTTTTTCAGATTCTAGTGCCATCCAGAAATTTGCCCTGGTTCAATAATTTTTAAAAATGGTTTATTACTGACACTTCGTAACAGGACATTTGATGTCTCCATAATAAAGCCTGAGCTGAGCTGGGAAATCAAACTTTTTTTCCCCTCGCACAAGTTATCCTCTTGAGATGCTCAAGGTTGAGAGTTTCTAAGTCCAGCTGTTAACTACCTTAAGAGTGAAGGCAAACCTGTCAGGTGCAGATCTGGACAGACTCCCACATCTCATCAGACTCTGGGCAGGCTGGCTGCTGGGGTGCAAATACATTTTCTTCAGGTTCATGTGCTGCTGAACGTGTCCACGCTCCTCCCCAGGGTTTGGTGACAGAGGCTGACCTGAGCTATGCTCACATTGCCAGCCTGTGGTGGGGGCATATTCTGGAGTCTGTTGGCAGATGGGGTCCAATCTAAAAAATGTAGGCATCTAAAAAGGGAGTTAGATAGCCTTCTAGGGTTGAAATCCCAAATCCCTTCGCCATGCTCTCCCCATGTGGCCGTGTCATGCTCTGGAGGGTCCCAGACCTTGTTAGGTACCTCTGGTTTGACCTGAAAAAAAATCAGTTTATTTTGTTATTATGCTGTTGAGTTATGGAGAACTGAGCACCAACACCAGCAGACGAGGCTTTTCGTATAAAAATGGGTATGTGCTTTTGCTGCCCAGACTCCTGGAAATCCTCATGGTACCTGGAGGGAACAGGGCTGTCCCATCACAGCTGGAGGATTTGGCTCCTTCCTGTTGGCAGGATGGGAAGTGCTGCTTTGGGGGCACAATTGAAGGACTTTGGGTTCTCTGTTGTATTTCTCTCCTTAATATGTTGGGGTTTCTTATCTGTTTAATCTTGTTAGGTGTTAGGTTTGTTCTGTAAATACCTCCCCCTCCTGTGCTGTCATCACACAGGAGTTAAACAGCATGTCACTCCTAATGGTAGGACTGTGGGTGGTTGTAACATCTTTTAAAGCAGGTCTGCCAGACCAACCCTGATTTTTTTTCCTCTTTTTGGTTATTTTGACACGAGAGGTTTTTCTGGAAACATTTGGCTTTTTTGGGCCGTCTCGTAACTGGGCAGGAGGCGTTGGGCACATTCCCTTCATTTTTGTCTGTCCTTGGAAAAAGTCTGTATCAGGAAAAGCACATTGCAGATAACTACTGCCTTTGGATATTTGCAGCCTGTGAGTGCTGTGGAAATTCTGCAGCTGAGCTGTTGGATGAAAGAACAGCTTGTTTTTTGGTATTTGTTATTTTTTTTCCTTAAAAAAAAAAAAGGAAGACAAATCCACACCGTTGTTTTACCTTTTACAAAACCTTGTTACTCGTTTATTTAGGTCATCTGTTAAGGGGATGGGGGAACTTCTGCCCCTGCTATCTTCATGCTGCTTGTGATTTATTTTCAGCTTGGTATCATGCTGGCATCACACAGGACATTTACTGTTCTGAACCGAAATGCCTCCCTCCCTGCTTGGTAGTAATGCCCTATCAACTCCAAATGGCAATTAATGCCGTTTCCCCAAAATGACTTCTGCAAAAATAAAGTGTAATTGGAAAGTAGTTGCCCATTACAGTGATTTATCTTGTCAGTGACTGATTTGTTATTTAACTCTAAAACATTTTATTGATGTCTTTGGGAAAGTAACTACGTGACCTAAGTAAAAATGTTAAACTTATTAATCATGGTAAGTTTTCTCTGCTGGGTTTACCATCTACATGAATTATGTAGCTTGTAAAATAGGCTGTTTATTATTCTAAGGAAATACAGTTCTGTGCTACAGGCAGCACATAGTTTTAATTTTATTAGCGTTAAAAATGAAATGTTCGTTAGATGAAAAGGTTAAGTGCAAGTTACTTGGTTGACTTTTTATGGAGTCCCTTTGAAGATAAAGGTGCTGTGTCCTTAGTGAATAGTATTGTTGTTATTAATTTCCAAAACATGAACTTCTGATTAAGTTGCAACTGAGAGGAGAATCACCTCTTCCCCCTGAAAACCTTGGGGTGATGGATTGCAACAATTTAGGGCTTTTTGAGCCTTACGGATACCAAAATTTCGGCAAATTTATTATCTTTAATATAAGAAAATAGCCTATATTATCTATTGGATTCCTTTACATTTCTGGTGAAAAGCAAGATGACTAATAATGCTAGCACCCCTCTTTGCTGCAAGAGTAATAACTGTGAAGGTTGGTTTTGAAAGCATAAATGCCAACCTCGGCTGAGTTGTGGCGTTTCTCATGGAAGTGGAGAGATTTGAAGAAAAAGATCTGGAATATTTCTGTTAAAAAAAAAAAAAAAGGCAAGAAAAAGAGAGGTAGTGCAGCTCTGCTTATGACAAATTGCTTTAGATGCAAGAAACCAGCTAAAGGACATTGCAGATCCTGGGAGGAAGAGTTGGCTATGTTGTAGTGAAGGACCTGAAGGACAGGGTCTGTCTTCATCAAATCATAGAATTGTCTGGGTTGGAAGGGACCTTTAAGATCATCTAGTCCAACCATCAACCTAGCTCTGATAAACAAACCTCCCACATCACTAAACCATGTCTCTAAGCACTATGTTAACTCATCTTTTGAACACCTCCAGGGATGGGGCCTCAACCTCTTCCCTGGGCAGCCCATTCTAAGGCTTAATAACCCCTTCAGTGTCAAAATTCTTCCTAATATCCAACCGTAACCTCCCCTGGTGCAACTTGAGGCCGTTTCCTCTTGTCCCATGGCCTGTTCCTTGGGAGAAGAGACCGCCCCCCCCTGGCTACACCCTCCTTTCAGGGAGTTGGAGAGAGCCAGAAGGTCTCCCCTCAGCCTCCTCTTCTCCAGGCTGAACACCCCCAGCTCCCTCAGCCTCTCCTCATCAGACTTCTTCTCCAGACCCCTCACCAGCTTGTGTGTCTCTTGTGTCTCTGCTGTCCAAGATAGTGTTGAGCTACGTACATGCACAGAGGAGTCAACTCCACTTGAAATCAATTTTCCTTTCAATTGGAGCGTTTTCTGGGACTAATGGGGGAAGATGAGCTCGAACCAATCCATTTTGTACGTAGCGGTGCTTTGTGTGAGCATCTCCTTTGCAGTTCATTCTCCTCACTGTAGGAATAGAGGTGGGAGCTGTGCTGCAGGTGGGGGCTGTCTCAGGACAGGAACCTTGAGCAAACTGAGGGACGAAAGTCAAAACACAGATGGTGAAGGCATCAGACCTCTTCTCCTTGAACCAAGAAACCTGGGGACAGAAAACGTGGGCACTGACCAAAATCGGCCAGGTAGAGCTATGGTGGTTTTTTGCAGAAATTCCATTGTAAAAAAAATAAAAATAAATTAGATTGAACTTCTTGATGCTGATTAAAAGCAACCCCCATGGTTACAATCCACTGCATTTTCCTATGGGTGGCTGCTCCCAACACTTCTCTTGCTCCAGTGCAAGAGCAGTGAACGTACCAGAGTGAGATTTCTTTGGTTTCTGTGTCTGATGGGGACACCTGAGAACAGACAGAAACTTTAGCATAATCAAAATGGTACTTATTACTTGTCTGTGCTCCACTGATGGAGGATCGGAGTGGTTTATTTACAAGACTGTCCACATCCTCCTCCTCCTCCTGCCAGTGCCCTGTGTCATTGCAAGTGATAAAAAGATGCTCTGATTTGGGTCTTGAAGACATATGTATGTTAATATCCTGTTGAATAAAAACGCAGCTCTATAGATCTTTTTCTAATTTCCTTCTATCTGCAATGCCCAAGATATTCATTATATGATCTCATTTTATTTTATTACTTTACTCTTTTTAATTTTTATTTTATTCATAACAAAAACATAGAATGAGCAGAAAAGATGAGGATCAAATACAAGACTGGCAACAGATAAAGAACTTAGTAACACGAAATAGGAAATTTCATGCTATTAATATTCAATCGCACTGGAAGCCGGTAGGGTGAGTTGTCGGGGGGAGGGAGAAATCAAAAAGATGTGGAAAGAGCACTGGGCTTGGAAGGGATTCTTCTGCCTGAGTTAAGAGCCTGGATCAAGCACAAATGCAGGTTGGGTGGAGAATGGGTTGAGAGCAGCCCTGAGGAGAAGGATTTGGGGGTGTTGGTGGATGAGAAGCTCAACATGAGCTGGCAATGGGCGTTCAAAGCCCAGAAAGCCAACCCCATCCTGGGCTGCATCAAGAGAAGCGTGGCCAGCAGGGCCAGGGAGGTGATTCTGTCCCTCTACTCTGTGCTTGTGAGACCCCACCTGGAGCTCTGTGTCCAGCTTTGGAGTCCTCAGCACAGGAAGGACATGGACCTGTTGGAGCAGGTCCAGTGGAGGGCCATGAAGATGCTCAGAGGGCTGGAGCACCTCTGCTATGAGGACAGGCTGAGAGAGCTGGGGTTGTTCAGCCTGGAGAAGAGAAGGCTCCGGGGAGACCTTAGAGCCCCTTCCAATATCTGAAGGGAGCTCCAGGAGAGCTGGGGAGGGACTCTTTGTCAGGGAGTGCAGTGACAGGACAAGGGGGAACGGTTTTAAATTGGAAGAGGGGAGATTTAGATGAGATTTGAGGAAGAAGTTCTTTGGTGTGAGGGTGGTGAGACACTGGAAGAGGTTGCCCAGAGAAGTTGTGGCTGCCCCATCCCTGGAGGGGTTCAAGGCCAGGCTGGATGGGGCTTGGAGCAACCTGGTGTGGTGGGAGGTGTCCCTGCCCAGGGCAGGGGGTTGGAACTCGATGATTTTTAAGGTCCCTTCCAACCCAAACCACTCTATGATTCTATCATGTGATTGTCCTCAAAGCAGCAAAATAGTTGGTAGTGATGAACTTTACCAACATTTATCTTCGCTATGGAATGGCTTTATCCTGTTTCTTATCTGAGATAACAGACAAAAAACCTTACTCTTTTTAAGAAACTAACTCTTGAGGAATTTGGCCTCTTGGCCTCCTGTCCTGCTGTGGAGCTGGGGGAGTGGAATTATCACTGGACAAGGTTCACTCACAGACTGCCTCGTCTCGCTCCTCACCCATAAATAAAATTCCAGGTGGGATGTGCTCTGGGCAGGGGACACATGTGAAACTGTCAGCTTATATTTGGTCCAAGCAGGTTGCCCAATCCATGATGTAGCTGAATGAGGGGAAGCAAAGCTGTATCCCAGCTTGAATATCAACATTTTCATAGGCTTGTAGCAGGGCATGGCTATTTTTTGCCTGATGTGGAGCTGGGGGAGTGGAATTATCACTGGACAAGGTTCACTCACAGACTGCCTCGTCTCGCTCCTCACCCATAAATAAAATTCCAGGTGGGATGTGCTCTGGGCAGGGGACACATGTGAAACTGTCAGCTTATATTTGGTCCAAGCAGGTTGCCCAATCCATGATGTAGCTGAATGAGGGGAAGCAAAGCTGTCTCCCAGCTTGAATATCAACGTTGGGATAGGTTTGTAGCAGGGCATGGCTATTTTTTGCCTGAGGGGGAGCTGTGAATGCCTGATGAGGAAGGGTTTGCATATTTAGGTGTTGCAGTTTGAGTTGGACAGTGATGATGTGAACTGACAAGACACCATCTCCAAATTCCTGCTTCTCTCAGAGTTGCGATATGATCCTCGAGCGCAAGCTTCACGGAGATCTGGTACCAGCAGGAAAGACTGCAACTTATTATTACTCACATATTTGTGGATCTAGTGATGCTTGCAAAGTCTTTTGACAGCAGGCCCCTTAAGCTTCCATCCCCAAGGCTGTATTTTAAGCAGGAACCATTAAAATTGAAAGATACCAGTTTTTAAGAGTAGGATTGTCTTATTTGTTTGATTTGGAGCCGCTGCTCGAGATGTTAGAGGTGGTTACTGATGGCTGTTGTGGTTTTTTGGCATTTAATGTTGGCCAGGTCATGGCTGGAGAAATCTTTTCCTGTTGTCTATCTGTCTGTGATGTGTCTGTGGGGTTTTGCCTCATCGGGGGCCCTACAGAACGCATGCTCCCAGCTCTGTAGGGCTGGTTGGTGGATGGTCTTCTCCTGATTGACTTGGTTGAAACCAGTCCTTGCCCCGGTGTGCCTGCTTCGCTAAGGACATTGAATTTCAAAGTCAAGCAGCAGGAGCTAAGCCTGGTGGCAGCAGAAGACTGAAGGACGTGGAGATGGATGCTTTTCACAGACTATTGGACGTGCTGTAATCCGCTTTTGTACTTTAGTGGTTCATTTCATTAGCTTGGCACTCCCTGTCTAAATATAAAAAATGCACGCTGAAAAATTGATTACTGTCACTTGTCAGTGTGCCTCATTTACCCTGCCTCCGATGCCTGGGGATAATTGGCAACAATGGAAAAATTAGCAGCCTCCCGACCGTCAGCGAGGTTGGAAAGGCGCAAAACGGGGTCTCCTATCACGATATGGGCATCTCAGCTCTCTAGGGGTTTTGGAGCTGGGTTTGGAGGGGTGGTGCCTATTCCAAGTTCATTCTTGCTCAGAAAAGCCTCCCTACTCCGAATTGCTCTCTGAGACAGACTCATCCCTTTTCCCCAGCTCTGCAAACCTGTCTGTAAACAGCTTTCTATGAACCTGGGTTCAAAGAGCTGGAAGTGCTGCTCAGGGAAGAAGCCTCCTTGGGGCTCGTAGCTCTGAAAGAAGTCCACGTGTGTAAGTTTTGAAGTCGGTTCCTCAGGTTGCGCTTGTGTTGAAATTTGGACGGAGTCCCATGAAGATCCAGTATGTAAAGTTTTCCCAAAGAGAGGTGAGCCTCGTGATCCCGTGCCTCTTGGGGAGCACTGGAGAGCTGGTTGTACTTGGGTTGTACTGCAGCCTTTCCCAGTTGGAGATGTTGGAATGGGTCCAGCAGAGGTCCACAAAGATGATCGGAGGGCTGGAGCACCTCTGCTATGAAGACAGGCTGAGAGAGCTGGGGTTGTTCAGCCTGGAGAAGAGAAGGCTCCAGGGAGACCTTAGAGCCCCTTCCAATATCTGAAGGGAGCTCCAGGAGAGCTGGGGAGGGACTCTTTGTCAGGGAGTGCAGTGACAGGACAAGGGGTAAGGGTTTTAAACTGGAAGAGGGGAGATTTAGATTAGATTTGAGGAAGAAGTTCTTTGGTGTGAGGGTGGTGAGACCCTGGAAGAGGTTGCCCAGAGAAGCTGTGGCTGCCCCATCCCTGGAGGGGTTCAAGGCCAGGCTGGATGGGGCTTGGAGCAACCTGGTGTGGTGGGAGGTGTCCCTGCCCAGGGCAGGGGGGTTGGAACTCCATGATCTCTAAGGTCTCTTCAACTCTAACTATTCTATGATTCAATGTGGTTTTAGGAATAACTCCAGGCAGAGATTATAGACTCTCTAGGGTGCCTTGTGTTTCAGTCCTCCTAATCTATAATATTTTCAGACTCTACATATTGATTAATTTCTCTTTTTCTTTGGTGATGTTTAGAATAATTACTGAAATGAAAACTTTAATGCTGGGCATCTCTGCTTCTTTGATATGGTGGTTGTTTTTTTTTATTCCTGGTTAATCAGCAGTAAGTCTCAGGGTGGCAGTGGGTGGTCCTCCATATCGTCAGTTAATACAGCTCTGTGGACCAAACCTTGATGTCTTATAGTGGAAAGTGTATTACTTGATTGAGCAGCTGAGGTTTTGCCCTGTCATTTTGAGTGATATTCCATAATACTACTTAATGGGATGTTAACTTTCAACAGGAGCATGACTAAACACTAGAATTAATTTTTTTGACATTTCTCTGTTGTTCATTATGGTCGATGGCATCCTTTTTAAGTAACATTGCATCCAGCACTGATAACACGCCTGGAACATAATGAGCTGTCGAAAGATTATAGCAACAGAAAGGTCAAATAATCACTTAAACACGGTTAAAAAATAATTCTTAAAAAACACTGTTGGGCTACTACTTCTTTATTAGATTTAGTTAAAATGTTTAAAGAAAACCCCCAACTCCAATAGATCTGTTTTCCTGAGATAAATACAACAGAAACAGATAACATAGAGGAAGAAGAAAACCTCTTATGTTTTAGCACCGTTTTAGAGAAATAAAACTGAGCACCCTGGCTTGACAGGGAGGCACTCTGAACATATTTTGCAAGCGTGTTTGTCTCTCAGTGCAAATTAATTACTAATTGCCTGTTATGTGATGTGTTGAAATTAGCTCTTTCTTCCTCATCATAGCTTGAGACATCTTTGCCTCCCACTTCTTAAGGAGGTCAGGGCTTCGGCCTCCTCTGGAATCCCAAATGAGGTTTGTCAGTCAAGCGTAGCAAAATCTAATCTCATCCAGAGAAAAAGAAGAAAACAGACCAGAAAATGATCTGATTTTCCGATTTCATGGCCAAGGTTACCCTGGGAAGTGCTGAAAGTGGCATTTAAAGCCCGTAACTAAGGTGGCATGCCAAACTAAGCACTAATAACAGAGCAACCGTGTGGAAAGATATCGCTTTAACAATTTTACAGTTGCTAAGTGTGAAAATTGTAGTGTGGGCAAGCTCCTGGATTCTGTGGCAATTGGTTCAAAGAGCTGGAATTGATGCTCAGCAAGAAAATACTCTCGGCCCCTAAAACTCTTAACACCGATGAGGTTGGCTCCTGCTTTTGCTGTTCAAACACAAGGCTGGACAGCTTCATTAAAAAGACTTTTTTTTTTTTCTCTTAGAGAATAAAAAAAAAAACCACCACCACCACGTGGAAGGGGTTGGTGGCTTGATAGGATGGTGTTATCAGTGTGGTCTTGTGCTGACCAGACCTCAAATAGAAAGGATTAGTTGGCTGCACTTAAAAGATGATGCATTTTTGCTTATTTTAAGTGCTGTTTTGCTTTTTTCTTAGATGCACATGCGTGTGTGCGCACTCCCTTCCCTTGAGTTATGACTGTACACAGCTTTACCCACCAAAAATATCTCCCTGATGCAATATGTTATGCACAGTTCATACATTTCTCATGGAATCATAGACTCATTCAGGTTGGAAAAGACCCTTGGGATCATCGAGTCCAACCATCTCCCCTACTCTACAAAGTTCTCCCCTACACCATATTCCCCAACACCACATCGAAACGATTCTTAAACACATCCAGGCAGGGATGGATGACCACCTCCCTGGGCAGCCTCTTCCAGTGTCTGACCACTCTTGCTGTGAAGAATTGTTTCCTCATGTCCAGTCTAAACCTACCCTGTTGCAACTTGAAGTCCTTCCCTCTCGTTCTGTCGTTAATTACTTGTGAGAAAAGACCAGCCCCAACCTCTCTACAGTGTCCTTTCAAGTAGTTGTAGAGAGTGATGAGGTTTCCCCTCAGCCTCTTCTTCCTCAAACTAAACAGTCCCAGCTCCTTCAATCGCTCTTCGTGAGGTCTCCAGGTTTTGAGCTGGACATACTGTGCAACATGTCTCTGCGATGCAGGCTGTGAGATGATGTAGATCAGGAGGATGTTGGAGGAGCAGGTTGAAAGCAAGGGTGTGTTTGTGTTTCTGAAGTTATCTCTGGGATGATTTGAGATAGACACCTCTGGCAGAGGTGCAGTAGATGGCTTGGAAGGCATCTGTGGAATGAATTTGTATGTCAAAGGGGTGGCTACTGTCTAGATATTAAACCAGCCAAATTCTACTGTCTTCTACAAATTATCAGCCAACCTTCCTATTCTAGCATGGTGAAGTGCTCATATCAAGGGTTAGATGTAGCAAGGCCTCCAATCCCCCTTGTAAAACTGCATTGCCAGGATCTCCCTTGTGTTTCTGGTGTTGGCAGTGGAGTTGGCACTTGCCGTCCTTACGCAGAAAATGCACAGAGACTGTCCCAGGCGCTTAGAATCATAGAATCATCTGGGTTGGAAGGGACCTTTAAGATCATGTAGTCCAACCATCAACCTAACTCTGATAAAAAACCAAAAGAAAACCATACAAAACCATACAGACACTTGGGTGGCGGCAGACCCACCCCACCAGAAATGGTTGGGCAGCCAAGGCCCTGCAGCTGGAGGAGACTTTGCTGGGGCTGGAGGATCTTTGCAGAGCTCCTGGTGACTGTCCAGGGAAACACCACAAGGAGAAGAGTTGTCTACAGCATGAGGAGATGTTCTTGCCTCCTGTGGCTTCAGGCTATGCCTGAACTTAGACAAAGGCACTTTGGGCCTGGCTGCAGCAGCACTGGGGGTCGATGGACCATCAGTACAAGGCACTGGGTGATAAATTGCCATCAGTGTTAGGTAGGTGCCCAGTAGTGATGATTACAATAGTTCTTTCTGTGAATGTGGGAGACCTCTGAGATGATGCCTTCTCCTGGCTCATCCAGTGCCAAGGTCTTTGCAGCTGAGGTTGCTAGAAGGCCTACCAGGGATCAACCTTTAGGTAGCTCTCAGTTAAGGTTGTGGCTCTTGATCAGCTGGCGTTAGTGAGGAGTGGAAAATTACCCTTGTTGCTCTTGGGTTAAAGAGGGGAATTTTAAGGCTTGGCTGTTTGACAGCTTATTTATAACCTGCCGTTGAAAAAAGTTTGTCCTGGCCTGTGTGAAGCACAACTAGGGACTTCTTTGAGGTCAGTGCAAATTTTGTGAAGACTTTTCTCATGGATTTTTTGCCCTCTGTGTTTCTACCACTGTAGAAGCCTCGCAGATCTTTGGTGTTTTTCTCTTAACTGGTTTTAACTCTCACCTTTTAAAACTGAAGATTCCTGTGTGATAGCACCAGAGAGGCAAAATGTGTCGGTGGTTGGCTGGGCTGCAATAAGCTATTTCTGCACAAATTTGTTCTCTCGCCTCGTGTTGATGTCAGCGTGTCGTGTTTCCAAAACCAGAAATCTAAAGCAGCTTATATTTAACACTCCCTCCAGAGAGAGAGACTGGAGCCCGACGTGCTCCTGCAGAATAAGAAGCTCTCCTCTTTCAAGGGCGACCCAAGAAGATGTCTTGGGAGCCCATGCCCTGGATGGCACTGTGCCACAGGTTGCCTGATGCAGGTGATGAGCGTTTGGGAGGTGAAATCCTCACTGGGTGGGTACAAAGGCACTTTGGGCCTGGCTGCAGCAGCACTGGGGGTCGATGGACCATCAGTACAAGGCACTGGGCAAGAAATTGCCATCAATGTTAGGTAGGTGCCCAGTAGTGATGATTACAATAGTTCTTTCTGTGAATGTGGGAGACCTCTGAGATGATGCCTTCTCCTGGCTCATCCAGTGCCAAGGTCTTTGCAGCTGAGGTTGCTAGAAGGCCTACCAGGGATCAACCTTTAGGTAGCTCTCAGTTAAGGTTGTGGCTCTTGATCAGCTGGCGTTAGTGAGGAGTGGAAAATTACCCTTGTTGCTCTTGGGTTAAAGAGGGGAATTTTAAGGCTTGGCTGTTTGACAGCTTATTTATAACCTGCCGTTGAAAAAAGTTTGTCCTGGCCTGTGTGAAGCACAACTAGGGACTTCTTTGAGGTCAGTGCAAATTTTGTGAAGACTTTTCTCATGGATTTTTTGCCCTCTGTATTTCTACTGCTGTAGATCTGCCTTGCAGATCTTCTGTGTTTTTCTCTTAACTCTCACCTTTTAAAACTGAAGATTCCTGTGTGATAGCACCAGAGAGGCAAAATGTGTCGGTGGTTGGCTGGGCTGCAATAAGCTATTTCTGCACAAATTTGTTCTCTCGCCTCGTGTTGATGTCAGCGTGTCGTGTTTCCAAAACCAGAAGTCTAAAGCAGCTTATATTTAACACTCCCTCCAGAGAGAGAGACTGGAGCCCGGCGTGCTCCTGCAGAATAAGAAGCTCTCCTCTTTCAAGGGCGACCCAAGAAGATGTCTTGGGAGCCCATGCCCTGGATGGCACTGTGCCACAGGTTGCCTGATGCAGGTGATGAGCGTTTGGGAGGTGAAATCCTCACTGGGTGGGTGGGAGGGAACGGATGCTCCAGCACAGGCATCAGTCCATTAACTTATTTTAACATTTTTACTGTACTGCCTACTCCAAATAAGCTGGAGGTCTGGTTTAACCACACTTGGAAGCAAAAAGCCAAGCTGTAGACTTCCTTTACCCCGGAGAAGAGAAGGCTGAGGGGAGACCTTTATTAATGCTGACAAGGGTCTACAGGGTGGGTTGAGGGAGGATGGAGCCGGACTCTTTTCAGTGGTTCCCAGTGACAGGACAAGAAGAAATGGGCACAAACTGGAACTTATGAAGTTCCACTCCAATCTGAGAAGAACTTCTTTGGGGTGAGGGTGGCAGAGCCCTGGAAGAGGCTGCCCAGGGAGGGTGTGGAGTCCCCTTCTCTGGAGATCTTCAAGCCCCACCTGGATGCTCCTGAGTGATGTGCTCTGGGCAACCCTGCTTTGGCAGGGGAGTTGGACTGGATGATCTCTAGAGATCCCTTCCAACTCCAACAATTCCATGATTTTATGGAAGGTTCCTGGTGAAATGAAAGAAAACCAAGGGAAATGCTGACTCAGTTCTTTCTGTAGTTCCCTGTACCACCAACCTCTCAATTTTGGAAGAACTGTGAACCATGTGTTGCCCCTGCCAGCGTGCCAAAAAGGAGAAGGCTTTTATAGAGAAATTGTGCATATGTAGTATTTAAGCCTCTACTCTGCATGAAATGGGAGGGGAGAAAGCAGTCTCACAGTGAGTCTTTGCCAGCCCATCCCTACCAGCTCCTCCAGGCTTGCTGAGGCACTGGGAAGGCTGGGAGAGACTGGAAAAAGCAGTCTTCCTTTGGGGACCATCCTGAGCAGCTTCTGATGTTGGGAGCAACAGCATCCTGCTGCTACTGCTCTGATATGGCAAGGAATTGGGTCCTGGCTGGGCTTTCTGGGGTTGGTTTGGGTTTTTTTTTTAGGTTTTGGTTTTTGGTGGGGTTTTTTTGTTGTTGTTTTGTTTTTTGTTTGGGTTTTTTGTTATTGTTTTTTTGTTTGGGTTTTTTTTCCCCTACAAGGGAATGGAATGTCTTTGCAATCAGGCTGTATTGTAGTTGTAATCTATGGCAATTGTGGATGTAGACTTGTCAGATCCTCCATATTTATCTCCTTAAACAACAACAAAAAATTGTTTATTTAGAGCTGGCTCAGTCTAAAGATGCTGGAAAGGGTGTCGTCTCAATGGGTTTGGCTTCAGAAATGTGTTGTCTGCATGGGTACTTAAAACCACATCCACTGGCTTGTACTACAGGCTTTTTTTTTTTCTGATACCCAGAATGCACAATATGTATTTACCTACATAACTGTCTTATAACACATTTTATAAACTATAACCCTTCATTCACATGCTTTACGGCATTAACCATGTTTCAGGCAGGAGTCCAAATACCTGGCTGCAGATCTACCTCCTAAATGAGCAGGTGTGACCCCATACGTTTGAAGTGACACATGGGATATATCTCTGGATTGATCACTAAGGAGAGCAAGAATTGCATACTTTTCTATCTAATTTTTTGGGGGTTCGGGGGAGGAGAGTTGGGAGTGGGTATGACCATATTCAGTGACTCAGTCTGTCATATGCCTGATTCCAAGATGTCATAGAATGGCCTAGGGTCTACCTGTCTACTAAATACCTTCAGGGATGGTGACTCAGCCACTTCCCTGGGCAGCCTGTTCCGATGCTTAATAATCCTCTCAAGAAATTTTTCCTACTATACAATCTGAACCTCCCCTGGTGTAGGATATTAGATATTGAGGCCGTTTCCTCTTGTCCTGTCGCTTGATACTTGGGAGAAGAGCCTGACCCTCACCTCCTTACACCCTCCTTTCAGGGGGTTGTAGAGAGTGAGAAGGTCTCCCCTCAGCCTCCTTTTTCTCCAGGCTGAACAATCCCAGTTCCCTAACCACTCCTCATAAGACTTGTTCTTCAGACCACTCACCAGCTTTGTTGCCCTTCTCTCTAGCACCTCAATGTCTTTTTTGTGGGAAGGGGCCCAAAACTGGACTCGGACCTCGAGGTGAGGCCTCACCAGTGCCCAGTACAGGGGGACAATCACCTCTCGGGCCCTACTCCCCACGCTGTTCCTGACACAGGCCAGGATGCTGGTGGCCTTCTTGGCCACCTGGGCACACTGCTGGCTCCTGTTCAGCCCACAGGCCACCAACACCCCCAGGACCTTTTCTGCCCTCCAAACCTTAAGGGAGAGTGAAATGGGGAGCAGGACTAGATGAGGAAGATGACTGGAGCAGGAAGAGGGTCACCAGGGCAGCCTTGGAAGAAAGTTGGATTCAGTCCTTTCCTGTGCTGGCAAAAGGTGGGAGGAAATGATGTTATTTCTGCAAGACAGCATTTCACTGTTGGTTTTCTGACAGGGATTTTGAAAAAAGGAAAGAGTCCAGGCTGCCTGCTTCCTACTTCTCCAGTGAAGCAGCAGCACAGCCCCTTCTAAGTCTCTGGACTTTGGTTTACAACCAGACAAGTTAGTTCCTCCAGGTCGTCTCCTCTTTTGAACAGGTGGCTAATCCACTAAATAATGAGCTTGCTTTTTTTAAAAAACCCTTCAAATGATGAAGCATTAGCTCCTAAACCACCTAGGGAAGCAGCATCTGGTGTGTCTATTAAGCCATATGCACTCAAATTCAATATAGCAACAGAAAAAGACAGGGTGAACATTAATTAAGGAGTCCACTGATAATAAGAACTAACTCCCCTATAGAAACTATCTGTAAATGAAATACAGTTTGATATTTGAAAAATAAAAGGAGGGGGGGAAAAGACCTAATTGGCAAAAGCTGAACTTTGAATATTCTGAAAATAAGGCTATTTTAAGGGGCAGGTTGTAATCTATTTCTAGAAAAATAGTTTGATGGATTCTTTCATTTATGCATCACACAAACAACATTAACAAACATCAACACATCTTTTAGCTGAAGAGTTGATACCCAAATATTACTCCCCCCTGAAGATTTTGTCTGGGGAGCATCCTCTTCCCACATAGCAAGAACGCTGCCTGCTCTTTTGCTCTAAATTACCCAAATGGATGGGAGTGACCAGGCAAAGGAATGCTTTAAAAAACACCAAAAAACCCTGAAAGATGCCAACACATTTGGGTTGTGGATGGATGTGTTTTTAGGAGGGGGTGTATATATGTATGACGTTATCTGATATATGTTTAAGAGATGACATTTGAATAATTTTTTGTAGATGAAGATCTAAATATGAGTCCTTGGCTGATAAACAAGTGTTGTGCAGTGGTGCTCTGCAGTGGTTGTGTGGATTTAGTACTGTGGATGGAGGAAAGGGACCTGGTGGTGCTCAAGACCTGGTGGATTCCCATAATGGGGTATGTTCTGTTCCTTTGGCCGTGCCTGCAAGCCCAGCTGGCAGGAAATTTCCCCAGACTGAGAAAGCAAAATCCACCCATCTCAATTTAAATCACCTTGGCTCGTGGAGGGAGTGAATTTCATCAGTAAACATTAGCAGTCTTGCACAAAAATAATGAATCCTGAGTGTGCCCTAGTGTCTTTGCTGTGGTTTGATGGCCACTTACAGCAGAGTCAACTGGAGGATGCTGTGCTGTTTGGGATGAAAAATCTATGCATTGTAAGCTATTCTTATGGTTTGGCTTTGTGTTAATCTTTGCCCCGCTCTCCCTTTTGATGTGTTCCCCAGGGAAATTTTGACCAGAAGCCCCAGATGTTGGTATAAATTAACCTAAATAAGCAGCCGTGGTGCTGTAGGGGAAGAATGCAGCTCAATGTTTTGAGGGTATGTAAAGTATGTGTGTCATCAGCAAAGCTCATGGCTGTGGATGCTGTAATTAGAGCAGCTACCAAGTGTTTTCCATGAATGTTTCTGAATAAAAGTAGAGACTTTTAAAAATTATTCTCATAACTTTGACTAAGATAACCTTTTGTGGAGTGAAAGAATCCAGGGTTTGGAAAGCCAGTGGAAATTATTTAAATGCGTTAATTGCCTAGCAGTTCTTAGAGGAAAGATCATTTAGAAAAAAATGGTTTCCATTGAAAAGTTTTGTGGGACCATAATTATAGGTGTATCTCAGTACTTTGGTGTGAAGAAATCCAGATGATGAGTAACTGGAGCGTGTCCAAGTTCCCTCAGTGCCCATTGCTCCTCTTGGCAAAATAAACTTGTGGGTTTTAGTAGCTGTTCAGTAACTGAAGACTATGCCCATCCAAGCCATGAACAACCAGTTTCTCCAGGAGAATGCTGTGGGCAACAGTGTCAAAGGCCTTACTGAAGTCCAGGTAGGCAACATCCTCATCCTCATGCACCCAGTGGATCTCCTTCTTATCATAGAAGGAGATCAGGTTTGTTAAGCAGGTCCTGCCTTTCATAAACTCATGCTGGCTGGCCTGGTTGTCCTTCATGCTCTGCATAGTGGCACTCAGGATGATTTGCTCCATAACGTTTCCTGGCACTGACTGTCAGGCCTGGAGTTCCCTGCTTCCTTCTTCTGGCCCTTCTTGTGGATGGGTGTCACATGTAGCCAGGACAGCAGATAAATGATGGAAGGTAGCTTGGTGAGCTCATCCGCCAGCTCCCTCAGTACCCTTGGGTGGATCCCATCTGGCCCCATAGACTTGTTTGTTTGTCTAAGTGCTCTGGCAGGTCACTCACCATTTCCCGTCAGCTGGGACCTCCCCGTTTAGCCAGGACAGCAGATAAATGGTGGAAGGTAGCTTGGTGAGCACATCCCCCAGCTCCCTCAGTACCTTTGGGTGGATCCCATCTGGCCCCATAGACTTGTTTGTTTGTCTAAGTGCTCTGGCAGGTCACTCACCATTTCCCCTTGGAGGGCTTAATTCTGCTCACCCTGTCCCTGTCTCAGGGATCTCACAACTTCTTTGTAGTCCTCATGATTGGCCTGTCCTTTCTTCCAAAGACCATAAACTCTCCTTTTTTTCTCTGAGTTGTGACCATAGCTCTCTTCAGGCAGGTCTTTTTCCCTGATGGCTCATTTTTGAGCACATGGGAACAGCCAGCTCCTGTGCTGTTAAGACTTCTTTCTTGAAGAACATCTGACCTTCTTGGACTGCTTTGCCCTTCAGTATATCCACTTGCGTGTTTGTGTAGGTATTCTGATTTTTAAAGGGAGGAATCCTGAAGGTGAAACGAACAGTGGAGATAAATAGAACTGATATTTTTTTCTCTTCCATGGGACTAGTTAAGCCTGTCTTGGTTAACATAAATCTGTGTTATGAGGCCACAAATCTGAAAGTGATGCTTTTGCTTTGTGGAGTCAACATAGTGCATACAGTAGTGATTGAAACCTCGGCTGACACCTAAATCCTATATTCCGAAACTCAAAGGAAAAAAAAAAAACAGAGAGAAAATAATAATTTACTTTTAATAGTCTTTGTATGGAAATACTTCAGCAACTCTCCTTTAGATCCCAAAGATACAGGATGCACGTTTCTGGTGTGACAAAAGAAGCAGTTTCTCCAGCACACAGCAAGGAGTGATTGCTGCTTTCACGTTGGTGGGGACAGTAGCTATCATCTTCCCAGGTATGAGCAGCATTGAAAGAGCCTCTGGGTTATGATGGTAGGTGGAATATTGGAGTCCTGAGGCATGGAGATGTGCAGGATGTGTGCAAGCTCCAGCTTGCCTTGAGACTCGGGCATATCTGCTTGCTCTTGAAATGCAAATGTGTTTATTTCAAAGGCTGAGTTGTCTTATAGAGTAGTGTATGCTGGTGGGCAGGAGGTCTGACCTGCTCAGCAGGACACTGTGCAGTGCATATGCTGTCAAGAGGTGGCCTGTATATTGGCGTTCAGGCTGGGAGCTAAACCACATAGGCCCAAGGGGTTAAACCAGTCCTTCTCGTTTCGTTCCTCTCATGAGAGCTAGCCAAAACCAGAGGTCTTGGGTTGTTGTTGGCTTTGTTTTCTTGGAATCACAGAATGGTTTGAGTTGGAAGGGACCTTAAAGATCATGGAGTTCCAACCCCCCTGCCCTGGGCAGGGACACCTCCCACCAGACCAGGTTGCTCCAAGCCCCATCCAGCCTGGCCTTGAACCCCTCCAGGGATGGGGCAGCCACAGCTTCTCTGGGCAACCTGGGCCAGGCTCTCACCACCCTCACAGCAAAGAACTTCTTCCTCAAATCTAATCTAAATCTCCCCTCTTTCAGTTTAAAACCATTCCCCCTCGTCCTGTCCCTGCACTCCCTGACAAAGAGTCCCTCCCCAGCTCTCCTGGAGCTCCCTTCAGATATTGGAAGGCTGCTCTAAGGTCTCCCTGGAGCCTTCTCTTCTCCAGGCTGAACAACCCCAACTCTCTCAAAGTCTGTCCTCATAGGAGAGGTGCTCCATCCCCCAGATCACTTTTGTGGCCCTCCTCTGCACTTGCTCCAACAGGCCCATGTGCTGCTTCTTCTGTTGGGGCCCCCAAGAGCTGGACACAGTACTCCAGGTGGGGTCTGACCTGAGCGGTGTAGAGGCATAGAGTTGCCTCCCTTGGCCTGCTGGCCACACTTCTCTTGATGCAGCCCAGGATGGGGTTGGCTTTCTGGACTGCAGGCACACACTGCTGGCTCATGTTGAGCTTCTCATCCACCAACACCGCCCACTGGATGGCATCCCTTCCCTCTAGTGTGTCGTTCCTTCCAGCATGTCAGTCGTGCCACCGAGCTTGGTGTCGTTGCCAAACTTGCTGAGGGTGCACTCTGTCCCACTGTCCATGTCTCCAACAAAGATGTTGAACAGCTCTGGTCCCAGTAACTGTGCTACCAAGCTTGGTGTTGTCGGCAAATTTGCTGAGGGTGCACTCTGTCCCACTGTCCATGTCTCCAACAAAGATGTTGAACAGCGCTGTATTGACCCCTGAGGAACATCACTCATCACTGGCTGCCAATTGGACATTGAGCTGTTGACCACAACACCTTGAGTGCAGCCATCCAGCCAGTTCCTTATCCACCAACTGGTCCATCCATCGAATCTATGACTTAACTTGTTTTGTTACCTCTCCTCCCACCTCTCCCTGATGTGTAGCTGTTGATAGGACCTTCCAGGTCCTATCACAGAGAAGTCAAAAGGATGATGTTTCGGACCCAGCATTATTGTTTGCAGCAAAACCATACCATGAATGCAAAATGGCTCATGCTCGGCTGTCACTGGCAGCAGCTGCTACGTTGCCAGACTTGGTCCCATCTCCAGACATTGTGAGACTGCTGAGTGCCAGGTCAGGGTTGGTTGCTACAGTTGTCATTATTAATCTCCCTTCAGATTTTGTGCATGCTTGGCTGTCACTGGCAGCAGCTGCTACGTTGCCAGACTTGGTCCCATCTCCAGACATTGTGAGACTGCTGAGTGCCAGGTCAGGGTTGGTTGCTACAGTTGTCATTATTAATCTCCCTTCAGATTTTGTGTTTTCCATTTCCACGAGTGTCCCTTTCCATTTCACTCCCGGAAAATGAATAGAGTAAGAAGTTTTGAGAGGGTTTTGGCTTTGCTAGTGATAGGCTTGGACATGGTACACTGTGAAAGTAATGAATAGAGTAAGAACTTTTTGGGAGGGTTTTGGCTTTGCTACTGATAGGCTTGGACATGGTACACTGTGAAAGAAGCCATCCTGCATTGTAGAGAAATATACTCTTAGCAGCGTGCCGAAGTGGCCAGGGATAAATCACTGCACGACTTGCCCCTGCCTGGAAGGCTTGCCTATTAGTTGGGTAAGTAGATTTGCCTTGAAAACATCCAGAAAATTCAACTCTTGGTGGTTTTAAACGCCACAAAGCAAATCTGTGCGTCTGCAGGAGGACCCTCCTGCTTCATTCACCTCGAAGCAAGGTTGAAAGTTATTAAAAAGGGTCAGAAATGCATTTGACATCTGTGACACAAACACACGCAAATCTTCATCTCGGGGGAGGGAGGGCCTGCAGGTAATGGGATTTAGGAAGTTTCTGTCCTCTTTAAGACCTTGTTAGGTGATGTGATTGCCTTGCCACCTAGGAACGGGCCAATAACGAGACTTTTGACGGCTGTCACTCGGTGAGGGAAGTGAATGAAGTTAGATGATGGTGATAAATTGCTTGCCATGTTGGCTGCAGAAGGGGTTAGGACAGGGCAATTGTCTGCTCTCCCACCTTCCCTCGGTAATGGGAAGTGCCTTGTATTAGATTTGTAGAGTGCATGCATGTGAGAGTGAGTGCTGCGAGGTATTGGGGGGTTATTATTGTCAGAAAATCCTTAAAAAGAAAAAAAAACACCCACCAGGTAGTAGAAAGAAATATCTTGATTTCTCCAGCAAGCTCAGCACAGCTCCAGAGAGCAGCATTGCTGTGTTAACTGGCAGCAGCAAGTTCCTGCCCCTACATTTCTTTTTCTCCTCATATATATTTTTTTTTCTCATTTTTCTCTATGCAAAGATCTTTTTCCCCCTCCAGAAAATGCACTGTACTTTTCCATCATGACTTTCATTCTCTCTCACTCTGGATCTTCCCACCTTCCCTCGGTAATGGGAAGTGCCTTGTATTAGACTTAATCTGTGCATGCATGTGAGAGTGAGTGCTGCGAGGTATTGGGGGGTTATTATTGTCAGAAAATCCTTAAAAAGAAAAAAAAACACCCACCAGGTAGTAGAAAGAAATATCTTGATTTCTCCAGCAAGCTCAGCACAGCTCCAGAGAGCAGCATTGCTGTGTTAACTGGCAGCAGCAAGTTCCTGCCCCTACATTTCTTTTTCTCCTCATATATATTTTTTTTTCTCATTTTTCTCTATGCAAAGATCTTTTTCCCCCTCCAGAAAATGCACTGTACTTTTCCATCATGACTTTCATTCTCTCTCACTCTGGATTTCTTGCTTTCTGCAGTCACCCCTTCCCTCAAGATAGTACCAGAGCTGACTTTTGCCCGTGTCACATCAAGGAGGGGGTTGCTGGGCAGTATTGCTCAGGATGGGGTGATGCTGCAGGGGAGATCATCTGGGAATGGGTATACCTCTAGGAATGTAAAGTGCATGTGGTGGAGCAAAAGTCACCAGGGATGGTCAAGAAAAATGGTGCAACTGTGTAAAGAAAATGCATCTGGACCTTTCCAAAGGGAGCTGTTCTTGGGGTTGGAGTTGGAGGATCAGCTAAGCTTCTCCTGACTGGATCTCTCTTATCAGTAGGATTTTGATTGCTTTCCTGTTTTCATTGCTGGACAAGGGCAAGAGCAGTTGCTCTCTTATCAGTAGGATTTTGTTTGCTTCCCTGCTTTCATTGCTGGACAAGGGCAAGAGCAGTTGTTTCCCCAGGTCACAGAACCCCAGAATTGTAAGGATTGGAAGGGACCTCTGGAGATCATCTAGTCCAACCCCCTGCCACAGCAGGTCCACCCAGAGCAGGTCCCACAGGAACGTGTCCAGGTGGGTTTGAACGTCTCCAGAGAAGGAGACTCCACCACCTCCCTGGGCAGCCTCTTCCAGATCCCAGAATTGTAAGGGACCTCTGGAGATCATCTAGTCCAACCTCCTGCCAGAGCAGGTCCACCCAGAGCAGGTCCCACAGGAACGTGTCCAGGTGGGTTTGAACGTCTCCAGAGAAGGAGACTCCACCACCTCCCTGGGCAGCCTCTGCCAGGGCTCTGCCACCCTCACAGCAAAGAAGTTCCTCCTCATGTTTAGGTGGAACTTCTTATATTCAAATTTTGTGCCCGTTTCCTCTTGTCCTGTCCCTGGGCACCACTGAAAAAAGCCTGGCCCCATCCTCCTGACACCCACCCTTGAAGTATTTATAGGTGTTGATCAGATCCCCCCTCAGCCTTCTCTTCTCCAGACTAAACAGACCCAAGTCCCTCAGCCTTTCCTCAGCAGAGAGATGCTCCAGGCCCCTCATCGTCTTTGTAGCCCTCTGCTGTCCCCTCTCCAGCAGTTCCCTGTCCTTCTGGAACTGGGGAGCCCAGAACTGGTCCCAGTGCTCCAGATGGGGCCTCCCCAGGGCAGAGCAGAGGGGCA